>NC_136628.1:21461964-21999464 GCF_933228915.1 Telmatherina bonti | reverse complement strand
TGGAAAATTAAACTGCTTGACTCTTCTCTCTCTGGCTGCACAGTGCAATATCAGTTAGTCATGAATAATCTTTCACGTCTCCTTCCCCCCATACTTTTTTGCTCCTATTCCTTTATGCTGTTTATGCGGTTCAGTTTTTTTCTACAGGGGACAGTCAATAAATGAATAAAATGTGGAAATTGGACGTTGCAGAGCAATATGTCCAGCTGCAGCGAACTCCAACCTGCAACACATTATGACAGGAAGATAAGGACAAAGGGTGAGAAAAGGAAATTTGTGGAGAAAGTCAGTTCAGTGTTTCGCGCAAAGCAGAGAAATTGAAGGGGAAATAATATGAAGGCATGTCAAAATGCAGTATCACCCCATGTACCCTGATGTTTAAGCCCTTCCCTGACTCTGGTGCTTCTCAAGAGCGGCAGAGAATTACAAGCAGATACCGATATGTTGTGAAAGAGTGGGGGATATGAAAGCAAACGGTGGATGGAGAGATGAAAATGAATATAAGCTAGAGGAAGAGGCAGAGAAAGTCAGAGCAGCTGGTAATAGGGATATAAAGAGTGTAATCTTACACTCGAGCAATAACATTTAGCTATGCAACGGTGTGTGGTGAGCACACACACATTTATAGCGGCTCAATAAATAGTTGTGACCTGAACAATTTCACAGCTTTATCTGCAGGCCAGTGGAGAACATACTCATTCATTCACTCACACACACACACACACATATAGATTGTCCTGCTTGGCACACATGTACATGCATCCTTGAGCCTTCCGTTTTATTTGCACTGCAAACTTGTTACCATAGCTTTAGAGCCAAAGAGATTTCACGTGCTAGAAGAAGTCTGGTACACAAGAGAGTTTTCACTACTTGTGTAAAATGTTTCACAAATCGAAGCAAACTCTGGTGTAGTAAATAAAGGCTTTACACAAACCAAAGGGACACACACAACTTGGGCATAAAGATATGCAATCACAAACACAATCCTATTGTTTCAAAGTTCCCGCCTACTCACTGTTTTTGCACCAGGAGTATTGTTAACTTTTATTAACTATTTCTTAGTATTTCAGATGTACACAAATGAAGTGACTCAAAGTTGCCACTGCTCATATGCACACAAATCTGCACACACACACAAACACTCCCGTGGCTCCATCAGGAAGCAGTAAAGGTCTTGCTGTGGCCTCGGGCACTAGGATCGCTACTTAATAACCCGCCTGGGGCATCAACCTGACAACATGAGGTACTAAACACACACCTGCATACACACAAACACACTGCACTGAACTTATCTGTGTATCTGACTGTCAGACGCTGTATATGTCTCCTTCCTTTTTTCTCATACCTCCAGAAGGAGAGTTCTTTGTTCACAAGGGAGGAGCTGAGAAGCAAAGACAAGCCTTGATTATACTTATTAAATATTAAAGAAAGAGTCCACTTTGAAACAGAAGTTCTGTTTTTTGAAGTTCATCACCCCCTCAGTCTTTTTATGCCTGTTTCCCATTTCTTTTTCTTTCTTTTGTGGTATTATGGTATATCTTATCTCATTAATTTTCACTCATATCTCCACTTTTACGACCAATAGTGCTGTCATAATTGTGAAATGTATTTTACATTAACTATTGTGAAAAAAGCCCTTAACAATTGTTTTTGTCTTCATGTTTATGTCAGGGTCATGCTAAAATCATACGGATCGTATCCATATCACTTCTCATCAAATAGAATCATTTCTTGGTAAATAAAATCATTATACTTTATCAACCAGTGAAAATGATGTGAAAATATGACATTTCTGTTTTTTGCCTTTTTTTAACCAAGCTGAATGGAGGTGATCATGACAACTGTGCATAATTTTATAAGCAACAATAATGATTGATTAATTGTGACAGTCCTAGCATACTGTAATGTTCTTGCTGTATGGGTGGTCAAAGCAAAATAATATATTTGTTTAAAGCTGCTTTCAGTGTCTATAGTGGGAAAAAAAACAAACTTTTATTCTGACAAGAAGTACATGCAGTAAGATGGACGTCATGAGGAGAAAGCAAACTGGAACATTTTTCAATTATCCAAATGGTTGAGAAAATGAACCGTTTAAAAAAGGTTTCCAGAATCCTTCAGTACCTTCAGTCCAGTTTGGATAATAATCTATATGTGCCCCAAGGAGAAGAAAGTGTGTGTGTTTGTTTGTGTTGTGGGGGTGGGGTTGCAATGCAATATTTCAAGGTTTTTAGTTGTACATACTTCTTAGATCTATGTAGTTTGTTGTGCATAAACAATTAAATGGATTATTATGCAGATGGTTCTTTTTTTTTTTTTTTTTTTTTTGTCTTGTCCAGCATTTAAGCAAGCAGACTGATGTTCTGGATGCTGTGTTCTGCTGAGCAAATTTATTTTGCCAAGGGGAACTTTTATAGATGTAATGATCCCCTTGTATTTCTTGATTCTTATTTTATTTTTCTATTTGCTTTGGATAATAGTTTGTATTACAGAGTTTATGCTGCTGGACCTGACCGGAAAGGACAGGAAAGGGGCAGAAAGAGAACAGAAAAGAGAACATAAAAAACAAAAAGAGATCAATGCATACACGTATATGGACATACATACCCACCTACATATATATATATATATATATATATATATATATATACACTCGCACATACAGTATATACATATACATATATACATACATATATACATACACACATACATACATACATATATATAGATAGATATACATACATACATACATACATATATATACACACATACATACATATATATATATACATACATATACATATATACATATCCATACACATGCATACAGACATATACATACATACATATGTACACACACATACCCACCCACACACATAAATATATACACCCACACAAGCCAACTCTAGATTCATGGTCCCTGTGGAGAACAAAACCATTGACAATCAGGAGGACCAGAAACTAGCAAGTTAAATGAAAAAGACAGAAAGAGAGGTACCTGCTGTTAATGAATAAACTTGCTGGATGACTGTGACACATGCAGAACATTCATGCAGAACATTTAGAGTGGAACGTGTTCAGAGAAGAGTGATCATGCCAATGTGACCCCTGCCCGCCTAGGGCTAGAGGCAGGCCAGGAGAACCCAGAGACCCGGGTAACCGACAGTCGCCCCCAGGAACAGACCCCAACCACCCCACTCCGGAGCCAGCCATGCATCCACCCAGGAGGTGGCGAAGGAGGTCCCCAACCAGAGTCCCCCGCAGTCAGGGGGAACAGGCCCCAGCAGGCCCAGGCCGGCAAGGGCCGATCCCACCGGGCACCGGCCACCCAGGGCAGACAGAGCGCGGGCCCCAGGGCCCCAAGAGCCCGAGAGCAGCCCCCCGACCCCGCAGGCAGAGGGTACAGCCCACACCGACAGAGGACCAGGATCCCCAGACCGCCACCTAGCGGCAGCCAGGTCGCACCCCAGTGCGCCAGCTGCGCTCCCCGGGTACAGGACAAGTGCAGATGGTTCTAAAATCAGAGTTTTCTTTTCTTAATAGAGAGGTTTATTTTTACCTCCTACTGTTGGAGTTTAGTCCTTTACATCTTATTTATATATATATATATATATATATATATATATATATATATATATATATATATATATATATATATATATATATATATATATGTATATATTTAGGCTATATATGTATATAGCCTAAAACAAATATTTATGTGATATTTATGTGATATTTAAGGACTACTACATGTGTAAAGAAATGTACAACTTCCAAGTGCTACACTCTGACCTTGATGGAGCCTTCCTTTAACAAAAAAAAAAAAAAAAGAAAGATCATAATGGATATTATTAGAAAATCAATTTCTGTCATTTCAGCCATTCAGAATAGCAGAATATTAGAATTGCTGTTATTATGTGAATAATTTTTGCACCATCCTTTATTCAATAAATAGGTCTCCTTCTGCCAGCCTGCTCTGACGTTCAATTTAGCAAACTCCATTAAGCCACACGAAAATTCTTGGCTGATCATACTGAACCAAATTATACTTGAATTGAGAACTATTACAGGAAAATAATGAAATTCCAAAGAAAATGGGAAATACATATGGTCCTAATGAGAAATGCAACTAACCCTAACCCCCAACTTTTTTTTCCCCTTTATAACAGCAAAGTAGAATAGCGAACTTGAAACTGCTTTGTTCCTTTGAGATTTCATTATCAATGAAAGTTTGCTGCTACAGGAACCCATTTCATATGCATGTTAGGAGAAGAATTTTAGCCCAAGAAAGAAATGTGTTTGTCTTCAGATGAAAGTGAAACTGAGAAATAAACGCTAGTGTACAGGAATAGGGTGTGTTGTGTACTTTTAGTTGTTAGGAGATTATAATGTGATGTTACAAATGTTGTCAGAAAACGATGGAGTGTTCAGACACAGCCATGTATGTAACCCAGTCTGAGTTGATTTATATCAGCTAAACAACAGTATCAGCAAGATCATTGGTGGAGAGGTGGGGGGATGTTAGAAGGCAGAGATAAGGATGATGAAGGATGCTAGTAAAGTATAAAAGACTTGCACAAAAAATCCCCTGACACTTTAAGAAAACCAAGTCCATGTTTACTTTTTATTCTGATACAAAGAGTCAGACAAAAAGAAGTCGGGCAAAACTTTTCTAAAAGCCTAAGGCAAAAGCCAAAAAGCACACTATACTGCACAAGCGAACTTTTCACATGAGGATACAGTGAAAAGTACATTCTCCTTTTAACATTGGGTTGAGTAAAAAAATCAAACTAGTTCATTTGTACAGTTTTTAAAAATGATGATATGATATAAAACCATATACTAAAATACACAAGGAGCAATAACTATGTTTAATAAAGTCTGCATTAAGACAGACTCAGTCCTAATAATCATAAATGAAGAGAACAAATCATGAATAAAACTTCTGAATGGTTCCTTGATGGTTCATAGAATACATAGATATAATTCCTCAAAGTCAGGTAGTAAATAAAACTTTTAAACTGTGTATCAGATGTATTTATATCCCCTTTTCCTCTCACACAAAAGGATTTTATTCGCCAGTATACTAAGGTAGCATTCATGCCAGCACATTCCAGGTTTCCCTTTTCCTTTACTCTGAATTACATGATGCCTTTGGTTAGTAAACGGAATTCAGGATTTATTGCTTTGTGTTGACAGTGTCGCTTATGGTGAAATGCTAATAAGTGACATTATTCAGGTACCAGATAATCAAATCACCTGACTGATAGTATCTATGATATGTTTGCAATGACTGTCACGACAACATTAGAGCTCTCTGTGCTGAGCAGTTACATCACATCTGTACAAATTCTGGTCAATGGAACTAATAGCAGTTTATAAAAATAAGAGTTAAAGAAAGCTTAAGCTCTTTTTATACAGGTAAAAAAAAACAAAAACCTAAAATTTGCTAACATCTGTCCCTCAAATGCAATATGCACTCTACATTCCCATGTAGCCATGTGAAATGACTGCAGTAGACATGCACTTTAATCAACTCTTGCTTGGTTCAGCAAGTCTATTTCTGTTGAGTTGTGTCAGTCCAATCACAAGCAGTAAACTAGACTCATTATCTCATATGAATTCTGACTATCAGCAACACAGCCTGTAGAACAAAATGAAATGCCATCCCTTCATGTTTTCATGGTGACGTACCTGTCCCCTGGGATGTAACGGTATACTGAACCCGTGGGGGTTTGGCTCTCAAAGAACTGATGAAACACCCATCACCACATGCAACAGGAAAGCTCTTCATTGGCTTGTTTTAATGAATGTACCCACATTTACTTTTAATGTAAAAACAGTGGGGCTACAACAACACAGCGACCTGTGTCTACCAACTCATGAAGAATGCAAACACAGAGAACCTTCGTTTAAAGCAGTGCACGCTCCAACAAAGCTTAATGGCAGGATTGTACAAGAGGTGATAACTTTGTTATCAAAGTACTATAACAGTGAGACAGAAATAACATCTAATGCTGGTGTACAATTTACTCAGAATGCTGCATGGAGACTGTGTGTCACAGACCCAGTGGAGCAAGTAGAATAAGACTGACAGGTGTGAATGGTTTTCGATCTTGCGTGATGAGTTAGTTGACTCCGTGGATGTGGCCCAGCTTACAGTTTGACCTCATTTAACTGAAACCATCTACATGGCTTTATTTATGATGATGTGACGGACCACTTTAGCTTAAAAGGGGAAAAAAATCCATTGAAAATTTGATGGCTGTACCAAATGATACAGTAAACTGATATAAAACCTACTGCAAAGCATATCCTGGCTCTTTCTAAATGTATGCTCACTTGCTAACAGGCTATTTGGAAATGCTACTGGATTTGATTATGCACCTCACTAAGAATAGGGAATATAGCAGTTTTAAGTTCTTTTAACCAAATGCATTGTATTAATGTTGGTGAAAGTAGGTGTCAATATGATTAAACTCTCTCATTGTATAAGAAAAAATACTGCATGCATCTGTTCTGTAACATGCATGTGAAATAGTGGAGAAAGTGAGTATGGAAGTAAAAGGGTCATGTGATACAGAGGGAAAATTAAACTAAGTTGAGTATTTTATTATTACATGAATTATACCAAAATTGACTGAAGAAGAGGAACAAAAATTCATTTGTGACTTTTAAAAGTTTATAAAATTTTTGAAGTTCTGAAAAACATGTAGATTCTTTTTTTTTTTTTTTGTTTAATTCATTTCATCGCCTTTTCATTTTGTATTAATTAATCCATGGTGAAGATGTGTTGACAGGAGCTGAGACTTTCTTCACACTCTAATTGTTCCAGTGAGACTTTAAATGATCCTTCGCTTGAAGAGAGTGTGAGTTTGTGTTGGAGGGTTGGTCCCCCTGACAGCCGTTTGCTTGTCTCTTTCTTGCTGTGATCCAATATTCTACCTTACTCAACTGGTCCAGAATTACTGTGCATATTCAGCAACAACATTGTGATGGGTGTCAGCTGAGAACAAATTAAATGCTGGTTTTAAAAACATGGTTATTGGTCCCATTGTACAAAATTTTGTCCCTATACAAGGAGGGCTCCATGTTTTAGCACTTCTAAGTTAGTTAATGACTTGTTATAAACAGCTGACCACATTGTAGCATAATGACACAGAAATATAAAGACAGGTTTACCACAGAGACAGCTTGGATCTTCTCAATCTTCCAAGACAGACACGTTCAGCTTCATTACAGTTAAAATAAAATAAGGCCACAGTGATGAAAGTTAAAAGCTCTCAGGAATACCTGTCAGAGTTTGTGACAAAGCCAACTTGTCATGCACCCCACTGACCCATGCCCAGCACTCACCAAGATCCACACACACCTACCTGACTGTTGTTTCAAGTACCGGCACAAAACCAGCAACACAGCCGCAGTCCCACGTAGCCACCACATGCCAGACATGCCACCTGTCACTTAGCAGACTATTAGAGGTGCACACCTAGTGGTCTCTGGGCTGCTGGAGGGGTACTTACCGAGTGTTTTTCATGTTCACTGGGATGAAGGAAAACAAGTCAAAGTTTTAGCCCCGTTTATATGGCCGGTGCATGTAGTAATGTGGCAGTGATGTCACCGTTACTTGACTCACTGATCAACGCACTGCTCCAAGTATTATGTCTGTTTTTCTTTGGGTTGAACTATTTGAAATGTTTATGGGGTTTGCAACTGGGTATTATTTATGAATATTTTTTGGTATGTGTATTTAGGCTCACAAGGAATATAAGAAAAAAACAGATATTGGTTGTAATTGGGAAAGTTCCTGTTGAGGGAGGGGTTTTATGTTTATAAGATGCTCATTATGAGCTGAATGAGGTGGAGAGTAGGCGTTGTGATGAGTAGGGGAGTGTGAGTGTTGAGCTGGAGAGTACTGAAGATTGTTTGCAGAGCTGGCAACGATTGTACAGAAAAAACCTTGTAAATTTTGTAAATACCTTGTTGATCACTGTGTATATCGCTCCACTACAGAGTAACTGGATTGGGAGCACAATAAACCAAAGAAACCAACTCCAAAAACTCATGACTTCACCAGATTCATTGTACAGTACAGAACCCCGTCACTGAGTTTAAGAAATCAAAATGATCAAGGTGAAGAGTAAAGGAACCTTGAAATGGCATTACCTTTATGTCAGTATCAGTCTTAAGCTAAACTGTTTTTATAGCTCTCCTGCTGGGAATGAAAAAGCCTGGTGACCAGTTCATATAAAATGAGCTGCCAAAAAAGGAGAAGATCAAATACACCCCCCTTAGGAGAGATAAGGATGGGAGTTAACAGATCTTAGAGTACAAACTTGTCACATGTCATGCATGTCAGTGAAGCCGTAAGCCATTTAAGGCTTTAAAGTTGTGTAGTCACAGGTTTAGTTCCCAGTTATTGCAGCAGGCGAGCATCCGCAGCACCTAAATTTAA
Organism: Telmatherina bonti; assembly: GCF_933228915.1. NCBI lineage: Eukaryota > Metazoa > Chordata > Actinopteri > Atheriniformes > Telmatherinidae > Telmatherina > Telmatherina bonti. The sequence goes on along the minus strand of NC_136628.1, from coordinate 21,991,009 downwards.
AAACTCTGGCAAAGCATAAAAATCTCTTCTTTTGTTTTCTAGACACTCTTCCCAAAGTATATTATCCATGGTTACCGTGTATTAAGACAAAATTTATTTTCTTTTCTCCAAAATAAAGCCACCAACGAGCTTTCTGGGGTTGTTTGTGTCAAAACATCTTCATTTAACTAGATGACTGGTCTCCCTTTTTACACGAGAGTATCGCAAACACTATCATTATACATCCAGCACAAGGACTTAAATCGGCATAATAGACATCAATTACAAAAAGGTGTTTTTAAATGAATTATATTTCCTTTTCCTGTCTTTGACATTAAAAAAAAAAATGCAGCAAAACAAATAATCACAAATAATAATGGACCTCAGTTTCTTTAATTAGTTGGGAAAAGTTTTAAAGTAGTTTAACTTTAAATGTGTTTTTATTTGATATTAAAAAGTAGCTTGAAAGATATATACTCACACACGAGACAAAATTGTTTTTACTTTGCTGACGTAGACCTTTGCAGATTGCTGAACTTCTGCCTCTCTAGCATGAAACCAATCAATTCAGTTTTAAAATATATTTTTAATTTTGTATATCTTTTAAGGAAAATAGTGCTTTAAAAGACTTTCAAATTTTAATGATGCACTTTTAGAACATTTATAACATTAATAATGTAGTAAATGTGTTCAAACTCATTGCACACTCAGAAAAATGTACATACTGATTTAGAAACACCACACATCATCTTTTTATTTTATCTCTGTTTGCATCGTTTTACTGACAACATTACTTTTTTATAAATTTGCTCCCATATCCCAAATTTGCTCCCAACAGCTTTATTATTTGAGTCCAAAGGAGTCACTCAAAAACAGAGGTTATGGCTGTACAAAAGACGAAACAAAGTAGTCAATTCTGACTGGGCTTGGAATCCTTCACTTGGACAAACAACGATCTGGCAACGGGTGAACTGCAGCCTGGCACTTAAGTAGGCTGAGTTGAACAGCCGCAGGTGAGTGGCATCTCCCATTAACCAGAGGCTAGCAGAATCTCTAATCATCGCCAATTCGATGCCAGTAGGGTCTCTGAACAAGTAGAAAAAAACACAATAACAATAAATTATTATTATTATTATTATTATTATTATTATTATTATTATTATTATTATTATTATTATTATTATTTATATAGGAGACTTATGGTTCTCTTTATTCCTTTTCATGTCTAATGTGATTAATGATGTTTTGTCATTTTCATTTATAATATAAAGGAAAAAGATGAAAACACAATGAATAAGTTAAGAAGAACTTCATCTTAAGGTTTTAGTTTTATTAATTTTTATTGTTTTTATATCACATTTAATTTGTATAATATCACATTGAATCATTAGACCACCTCCCTATAGTCAGTTATTTTGCTACACTGGGGGCTTAATTCATTTGATTGGTGAGGATGCTGGACAAACCACATATGAACTTGGAAACTTTCCCTGCATTTAGCACAAGGTTTGGAAGTACTTATGCAGAATTTCACAATAGAGTTGACTCAGCACCTGAAAGAACTCATCATGCCAACAAATATAAGAAAAAATGGAGATATAAAAAATCTGTGACCAACCCACAATGAATAAATATCCACTTGCACAACAGTAAATTTATGTCATTTTTACCATCAAAACTATATTTTTCTGGGAGTATCACCTCGTAGTGAGTAGTTGTATTAACTACATGACCTATCCAGGTAGTTTGGTTTGGTTGAGTTAAATGCAGTTTCAACACAAAACAAACCAAAGTTAATACCCTGAAGCTTTTAGAAAATTCCTTCCCCCTTAAAATGACTTATTGTTTGGGTAAAGGTTATAAGTCACTGATATTTCCACTGCTGGGGGCTCTGCCAATCCCATGCCCTGTACTATTAATAGTTTCTCCATGCTTGCTTTGCTTTTTGAGAAGCACTTTGAGTTGCAGTTGTGCTTGAGAATTTGGTATGTAAATAAAACCTTACTGACGTACTTTCATCTTGGAACAGCTTGTGGTAGGAAGCCTGCTCATATATGGGTTTGGCCAATAAAAACTTAATTTTTTTCATGCAAGCGTGAACAGCTTGTAGCACTTGTTTTGCTAGTGTCAGTGCTAGAGGTCAGTTGGTCAAAACAGGAGGGGGAGACAGAGCCCAGAGCACAGCTCAACCAATATTATTGAGCTTCTGTATTTAGTCACACGCAGGCATTTCCCATAGGGAACCACCAAGCAAAGTTGAGAAAAAGAACCAATTATTTTCTTCCTCAGAATTTAAACCTCAAAAGTCAAATTGTTCTGCTTGACCCCAATCCAGTTGGTAGGGCCCCTTCTACTTTATGAGCTGCTGTACAGCTCATACCTTGAATAACGACCTCACACTCACAAACATATATGCACAAAAAATTGATCACAATCAAACAAATGCACTCCAGGACATAAACACAGTGAAGGTATTTACAAGGGGCAGTTTTTCCTCTTGGTTAAGCAAGCAGCAGCTAAATATAACTAATGACAAAACATTGTTTAAATAAGATCAGAGGAATTCTGTGTTTTACCCTGGTGATGTGAGTGGTAATAGTTTCACTTTTGTATAATTGCTCTGTACATGAATGCGTACAATAGTGACTTATTTTTGGGGCCTGACAAGGTACTACTTGGTATTCGATAGTTGATCTACTGGGATATAAATGCTTCCTTTGTGGAAGACTTATGAATAACATCCTTCTGTTAGGAGTCTTAACTCAGATTTTGCATCTATTGCCAGATTTTATTTAGTTTAACCAAAAACTTTCAAAAGTTTTCAAAACCCAAAGACAAGAGAAACCTGGAAATATACCTTGGTGTTTCAGTAGTTCTTTTACCCGAATCCTCTCCTGTTATATCTCAAAATGTTCAGGCTTTCTGAAGTAATGTTGTAAACATGTATTTGTGTTTAAAAAGTTTGTTGCTTGGTTGATCCTGGTGCAGATTCCAATTCCACTGTTGGTTGTAAAAGCCATGCATGCACTTTGATCTGATCAATAGGGATTTCTACTTTCAGGAACCAACAATGCAAGTGATCCTTTGTAAGAGACCACATCTTCCCCCACCTATGTCCGTGGTGGAAGATTGCTTTGAAGCACATTTCCTAGAGTCCCCTTTCTGTCATTTCTATCTTTTCTGTTGCTGATCCTTATCTGACAACAATTCCCATAGAGCCTGAAACATTGGCTGTGCAAAATGTGTGTGTTCTCCATGTTGCTTCCTGCACAGCTTCTCCTAACTGGACTTTTAAACCTCCAGCTGTCATACGGACTGCCACTGTTGTCAACTGTCTGTTGACAGTCTGTTTTTGGTCATAGAGTATGTGGCAGAACCGTTATTTTTAGCTGGTTTGTCTTGTCTTCACCGAAGGTGTCTGATAGGTCTGACCCATGATATTGCTCACTGCTTGTAACAACAGTTGTCTGTTGAGTTTTTGGACATCAAACAGCTGCTGACCTGACACTGGCCCAGCAACATTTCTTACAAAGAAAAGCAGAAACTGTGCAAAGGAAGGGTTGCTCCTTCTTTTTTTTCCCCCTCTTTTTATTTTCTCCTCTGTGTCTAATGTGGGTTTGGATAACTTTCAGATATCTTTCAGATGATAAATGTGTCCTAGTCTGACATTACTGACCTGTAAAATGTTAGAAAACAGGAACAAAAGCATACAGACATGAATCAGATTTGTGTCAAAACTCTTCAAATTGCCATTCATTACTCACAACATGACACCAGGAAACAGAAACAGGAGGCATTGTTCATCCAGCTGGGATGTAGCTAGGCAACAAACTTGGCCCTGTCAGAAATTGAAAAACACTTCCCCTAAACAAGGTTTGGTTGGATTGTATTAAATAATGGAGAGGAATCTCTGTGAAGGTCTGAAATTCAACACCGGTTTGGTTAGAAACATTTAAGTGGGATATTTTTGGATGTAGTTGAATGGGGAAAAACAAGTTTTTACTTGGTTTAAAGTATTTATATTTTTTATTTGAAATATAATAATGATAATAATAAAAAAAAAAGATAAAAATAAAAAGTTGTAATGGTAGTTATTACTGTCCACACATTTACTTGGAAATGTAGTCAAACAATCAATATAAACATTTATAGATTGCTATTCAGTAGCCATTTGTGAAGGTAGAGTGTTAACATAATTCGGACGGATCAGAAACCATAGCTTGATGATGCACTGGATCAATACATGGTTCAAACCAAGGATCAACACCGGTCCTCGAGGGCCGGTGTCCTGGACGTTGCCCTGCAGCAACACGCTTGATTCAAATGAAAGGGTCATTAATGACTTGTGCAGAACCGTGGCCAGAGATTCTCTCTTGTGACAGCTATACATACCACTGTACCACCTTGATGAGTGGGTGGCACCTTGAAGATGAAGTGTTAAAATGTTTTTTATAACTTGTATGTTCAAGATATTTAGGACAGATCAGACATCATGGCTTGTTGATACACTGGATCAATACATGGATTAAACCAGGGATTACCAACCCTGGACATCTTAAACCAGCATCCTGCAAGTTTTTAATGATTCCCTGCTGCAACACACTTAACTCAAATAATGAGTCATCAAGAGACTAGTACAGAACCTCACAACAAGTATCTGGAGAAAGAGGAGTCAGGATATATGCAGGACACTGGGCCCAGGGGTCAAAATACGGTGACCCCTCAATGAAGTATCTAGCATTGAATTGTTTCCTCCTTACAAGTGAGTTATGTGCATATTAAACCAAATATTCTTGTGTGAACACTGTTTTCCATGTCCACTTTCATTAAAGAAATAAAGAAAGAGAGAGAGAGAGAGAGATAAAGAAAGTTGTGTGAAGAACATGAGTCCATCTCAGTGGGGTATTTGCAAAAATGAATATTTCCACAGCATGCTTTTTTTCCCTCATGCTCTGTTTTCGATATGTTCCAGACAAATTCTCCCCTGCTCCATCCTAATTCATAGCTGCAAAAACCCACATTTTGCACAAAATACTGTGGAATAAATGTGTGAACAGCAGTTGTAGAGAAATACTGGACTGTTCTGAAAATGTTGTGCTTATGTGTAAAACCTTCAGAACAGTCATATCCTAAGTGACCCGACTGATGTCATAATCAGTCGAATGTACATTTTGTTGTGCTGTGAGCTTTTTATGAGCCTTTCTGAGTAGAGTTTGCATGTTGGGCCAGTGTATATGATGGTCCTGTCCCAGTACTCCAGCTTCATGCATGTTTTGTTGATTAGTTGCCAAAATTCCTCCTAGCTAGTATGAGTGGTTGTTTGCCTCTGTGTGTTGGCTCTGTGATGGACTGGCAACCTGTCCAGGGTGTCTTGACTAGTAGAGAACATTATGACGGAGGTACAAATGCAACTTCTAAATGATTAAACAGTTGGGAAGGCTGACTAACAGAGGAAAGAGGAGACCATTTTTTTCGACGGATAACTCATTATCCATGTTGTTATCCTTCAGTAGCCAGCTCTTTCCCCACTCCCTTTTTCAGTCTCTATCTGTCAGTGTAGGGATGAAATCTTTCTCTCCTGAAGCTTAGCAGAGATTATCCCAGTGTCCCAGGGGAGGGTGGAAAGGGTGCTGAGATGCCACATTACAGATGTAGCAAACGTTAAAGTGAATTTAATGGGCCTAGGGTTGAGGAGGAGGGGATGGGAAAAGAGAAGATCTCCCTCTTATCCTTTCTCTTGCTTCCTGCCTTCATCTCCTTTGCTTTAAGCGAGTACTCCTTCCTGTTTATTGCTACCCAGTTTTTTATGTTCCCAATTTCTCTCTTTAACCATTCTCTATGTTTGTAACTTATGACAAATCCCCCCTGGTCTCTTACAGAACTTTCAGAGTCTTGATACTAATAATAAACAGATAATTCTCAACTGCCTTCACGACATTATTTCTTGTCTTGATTTTCATTTTATAATACAGATTGACTGGAGCACACCAGTCCTGCATTAACCTGCTTTTTCTGGTGAATAAATAGGAGCTGAAAATGAAAATCTCATCCACCCACAACTTTGTCTCTCACCTAGCTTTCCTTTGCTGCACCCTGCCCTATCCTCCCTCACACTCTTCTAGACACAAATAAGCCTGAACATTTTCTAGTCAAAGCGCAATTGTTGGTAGCAATGCAATGTACATGACCTTAAACTACTGGAAGGAGTCAAATCAATTTTAAAGCAGCTATGCTTAAATATGTCTTATTATCACACAAAGGCCTTAACCTCCTAATGTCTCCTTATGCAATGCCACCATTGTTACAAAAATACCAAACACCACTGATAACTTTCCATTTTAAAGCTTTAAATTAAGAAAGAATCCAACAACTTATTTTCCATTCCTTTTTCCATTCTGTCAGAAACACTTTTGCAATACTACTGAGGCACACTGCATCTTTAATTGGCTTGTTCCATCTTATTCAAATGCATATTCTAAATATCATTATGCTTTATTTCCCCCTCCCCAATCCATTAAAGCTGTGTGTTGGAACAAGCCTTTGGGACAGGAACCCTGAATGGCAATGCACCTTATCAGAAAGACAGACTGAGGAGGAGAATACTAAAGAGGGCCAGCATGAGGAAGGAAGACTGCTGACGATTCACCATCTTTATTTCTGTTGTATATTCTGCATTAACTTTCTTTCTTTTTCTTACTCTCTTTATATATACATATATATATATATATATATATATATATATATATATATATATATATATATATATATATATGTATATATATATATATATATGTACATATATATATATATATATGTACATATATATATATATATATGTACATATATATATATATATGTACATATATATATATATGTACATATATATATATATATATATATATATATATATATATATATATATATATATATATATATATATATATATATATATATATTTTAATGCATAAAGAAACATTAATGCATTAAAAAAATTAACACATTTAATTGTAGAACACAGAATTTTTGTCAGTGTGCAGTTTCCTGGTGCACTGATTACACTGATGCACAAGGTGGATCTCATCTCATAACTCAACAGCTTTGCTGCAGTATTTAGCCATTTTCAGACCCCTCTTGTGATTCTACTTTAAGAAAAAGTGACTATCAACTAGTCTTGTAAGGTATTATGGGGATATCCGAGACTTTTGTTGAGTAATGTGAAAGCATGTACAGTTTACTATTCTCCATTAGCAGCAGCAACTGTTGCATAAGCCCCTCCCCTATGCAAACAAACACAAACACACATACTCCCCATATAACATCCGGCTTCAAGCTGAAGTCAGAGCAGGAAATAAACAGCCTGGCACACAAGACTGGAGTGCTCCATATATTCAGTACAGAGCGGCTCAGTCTGGAATCCCCCCCCCTTCACAGAAATTTGCATCGGTCTTAAACAAACTGGCCCCTCTGATTGGTTGATCTAAGGAGACTCTTGCCTCTAGCCTTGCATCACCATGTATTTTTCAAAACATTCAAAATGGCACACAGGGAGTTTGTTTCTTTTGCCGTAAATGCTGTTTAGGGTTACTAACACAGAGTTGACAATAACACCATGTAGCCTCAGGTTTTCACAGCAAAAACGGCGCAGGTCATTTATGTCTTCTGTACTGCACGCCATTTTCTTCTGTTGCCTTCGCTCCACTGAACACTTCCAGACATTGTAGGCTGCCGCTTTACTGACGTCACGTCCGCCACTTTTCTGGAAATCCGTTGATGCGAGTGAGTCCCCATACTCCGGTTTGTCAGGCTAGGAGATAATCACCTCTACTACATCATAATAATGACGTTAACACTGGTTGATCCCACCCTGGTTTACTGTCACATATTAATGTCTATTAATAAAGAGTATGGATAGAAACATTTTATAAACTGGAGTTATTATTTTAAGTTGCACTTTAACTTTAGGTCTGTTTAGTTTTGCCCAGGGATATTTTCTGTTTGTTGTTTACTGCCTTAAATTAAATGCAATTAAATTTTTTTTTTTTAAATATTAATAGAGCTTGAATGTACAAATTTATTGTCTCTGTCAATTATTTGATTTTTTTTTTCAACCTGTAAAAATAATTTCAATTTAAATATTACAAATATTGTGATTACAATTAATCAAAAATCAGTTACTCTATATGTTAAAACAAATGTATCTGGAAAAACACACTTTTCAAAGACACATTAGTAAACACTGAAGTCATGTACTTTTTTTTTTTTTTTAATTTGCACAGAATGAAATGTGATATGTTTTCAGATGCCAGGTACACACTGAGAAGAGAGTGCAAAAAAAAAAGCAGCAGCAGTAAAATGAACACTTCAGGGCCAGTCTTCTTTATTTACTGCCAATATGTGCTGTGTGACAGTGGGCACAGATGGCTCGAAACAGCAGAAAACAAGAGAGTATAAATCACACATTCCCTCACACATACAAACTAATAACGAGAAACACCCAAGTATGAACCTCATAAATGCACACACAGACATACACACACACTTACACATATTTGTGCACTCACATCAGGTGCCCAAAATGATTACAGATGTGAGGACTGACATATTCAGTTGGAACCTATCTGTTGGGCGGGAAATCTGAGGTTTTAGAGACATTAACTGAGGTTGCACCAGGAACTCCTCCATCCCATACTGGCATGGTGCATTGAAGATGACTAGACTTAAAGTGATAATGGATTCAAGAAATAGGTGGGCAACAAATTTAATATAAGACTTGTGAGGGGTGGAGGGCAGAAGTGGTCATCGCAGTGTTCAGAAGTGACTGTGTCTGCATTTCCTCAGCTCCATCCCATGCTGTGGCAGTGGCTATGCAAGTGGAGAGAAAAGTGTCCAAACTCTTTTTCTGCAATTTATCACCACATGGTTTCTTGCTTGGCATCTTGTTACACAGATTGTCATGTGAGACACAACTTGATTGAATATAGTCTTGCAGTTTTATTTCTAACTATTTTTCCAATATGAACCACGCTTGCTAAAAGGTATGTTGAAAACCTAATCAGTTCACGTCACAGCAGGTTGCTATCTTCACCTCCTCTAACATTAGATTCTGTTTGCAATAGAGACTGACCTATTTCTATGATACAGTAACATCATTGTTAAGGTAAAGGCCAGGATACACAGTGCAGAGATGATTTATATTTCACAGTAGAAATGTCACAATCCCAGCCACGTCTCGATCGATAACAATAACGGATAAATGCAGTGAGATTTGGATGAGGTTGAAAAAGATTGAAGAGTTTGATAGTTTGAAAAAGATCAGATTCTTATCCTCTATTGAAGATCCAATCAAGACGACGATGCTGTTCAGAAATATATACTTCTGTGTAAATTTTTGGTGTTGTGAAATGAATCATTTAAACAGTGAAGAACAGAAAAACAGCATGGCCGAAGAATTCAGACATTTCAACCTTTCCGTGAATTATTTTTAAGTGTAGTGTGTGACAAGTGATCGGTTGTATTAACTTCTTTACTGTAAGGAACTTTCCTTAAAAGTAAGAAATACATAAATTTCACATTCATGAGGGACCATGTGGAGGTAGTGCTGAGGAAAAGCATAGCATCAGCTCCCTGATGGCAGGTGGTGTAGGCTTCTGCTGACAATGCGTGACTAAAACACACAAACAAGCTGACACACACACATTTTTCTCTATCTTGTCACAGGATTACGTGGACTTTAGGTGACAGTTGTTTCTTAACAAGCTTGAAATAACAGATATGTTCACATGTTTTCACTATTTTGTCGACTCTTTCTTTTTCAAACCAACATAATGCCTGGTTACGCTATAAGTTGGAAGTTACATTCGCTGACTATCACGTAATGACTGAGTAAAGATTGCACATTCAATAGGTAGAAAAAACATTTTTATTGGAAGGAAATTATGTTTCTATTTCTATAATAAATAGATTCTTAAATTTATGAAATATAAGCCCTACTTTGTATGCATTTCCCAATATGCCTATACATATGTGTAAAGCCAAACCTAATTCACACATACAAGGACAATACTATCATTTAATCTGTATCAAATCAGTGAAAAAGAATCTGCTGATCATGTAGCCTGACTTAAATTACCATTACCAGTAATAAACCATGACATGAAAATATTAGGGCTGTGACAAGACAGTTTCTGTCAAAACCTTTCTCTAACCCCAATTACAAGCCAAATTATCCTCCATTTACTCTGATCAAAAAGGTTTCCTGTGTGAGGAAAATAAAATAATCGCAGCCACGAGGGTTTGGTTCCCTGATTAATGGTAAATATTTGCTTTGTATTCCACTTACAATTTAATGGAAACACTTTTATTTCATTATTTGTAATCTTGAATAACACATTAAACAAGTTTTGTGACATGCTGTGTTTGCAAGTGATCGGACTTGATTTGACCAAGTGATTAGCTGAGCTAGCTTTCTTAGTATCCGTTCACAAGGTTAGCTGAATTTGAGTCATGATGGACAGATTGTTCTATCTATTTTGAAAAAGCAAACGGTTCAGTGAAGGACTTCTCAGATTGTTGTGTGCAACAAGTTTTTTCCTTTTGGTTTTAAATTGATTACTCTTCACACATCTGCTGTGTAGTGACTTCTAGTTGCAGAAAGTACAGATAGCAACCAACAGAACAATCAAAACAAATCAATAACCCACCCACTAGATCTAAAGCTGTAGTTCTCAGATTGTGGTGCACATGCAGATAGTGGTATTCAGGCTTTCTTTACTGCTACATGAGTGATACACTGCGAAAGGAGAGCGTGGAAGCTGGAAGGTAAAAGGCAGAGCCACATAGTCTGGGGTCTTATTGGTGACTGACTACTGGTGAATGATACACTGAAGAATTGTTGTGATCTCAACCAATTTTCAAAATACATAGAGTGCACTTTTCCACTGTACAGATGGAAATTTCCATTTTTACATGAAACATTAGTTCTTGTTTTCAATAGTCTGTCAAAGTCAAACAAAAACTGTGAGTTTCTGATCTGCACTTTCAAGTGAGCTTCCCAGCAGAACTGCACTTAGAATATTTGTTTTATCATTGTGACAATGTCCCGGTTTCAGATCATACCGGTGTGATCATGTATCCAAAGATGTCTCTACCATTGCACCCTGCCTCATGTGTAAATTGAGACTCTTCTGACAAATGAAACACAGAAGACTGGATGAAATCAAATCAGAGAATGCTAATGAGAAGCTAATGTCTACTGATCCAGGTATTACGCAATATTCCCATTTGTTACCTTGCATGTATGAAGGGAGACATATTCATACCATGTTATATTTTCACAGTGCTTGAGTTCTGCTGTCAGCTGTTCATTTATCCTCATATGTTACTAAGCTTTGCTTCTTCCTTTTTCATTTCTTTCTTTTCCGTCCTTCCCCTCAAAACTGTGTGTATACAAGTCCTAAGTGTGAAAAGGCTTGTAATTCCATTGACCAGTAAACATGTGAAAACACAAAACAAAGCAGGCAGTTATTCCTGCCAGTCATAAATTAAATTTTATTAAACTCATTAGTTGTTTTATTCTTAGATTCATCCCCACCGCTCCAGGTGACTGGTAAACAACCTTTATGGTCTAATTTCTTGTTGAAAAAATAACTTTTTAAAAAATACAATATCAGCTTGGCGACCTGCATTAACTCGTAAGCGTAGACTAATACACAACTAAATCTCTCATAGCCCTCTCCTGACATTACAGCTACTCCAAATAAGAGGTACTTGAGCTGCCAAATGTCAAACAATTTCGCCTCATAATCATGCAAATGTATGCAGCTAGGTACTCCAGAGCATAAACTACTCTTTAAGTTCATACCTGCTGGGTAACCCTTTGACTGTGTTACTGCCGGTTGACAGAATGTGCAACAACCACAAATTCAACCCTTAAACATCAGATAGTATGGTGTTGTAAAATAAATTCATGAAACAGATATGTGTTGTAGGTACATTTCATTAATAAACTATATTAGCCATGAAGTTTTAATTGTGTTGGTTTACTGTAATTTAGTTGGGTCAGTTGTTTCAATATGTAGAGTTTTACAGGTGGCAAACCAGCCTAATCTGCAACATCTACTATAGTGTAAATCCATTGCTCATCTCCTTGTTCTATATCTGGCCAGTTTCAATTTAATGCAAAACTATGATCAGAAACCAGAGCTGTTCATGCATTTGAGAGACTGAACACTTTGTGTTGGGTTTCAACCTTCATTTATTAAGAATTTAGTAAATGTAGAGGGACATTGCTAATGCTAGTCCCTCCATAAATAACTGATGTCCTAAATTAGACATTGTTTTGATAAATTATTCTTTTTATAAATTGCTTTTAAGGGTGAGGTTGTGGTGCAGTGGTTAGCATTTTCATTTCACAGGAAGAAATAGTGTGTATATATCTCAGTGTTGGTCCTGTAATGAAAGGGTATTTTTTTTAACACACTGTTGGACACGTTACTCTCCCCCGGTGATGGTAAAGCCGGTATAGAAAATGGAAGATGGATGAGAATTTTAACCTGTCTGAGATCAAGTAATCAAAAACGTCATTGTTAGCACAATAATCCAGAAATGATTGTGCTGTGAACAGATCCAAAGTCAAGTCATACCAAAGCTGCTGAATGAAACCACAGCTATATCCTAAAGTCCCAGCTCATTCATATACAGTAATATGGAAATACCATGCCCTCAGCAGTTGATTTTCCCAGACAGTTTGTATGTGTTTTCAGGTGTCAGTTCAGAGAAAAAAAATACTGGCTGTATCTCAATAAATTGGCTGGCTGTATCTCAGGAGATAGAAAAGTTGTCTTCCAGCTGAAGTTTGCTCCCAGTTTCATTGGTTTAGGAAAATTAAAAGGAATTTGCTATATACAGAGTGTAATATACCCCAATTAATGAACGGTATTACATGGTGTGAAGCTAGCAATGCTTTAAGAAGATAAAGATGATGGCTTTGATGTCAATGGAAAAAATGTGAAGCTCACTATATATTTGTAGATTTATTTATCCTACCACGTCTGTGGTTTTTACACAAACTATACACATGTGAAAATACATTAATACAGCACATATGTAGCTGAAGTTGTGCACATAAATTATCTTTAAGCAGTACTCTGTATTGCAAGGGATCTAAAGCTTCAGACCTCCTACTGTGATTGAGTGGGAGTGCAGCCTCTACAAACATCTCCAGCTTTTCCAAATGCTTTTCATCTCACTGTGTAGACACACACACACACACACACACACACACACACACACACTGACATCACTTTTCCTACCAAGATCATAGACTAGCTTAGTTTGTGTCTTAAGTTTGCAGCCTTGAAGGAGAGTAAAATGGTGTATTTACAAGTTCAGGTTAGGCACCAAGTTTCAGCATAGATTTACAAAGAGGGGGACCTTCTGCCAAGATTAAAGTTGCAAGTTTAATCAGGAAACAATTAAGGCTGAATGTTAATGTTTATACACGGCATCTAAAAATGGATTCTGGTAAAGTACAGTATGTTAAAATATGCTAAACGTGTTTTGCCGAGGTTACACCGAATTTCAAGAAGACTAACAAATACACACTATCAATCATCAAAATGAATGGAAATTTTTGAGTTATTTTTCAGGTGCACGAGCAACAAAACAAAGAGGAGTTCAGGGTTATGTGAGTGAGCAGTGTAATTAGTAAACTGTTGGCCTATTCTGCTGTTTCCTGCAAAAGTATGCAAACATCAATGAGTCTTTGATTTGTTTTAATATGGCTAACCTAACCTTATGAAACCAACTAAGCCAATCCAGAAAGAGATTGTTGTGAATCTTACCTGAACTAAGACTTTTTTTTCTGGAACAAGTAAATGACTGTCAGAGTAAGTGAACAAAAGCTCTCATACAGACCAGGCTAGGAAAAAGTGAACCATGTTTAGCTTCTTAAGTACTTCACACTCCATCAGCCTCCGTCTGGCCCCAGAAAATTGTAAGGACTTAGCTTCCTTGTCAACGACTTTCTTAAAAGCCAGGCCATGATATCAGTTCAACTGTCACTGAAGATTTAATGGGATATTATTCATGCAGCAAGACAGGGTCAAGGGCAATAAAAGTCAGAAGGCTTTAAAAGCCTTTGTGTGAAAAAGAGGTGATGTGCTTGAAGCAGAGAAATATGAAAGCGTGTTCCCATTTGTGTTTTTCAAAATTACAATGAAGAGCACTGATTTCGTTGAAAAGCGAAGTTGACAGATTTCAACCATTTCAACGCCCTGCACTTGCTGTTACACAGCAGTTGTTGCAAAAAAGACACCTTCTCAAAAAAGTGCTGTTCAGTTTGTGCTTTTACTCTATTTATTTTGCTATGTCCTTATGTGCCATATTCACGAATATATATTAGCTTTTCTACCTTACATACCCTCTAAGAGGAAGGTTGTTGTTTGAAATAACCAAAGCCAATGCGCCGGTCACTGTGCATGCTTTGAATGATCAGTAAAACATATTTCCATCTTGATGATCTTTGGTCAGCCATTCATTTCTTAATAAGGCTGTGGGTTGGCTCCTTGCACTGTACTGTTACTATATTTAATTTATACAGTATCACTTTATTTTTATTATTCAACATCCAATACACTTTTGAGAAGATGCATGTTTTATAGACCTCTGCTACTCAGTATGCTTTCAGTGTTCCACAGTTTCCTGTTAAATGCTATCAGAAGGTCAACAGTAAGGTGCTTCTATGAAAACAACAATAAACTGTAGTCACTTTTCTTTTGGCTTGTGGAGCACTTTTATTGTATGTTGTTATGAAAGGGGCAATTTACAAATGGATTTGGTAAGTAAGTCAATTAAAACCTAAGTGTACAATTAATAACTTTATAACAATAAAAGTACGCAATCAAGGTGTATAAACAAGTTTAAGTTGCACTATTCCTATTGCAAAGTTTGATTTATTTCAAGTCGATATGGTGGATCTATGTTACTTAAAAAGTTCAAATGTTTTAAACCATTAATGTAAATCATCAACACAGCAAAGAAGTTGCTGGTTTGAGCCCCCACAGAGGGATGTTCAAACAGTGGCCTTTCATATTTCTAAACAGCTGTTTTGGTTTTCCTTCAGACCATTACCTGACTTGTTTTTATTTCACAAACCTCATTTTGCTTTGTTATTGCACTTACTGTGCTGTTATTTGAATCATGTCAGGCTGATTAATTCCCACTGCGGTTTAAGTTTTGATTTTGTTTTGGTGACAGCTCAGTGATTTGAGATCAATCTTAGATTAAATTCTACAACCGCAAGACTTAGGGTTGTAATTTGACATGCTCACTTAGTTACAACCTTTGAATAAGAACGTGTGCAGGTCCAAAACGACTACAAATTATTTATACTTTTTTTCAGGTATGCTCTTCATAATTCACTCGCTGTGATTATTTGAAACATAATGTAATATATTTTGCTTGCAGTCAAAGCTGCCGTGCACAGAGCTCACTCCCACATATCATTGTCTGTCTGGTTGGGGTAAAAAGCGGATTTGTCTTCTGAGTACTGATTCTTAGAGACAGTCTCAATTTACTTTGGATTCTCTTATGTGTTCCAGCCATGATCTGTTTTACTCCTCCAGTGACTGTGTGTAAGTGACTGAATGGATTTGCACTGTGACAGGAGAGCGTGGAAGCTGGAAGGTAAAATGCAGAGCCACGTGGTCTGGTGTCTTATTGGTGACGGACTCCAGGTGAAAGCTGGAAGTATGGGAAGTTGAGATGGTGAAATGGAAGCTCCGTGTCAGGCATCCACTGTCCTCAGAGCAGTATTTTCAGCCCTTTGATTCCACCTTTTGTGTGTTGCTTGATGAATCAACACCTGCACTATTGTTGTATGAATGATTCAGACAGACTCCAGACTGTAAAATAATTCATCTTTCTGAATGGGAATGGAATATGTGGGGAAGTTATAGGTTGGTTGATGGAATGTTTTTGAGAGTTAAAAGATTGCAGTTGTAATCTTAGCTTTCTCTCCTGTTGCATTAGCTTGTAAAGTTATAATGTAACAAGTGAAATAGTTCAAAATGATTTTGCTGGCAAAGTGAGAGTATCAAAGAGAAATGTTCAACAGGTGTATGTTATTTTGAGCAACTAAGCTTTATTCTTAACCCACTAATAACTGAGGCTGATACTAAGCTACTAAATTCCATTACAGTGGATATATAAATGTTTATCCAAATAAATACATTTTACAGCCTGCAAAAATGTTTGGGTATTGCAGCTGCACATCACAGCTTAAAATGAAAAGATACGTTTATTTTCATCACCCACTGGCCTTTCTGACGTCTTTTGTGAACAGAACTGAGAAAAAAAATATGCAAGTTAATGAAAAAGGAAATACATTTAAAAAAGTAAATCTCAACGGCTTTACTGTAATAAAGAAGTTACTGTAATAAATAAGCATTTGTTCTGAAAAATGTCTCAGTGTACAAAATCAGAGGCCAATTTTTGCTTTTCTATTTGACCTCAGGCTTATTTACATGACAATCTAGAAATAATTGTGGGACCTTTTTTTTTTTTTTTTTTTTTTTAATTTAATAGAGCTTCAGCAAGATAACATACTCCTGCCGAAGCTCCAGACAGAATTGGGACAATTCTCTGAGCTGTGCGGACACCTGTTATCTTTTAATTACTTTTAAAGCAAGTTTAATTGTTAATTTTAGTTTCACTTATCAATAAAAACAACCAAATCATTTTGAATAATATATTTTACTGGTAAAATGGCATCTGTGTAGACATAAGACAGGGGTAGAATATGTGACTTGTTCTTTCACACATTGGAAATGTAGTGGGAGGTATTTGAGTTAGATCTGTTGGTTAGATGATTAAACCTGAAATTGTGTTCTGCAGACTTCCCAACAATTATAATCATTCCCATAAAATCAATAAAGAATTGATTGCAGCTGTATATCTGTGTTGTTTCTGACTCAGCAGTATTGAGTGGAGTTTTGAAAGGTTGGCAAAAGAAAAGTGAAAACTCTTTGAATATGTTGATCATGAATATATCAGTGTGCTGTATGTTATCGTAGCACATGGTATCATCAGTATGCCAGATTTATGCCTACACTGCAGGTTCTTGTTTAATTAAAGACAGAAATAAGACTGTATATGTTGCAACTTGCTCAGCTGCCTGAAAATAGTTTGAAACTCAGAAAACAAAGAGTGCTGAAGAAAAAATTTCCCCCTTTGACCTGTCACTCTTAATGTTAATATATGGGTCAATCTTTTGTCATAATTAGGTGGTGCTTCAGGGGCACAGTTGTTTTATGTGTGTTTAGAAAGCAAAATGTCAATATAGCACACACAATAACACACAGCAATGATAAAAAGAAACAAAATGTTTTAAACTTTATGATGGTTACTGTATACGTACTGAATAAAATAAACAGTGGACTGCATTCAATGTTTAAATGCTAATATTCTGAATGTTAATTCCACAGTGGGTTCGGGAGGCAGACTCCCCCCACACCTTTAAGATCAAGCTGAAAACCTTCCTTTTCCATGATTCTTATAGTTAGGATATGAGGATCTCGTGAGTTGGAGCCTGCATGTACGGGACCCAACTGTCCAGGTTGTGCTCATTGCTCTTATAGTTATGGGTAGTCTAGCCAACCATTACTTATGTAGCAATGGGGACGTTACCTGATGCACTGAGACGTACCTCACTCTATTTCTCTAATATAATGATGTATAAATATATGATGTCTCTAACTTATTTCTCCTTTTTTTCCACAAGTCTTCCTCAGTAAGTCCAATTGTACATGTTGTTCTGTCTTTCCTGTCGTCTCCACCCCAACCAGTCGAGGCTGCCCTCCCTGAGAAGGGTTCTGCCGGAGGTTTTCTTCCTGTTAAAGAGGAGTTTTTCCTTCCCACTGTCACCTCGTGCATGCTCAGGATGGGGGATGCAATCAGTTGGTTTCTTTTATAGGATATGTATGAATTGGCTCGAAATGATGTGTATGTTGATTCGTGTATGTAAAGTGCCCTGTGACAACATTGCTGTGAAGTGGCGCTATACAAATAAAGTACTTTAAAGTATAAAGTAGGGAATTTTCGAATCGTAACATTTTTGATTAATTGTTAAAGTTACACCGTACAATGGGCTGATGACCTGTCCAGGGTATACCCTGCCTCTCGTCTGATACCTGCTGGGATAAGTTCCGGCTTCCCCTCGTTGCTGAATGAGACTAAGCGGTTTTGAACATGGATGGATAGATGGATGGATGGATGGATGTTAATGTTACAGGGTCTCAAAATGACTGACATCTAGTCGTAAAGATAGGCAGAGAAATTACTTCAAATGCAAAGCACAGTTGTAAATGCACGGTTGCCGTCAGCAACCAAAATTCTTCCAGACATAAACATGTTTTCATCTGCAAGCAGATCCAGTAGCTTCAGGTGTAGCACTACAGGTAACTACTTTTAATATTGTGTACATGTGTACTGTCTTGTTATGTGCCTTTTAGTGCTTTTTAAAAGCACTACACACATTCAGGGATATATGGTAAAAACATGGTACGAATACGGTATAAAAAACCTTCTATTAAAGGGATTAGATCTCAATAGAAACAGTTTTTGATTATGTATTAAATTTGACTGTCCTTGAACTTTGATTTAATAAGTGCCACACAAGTTTTAGGAGCATCAGACTTCGGAAAAAATGGGTTCAACAGGGTGAATCTGCAAATATAATATGTTCATATGTTTACTGGTGATAACCTGATGAGTTCCTTGCATTTGATTGTGTTACTGAACAGAAATTCTGCGCTAATTTCCTAAAGGTTATTTATCAAATAAGTAATACAAAAGAAAAATAATTTGACTATCTTTGCACTTTGTTCGTGGGTGTGTTTGTGTGTGTGTGTGTGTGCGTGTGTGTGTGTGTGTGTGTGTGTGTGTGTGTGTGTGTGTGTGTGTGTGTGTGTGTGTGGGCATGCGCATATGACTGCAATTTAGAGAAAATAGATTAGGCTCTTGTAATTTACTTTTCATTTAGCAAGATTAATTCACCACCGAAAAGTAATCGGTCAGCATTTTGTATCTTTCATTGATGTGCCTATTATGTTCATTCAACACAAAATATTACCATTTGCTTTCCATTAAATAAGAAATGAAAGCTACTGCCATTTAGTGGTCATCACATTCTGTCGATCTCATTTCTGTGGCAACAAATCTATGATGACATGTCAAAAGTGAGATGATGTGAAGAGAAGCTTTCCATGGCCAAAAAGTCTTTTCTGCCGGTAGCTATAATGAAACACCAAAAAAGTCTGAGAAATGTTCACTTTCCACTTCTCATTCTCATCACCTTCAGCAGTGGGACTATCGGAGGGCATCTTAAGCAGCTGCATCAGTGTCTGGTGAGAAAATTGCACCCTTTTGGAATGCAAGACCTTCTGCACATCTAAGAAGATCATGTGAGTATCTCTTTGCCCTATAACAGACAATTTTTACTCCAGACACTATTTCTACAAGGCAAAGCAGCATTACTCACAACCCCACACGCTTCTCATACAAACTCCTCACCTTCTTGGCTTCTGTTAAGAAAAACGTATCAAAGCTTTCAGACTTACATGTCCAGACTGTGACGGTTTCTTCCTTTAAGCCACAAGACACTTCTGGGACAGAGAGCACAATCAACGAAGATCGTTCATTCACGCATCGGTAAGTTGTCTACGGGCAAGCTAAATGAATTTTCCCCTTAGGCTTCACATTAGCTGTATGTCTGTCTTTGAGATGGTTTACAAGACTTGACTTGATACAGCTACTGGCAACACCTGCACCAGCAGGCACTGACAGCCCTCAGCTCCTCTGATAAACTGCGATAAGCGCAGAAGACAGCTTGTCGTCCCTCTTCCCTCATCAGAGATGTTCATGTACTACATTCAGTTATCAGATGTACTGATGGAGTTTGGATGGTAGGCGTCTTTTGGGAGTTGTTGCCGTATCTAATGTTACAACATTTTATGCTACTGTCATGACACACTATGCAAAAACACTAATAGTTTTCTGCTCTATAACTACCAAGTAAATCTACATTATGTACAGGCAAACTTGCAATTTAATGCGTCTAAGATTCGGGGTTTTTGTTGGATAGTTTGCTTTCAATCAATGCATGAAAAATAAAATAATGTTGAGTTCTTCTTTCAGGAGGAAACAATGTTTATGCAACATATAAATAAGCTTGAGATAAAAAAAAAAAAAGGTCTGAAATCAACTTGAGTGGATCAGATGCTTCAAAGTTCATGAATAAACAGTGTTAATCTCATTAGTTTTTGAATAAACACCTTTGTTATCTGTTCTGCATATTGTTAGCCTCATAGCATGACTGCCTCTGTCATATTTTAACGTTTTACAGTCCTCAGTCAGTCAGCAATATAAGCGACTAATTTTTGACCCAGAAAACCATTTAGCCAACCTATGACTGATATAAGTTCACAATATTTAGTCTGGCTTAAGTAAGATACAAGTAAACCAGAAAAAGAAAGCTTTGTTTATTTAGATAGTTTAGTGTGTTATCACTTCGTAAAGTTGTTGAAAGACACAGCTGCTTCTGTTTCTTGTAATATAAGCAAATACTCCAGTGAGGAACGTGAAACACACGCCCCTGTTTTACGCAACAACATTTTAGAATTCATAAAATGCATATTTCCATACCCTGAACTACCCAGGAGACCTGTTGTCTTTAAATTGTGAGGTGAGCAGATGGAGGTGATTCTCAAGGTCTTACAAATGGTACTATGCTTTTTGGTCACACAATATCTGTGTGTGAGCTTAAAGACACGCATGCAGAAAAAGTCCTGATAAGTGGAATATTTTATGTAATATAAAACTGTCTTGCCAAAGACCAAGAATTGTTGTTACTCATAAGAGAGCCAGTAAAATACCTTGTTTTGATCAACAAAATGGCATATAGATGTAGAATCAGTTTGGATTTGTAAAAGAGAGGTTAAATTTCAATGAAAGTGAGGATACCAGCCTGTTGGGAAACTGATACATTGAATCTGATACACAGCTCTTTTTGGTTTAGTAGGCTGGAAGAGGCCAAAAGCAAGGAGAACACATTTATAGCTGAGTTTTAGTAATGGCTTCCACGTTTCCCATGTTTAAAATGAGTCTGGAACTTTATCAGAGTTACATAAATTTGAGCTTGTATGCATTTTATTAATCTCTTGATTAGATATTTTTCTTTGACTGTAGCAAGTTTAACAGCTAACTATGCCACCTTGAGCAAAATGCAGCCAGCAGAAATATCTCACACGTTGAGTGTATGTTTAGCTTGCTCTTAAATGAAAAAGAGATTTTAGCTGAATAACTAATGTGTTTTATTAACCAATACTTTTCCCAAACAATATTGTTGATTGAGAATTCATTTACCTTTTAAATGATGCATTTCTGTATCTAGTAGCCTAATAATAACCTCTGTGACTATTTATTCTCCACATGTGCTTTAACTTGCCTTCTCTGGAGGAATGTGTGTATAAATATTTGAACATATTTCTGAAAAACACATTTTCAACAAAGCTGTTGATAAAGCGTGTTGTCTGAACTGTTGTTTCTTATCAGTATCTTCCCTTTCCAGCGCATATCACCCTTTTGAGCATGACATTTACATCATGCGAACCTTTTTGCAGATATGGTGAGTTTAATAGTCCTGTAAGTGAGGAAGACTTCACTAAATCAAGTATAAGGAGAAATAATATCATCAAAAATAACATGATTTGTGATGTGATAAGAAGCAACTGAGAACTAACTAAATTAAAATATAATGACGAATAATTCATTCGAGGAGGAATTTATAAAATCTGTGCTGCTGACGTTATCAAAAGATTGCTAATGCTCTGTTCATAATGAAAAATTTTCCACCACATATCAGAGTGTAACAAAACAGAGTAATTGTTTATGACTAGAGTGTTGAACATGATCGGGCATGATGTCCATAGGATCAAAGTCACTAAATACCGTATAACTTGAAATGATGCTACATTTTACGCTGCTACATGTTCCACAAATAGTCAGGCTAAATGAAAAGATGTGCAGATACACACAAAAGAGAAATGAAAGTCAAACATTAGTTTAACAAACACGAGAGAAAATGTGTATTTAACGCTGTTCCAAGCTCTTAACTGGAGTTCTCGCTCTTCTTTCAAAATCTGCCCAGAATTCCTAAGAAAACGTCCTGGGAGGCTTCTGCTGAATGAAACAGACAAGGAGCAAATCACTAACTTCAATCAAACTAGAAACTTTTCTTTAGTTTAATTTCATATGGAATTGAGTTCGATCTTTGGCAATTCTATTTTCCAGTCTAAAATCAATTCTGCATACATTTGTCTTTTCTCTACAGATATGGTGTCTCTCTACTTTCATAGAATGTGTCCAGGTAGGAAATTAGATCATTAGGTCAGGAAAACTGTGGAATGTGTCCTGAGCAACTGGGATTATACAGTTTGCCCGAATAAATAATTTAAAGGTATTGAAACAGTGAAAACTACTTCCAACACTCACAATTTCATGAATAACACATCCTGCAAGCTGCAAGAATTTTGGTGTCAGTTAGCCTTTTCTCATTGAACCCTAATTTCAAAGTTAGGTAAAACGAAATTAGACACACACCAGCTACATGACTCTGGGTGTATATTTTCTTTAAGCTTTAGGAAACATATAATTTACTGTTCACATGTCACGGCAATAAATCATAACACAGCCATGTTGGTTTGCAAATCTATGTGGTTCGTCAAGAAACAAAAGCCGGTATCAAATCAGATTGACTGAATTTTGTATGTAGGTATTTATATATTTATTTTTTTTGTATGTTGGCCTCCCTGAGCCACCACCTTCTCATGGTGGAGGGGTCTGTGTGTCCTGAAGATCCTAGCAGCTATGTTGTTGGGGGATTTATGCCCCTGGTAGGGTCACCCATGGCAAACAGTTGTCTAGGGGAGGGACCAGAACTAAGTGCGGCTCAAAGACCCCTATGATGACAACGACCATGGGCGGCATAAATGTTCCCTTGCCCGTGACGCAGGTATTGGGGCCCCTCTCTGTGGACAGGCTTGGGGGTGGGGCACGCAAACAAGTGCCTGGGGGCTGAGCCTTTACCCGGGAGGCCCAATCAGGCTCGAGAGGAGGATGATAAATATTTAACAAAGCATATAAGCTCTTTTAAACAGTTCCTTTCCTGATTTTGCATGTATCATTGTGTCTTTTTGGGGTAGGCAAAGAAACCAGAACATGTGTGTTATTACACGTGTGTTATTACACATGCAATTATGCATTCATCGTTTAAAGTACCTAACTAGGGTGCTTATTAAGAAAAAAAAGGAACATGCTGCCTTTATTGTTAATAATGTGAGGTCTGTGATCTCTCCCTTCTTCCACTGAGTGCTTAAGAGAGCCAAGTCTAAATGATACCAGCTGTCATTGTAGTAACCATTATTCAAGACTTCCCCTCTAAGGCCCCTGTGCTATATAACATGATTATTATTGTGGTATCTTTCCTTCACCTTTAATGTTCCAGGACTGCTTTCAACGTGTTTGTACGCACATGAGAGGAAAGTGTTTGTAAAACAGCCCTGTGAAAGATTTAACTATGCGGAGGGTTAACCCAGACACATTATCATTCCCTGGCTGTTGCTGAGGAGTGGAATATTACAGTCACCTTGTACGCTTCTATGATGAGAGGAAGGAGTGACACTATCTATCTATCTATCTATCTATCTATCTATCTGTCTATCCATCGCACCATCCATCTATCCATCCATCCATCATCCACCATATTTCAACCAAAAAGAGACAGCAGTCACACTCTCGCCATGGTTGGGGTCTGGTTCCAACCTAGTTGAGATTACACACTTGTAAATATCTAGTATGTTTTGGTCAAACTGAAGTCTGTCATTGAGTCATCTTATTACCTCAGGGTGGATGCAGAGCATCCTCCTGCCTGTGTCTCCTACACTTTGTGGAATCAAAACATCTTCCCACAATTAAAATCAACATGACTCACAGAGTTTCTGAGTGATGTTTTCAACAGTTGGATTCACTTTTCTTTTCAGACATCATCTCTTTTGGTCATTTTCCAGGCATCTCATTAGCTGACAGTAATCTTTGTAACAGTTGCAGACATCTCTGTCTGTGTATATACATATATATATATATATATATATATATATATATATATATATATATATATATATATATATATATATATATATATATATATATATGGGAGAGAGAGAGAGAGAGAAGTATAACGGGAGGTTTTTAAAATATCTATGGCCTAAGGTGAACTTATCACAATGTTTGCTTTGTCCACAAAGTAACACATTTCTATTGATTCAACTGTAGAACTGAGATATTTTTGTTTCTATACACTACCAGTAAAAAGTTTAGACACTCTTTCCCATTAAATCCAATGAGACAGTGTGTCCAAACTTTTGACTGTTACTCTATATAAATAAATCTTTAACGTGCATTCCTTTACATTTCAAATATCCATGTCTTTAGTATGTTGGTACCTTAATTTATGAAGGTACTAATTCCTACAGGTTACTTATAAGTTTAATTAGATTATAAGTAACTTTTAAAAAGGACAATAATTAGAAGCACAGCAAAACATTCTTTATTCTCTCACATTTAAGTTAGTAGCTTGAGTGACAATAATTAGTGATATTTTGACACTGTACTTTGTCAATGTGTTTCTCTAGAATATCACTTAAAGGAAAAATTGCCTCCTATGGAGCATAGCCCCTGCAGCCAACAAACTGGGTTCACAATTTCATGCTTCATACTTCGTTTTAGTCATCACCCACCACTCATGCAATAAATATTTATGACAGAATTTATATGTACTGGAAAGTAATACATAAGTAAATCCAAAAGCAATAGCAATGTGCTTTCTTCCTGAAAAACTGTCAACAGGGGTGGACAGGGACAAAAAATGGCCCTGGTTTTTGGCCCGGACCAGCTCATGTACAATCATGAACACCAGAAATCTTTGTACGCCTTTTAATGTAACCTGTGCATGTTCATCTCATAGTGATGCAGCCGTGCAGTGAGTGAGCACTGATTGTGAACACATTAAGTACTTTTACGTGTAATCTCATGATAAAATAAACAACTATGCTCCAGAACAGTGATGAGCAGCATTTCCTATTTTGTGTTAAATGTAGAAAGAAAATGGAATGAACTGAAATATTCAGATGAAAACTATTGAACAAAGTCTAGAAACAATGTTTTTGTTTCTGGAGATTTTTTTCTCAGTCAAGTTTTTTTCCCACTTCTCCTTCTTCTTCTTTGACATAATGATTAAGTAAGGTCCAGAATTTCTGGATTTTCTGATTAAAGAAAAGAAAAGAAAACAAACTACAGCCAAAAGAAAAAAAGCTGCATCAGTAATGAAAAAAACAGTGTTAAATTTTGTCCATAAACACCTACACCAAAGCTGCCTCTAAGACACTTAGGCCCAAAAGCAGCTGATTATCAACAAACAACCAATAACAAGTAGGCTTATAAACAAAATAAGGATGCTGCAAAATCACTGTAAATGATGATGATCATGTTCTAACTTTCAATAAGATGATTTAATCCTGGAAGACACAAAAGATCTAAATTTAAGAACCTTCTGTTGAAACCACTGAAAACAGCAAATCTCTTGAAGGACAACATCATCAACTAATTTCATTAATATAGGACAAGCTGACATTACAACAGGTGTCTTGTATTGATTAAACGTTCTGGCTTTAAAATGTTTCTGTTCTCTGAACAGAACTTTGGTGATGTGAAAGCGGTGCAGCTTACCACAGCTGCTGCCATCGTCATCATTCCCATCCATGGCAGCTGAGCAAGTTCCTCCTGTGGCAAACATGTCAATCATTTTTAGACATGTGACTGCATCTTTTTATCTGTAATTCTGTGGTTTCTCTGCACTTATCTGTTATCCCTTTGATTCTAACACGTAGCTGCATCCACTGGCCAAGAGTTGAAACGTTATGTGAGGTATCTGACTGGTTCAGCCTGGTGTCGATTAAGTAAAGAACCAATAAACCACAGATCAATATTTTCCATGTATAAATAAATAAAGTTCTGTACTGTCTACAACTGAAATACTTAAGCACAGGAACCACAGAAAAGGGTGTGGTGGGTAAACATTTGATTGGGCCATGGATCTACTGAGTTAATGGACCAGTCAGACCAATGAATGAACTGCAATGGCCCAAAGTTTACATCGGCCCACAGGGAAAATGTGCCAGATGGCCGTTTGTTCCTGATTTTAAGGGATTCAAATTTCCTTATATCAAAATTGCACATTTAAGCAACGCTTCGGCCGTTCAACATTATATGTGCTTGTTGGCAGGAGTTATAGAAGGTTGATACAATTATTTTTTTGCCTTTCTGAGTAAGCTGCATGATGACTTATTGGTGTGTGGGAAGTGAGTGGTACCGTGTGTATAGTTTGTACTAAAAGAGAAGAAAGAAAACACTTCAATAAGTATTATCTTCTATTTAGAAAATTTGTGTTTAATGCAGGACTTTTACAGTAATGAATTGGGAAATTACAATTGCACAAAATGGCCTTACATACTACATGCTGGACCCATAAGTAGGGATTCTCTCAGTGATGGACACATGATAGGAGATTGAATGACATCACTGGTTATGGTATAACTTAGGCTTCCCTATGTTTTCTGCCATCATACTGGCTGTCTGAACCGAATTTCCACATGCCATTCCTTACAGATGGCTTCTCAGCCTTCAAACCTGACACACACAAAACTCTTCCCACCAATTGGTACCCTTGAGTTCAGACCTGGAGCTTCTTGGTGCCCAGATGTTAGAAAGACCTGTTGTCAATTCCACAGAAACACTTCCCCTTTAGGTCTCCTGTCCTATTGGAGACAATGTTAAGACCCCTTTTTGTCCACACTTAGCCTCTTCACCTTCTCTGCTCTCTTGCTTAGCTCAGATCTGCCTGACTTCCACACTTATTGTCACTAGTTGTGTATAAATCTCAAATGATTTGGTGCCTGTCTAGCATCATCTCCCACATGCTGTATTCACATCCCAACAAGAGACTGACCTGAAGTCTTCAATAGCTGTCAAATAGCTGAGAACTCTTCTTTATTCTTGGTTAAAACCAATGTTCCAATACTGGGTCAGACCTTACTCTCTCATTGCCTGTGCACAGGTGATACTGTTAAAATCCTTGAGAGAAAATTGCAGCTTCTTTGCATCTTTGCAGAGTAATACATTTTCTTGAGAGAGGAATATCGACTCCTTCCAGCCATGCATTGAGAGGATTTCATCCAAGGACTACTCTTCTATTATTCAATGAACAACTCACCAGTGAATTAGAGATATAAGAGGAGTTAGCTGGAAGTGTTGTCTAAAAGGCTCGATAAGCACAGACTTTTTCTTCAAGGAGATTTCTCTCTTTGTTTCTCAGTTTTAAAAATCAAGATTTTATAACTCTGCATTACAAATTGTGTTGAGGTGCGCTTGGTTGTTGTCCTGTGGAAAGTAAAGACACCACGGGTCTTCTGAGGGTCAAAGCTGTGTTTGTCTTAGAGGTAATCTGTAAAATGTGTTTGTTTAGCCTCAGAGAATACCTCTCCTACTGAAATAATAATAAAAAAAAACTTTCCAGGCAACTATATGAGTGTGATTTTCTATTGATCATGTTACCCATGTGTTATTGAAAACGTGAACAATAAAACAAGAAGTTCTGAGACAGCAATCATATAAATGTCAGGTGGTCAAGAGATAAAACATAAATGAGTAAATAAAAATGATGCACAGCAACACCAAAAGATAGATAGACAATATTTACACTAGTTATTTAATGCGCTTGCATCTTATTTTGCCTTTCTGGTAAATATTGATGATGTTGTGCTACAATTTCCCAGCTGGGATCATCAGAGTGCATCTTTTTCTGAATCCCAAGTTTAAATGTGGACAAAAATTTGGATTTTTCTTTCAAAGGTGTTCTGTGGAAGTTTGGCTGATTTTCCAAGCTAGGTGCCTTCTATTAGTGGTTAATTTGACAGTCATCTTGCATCCTACCTGCACTGTGAAACCAGTAAAAGGCAGTCTGATGTTGACTCAGATCTTATTGCTGCCCCTGTCTCTTTCTTTCTTTTCCTGCCTTCCTCTTCTGTTCTTTCTTTTTCTTTGCTGAATCAGTGTGCACATGCAAAACTCCCGATGGGTTTGTATCCACTTGCTTGCTGCAATGTCATGCGGCATCCCCAAAGCACATGTCGTGACGTGCAGTTTCTCAGCCATGAGATGCTGATGAGGAGTGAAGGCTCCAGAAATGCACATAATAGATGTCACGGTCCTATCAAATGAGTCAGGAGTGCAAAGTTTTGTCAGAGCTACTTACATGTACTAGAAAAATGGGCATATAAATGACTTTAAATGCCAAGCACAGCTATGAATGGACAGTGACTGTCAGAGGCCAAAATTCTCCCGGACATGAACAGGTTTTCTTCCTCGAGTAGATCCAGCGGTTTAGGTACAGCAAGGACACACAGGTAGACACATATACATATGCATATCACAGGTAAACGTTTTTGCCACCTTTAAACTGTTTACAAACAGTTATTTAGCATATATCAAGCAAAACCTGCACCATGTTTGTGTGTTCAGACAAACCATTGTAAAAATGGTAGCACAAAAACAGCAGCTACCACTGGACCCACAGCAAGAAGACATAAATGACTCATTCAATTGGGAAAAAAACAAACAAAACAAAACAAAAAAAAACCCACATTAATATTGTATAGTAATTAGACA
Source organism: Telmatherina bonti (assembly GCF_933228915.1). Taxonomy (NCBI): domain Eukaryota; kingdom Metazoa; phylum Chordata; class Actinopteri; order Atheriniformes; family Telmatherinidae; genus Telmatherina; species Telmatherina bonti. Next base: position 21,962,194 of record NC_136628.1, on the reverse strand, counting down.
CTAGCCCTGCAATGAACTGGTGAGTTATGATATATCAAATCTTCTGTGACTGATCCTAAAAGACACTTTACGTAACTTTCTAACATTAAAACTCCACGTTCCGGACTTATTCGATGACACAGTGACATCTATCATGTGCATTTCTAGAGCCGTTGCTACGCAGCAGCACTCCGAGACTGAACACTATACAGTTTTTACATCCAGGACATGACGTGATGTTGCAGCAGACTTCTGCTTCACGCTGGAAAACACACTGGCTGTTTTAAACGTGCAACATTGCTGATTCAGCAAAGAAACGCAAGAGAGTTATTAAAAGAGAGAAAACAAGAGTCGTGGTATGATTGTCTTTTGCTCATCAGGTAGGATGCAAGATGGATGCCAAATTTGTCATTGATATGGGTGTATGACAAGGAAAATGGCAAAAGTTCTGTAGTATGTCTTTAAATTTTATTACAAACTTCATTCATAAGGTACTACCTCATTCCTAAAACAAGCAACAGCAGTTTGTTTTGTTTACTAAACATACTGAACTGCACACATAAAATCTGCATCCAACCAATGATACACCCTTAGTGTTGGCATAAAAGATCACAGCGTAAGTGTTATAACATCCATCCATCCTTCCATCCATCAATTTTCTATACTGCTCTTTCCAAAGCAGGGTTGTGAGGAAGCTGAACCCAATCCAGTAGCTATTAGGTGAGAAGCAGAATGTGCCCTGGACAAGTCACCAGTCCATCTCAAGGCAAAACACAGAGACAGTTATATTCACGAAGGAGTTTCCTAGTGATCTGACATTCATGTTCTAGGACTGTGGAAGGAAGCCAGAGTACACGCTTGAAATGCACACTTGGGGAAAATATGCAAACTTCACTTTGAAAGGCCTCAATCCTGAGTTAAAAGCAGTTGTCTTCATACTGTGAGGCTAAGGTGATGTACAATGCCATACAAACCTAATTCAAACAAATTCATTTCATATGTTTATTGATTGATTTAATTGAAAGAGTAAAATAAGTAAATACGTGACTGTATAATGCTGTACAGGGAGTACGTACTTACAGAGTGTACTACAGAGTGCTCTCTTGACTAACTTCCGTCTTATGTGAAACATTTTTGTGTTTAGGAGGTCCTCTTTCTGCATGCTCATGTTAAATTGTTCCTGTTTAATTACATAAAGAATAATGCCACGGTGCCGAATCATGACTTGCTCTATGATCCTTTATGCTTTTATTTGATCACACTTTGATTTCTGCAATTTGTTGTTTACTTGACTGAAAAAACAAAAAAAAACAAAAAAAAAAAAAGAAAAAGAAATCTCTTGATCTTCTCCAGGTTGTACAGGATGCTGCTGCAAGACTCCAAACGAAATCATCAAAGTATTCTAATGTCACCCGTTGGTAATTCAGCCACACTGGCTCCCCATCCAGTACAGAGCTAAAAAATGTTGGTTTAACATACAGAGCACTACATGGTCAGACACAAACTTGCAGGGAACTTCCACAGCCATAGGACACCCAACATCGATGTGATCAAGGTCTGCTGGTCATTCAGCAAATGCAGTTAAGTTCATATAGCTTTTGCAACAGTCATTCCCTTCCTCTCTGATCTGTCAGCTCAGTGATCACTTTTAAAAAAAGCAGTTTTTGCACTTTATATTTCCTTTTATCTTCTATTTCTTTGTGAAACACATTATGATTTTTATCCTGGTAGGTGCTATACAAGTGCAATTTTACTTTACAAATAAGTAGGTGGCTTAGTTTAGATAAAGGTTTGCAAAACCACAGTAATAAATAAAATGTGTGATACGCTCGACTCCTGGCCTGCAGTGGGTTTGTCGTTCTGCATGTGAATATAACTACAGCCAGCTTACCAGGCAGTGTCCTCATCCTGTAGCTGTGGGCTGCACTGTGTAGTGGTTAGCATTGCAGCCTCACGGTACGAAGGTCGCTGGTTTGAGCCCTGGCTGGGAGGAAGTTTAAACAGTGGTCTTTCTGTGTGGAGTTTCCATGTTCTCCTTGCGTGACTGACTTTGGACCCTCAATCTTCCTCCCACTGTACAAAGACATGTTGATAACATTAAATGATTACTTCTTAGATGTATGTTCCTTTAGATAAGTACATCTGCCAGATGACTGTAGAACAGAATATGGGAATATTTACAGAAGGATTTTGAATTTTACTTGAGTACTATTTGATCATATTATAGAAAATGTTAATTTTAGTCAACCTTTTAAAAGGTCTTGCATGTATTGTTATTCAACAAATGTTTTGCCTTCTTATCTATGTGCAACAATAAAACAAAACATTGTTGCATGCATCATATTACTTATGGTATATATATCAATAATTGATTGGAGCATTTTTTCATTTCTGTTCATAAGGATTTTAAAACAATGTTTACTTTATAATGCCTTGGCTGTAAATTTATTATCATTCAGCATAATGCATCTAAAACTGTTGGAGGAAAACATAAATGCACTGAAAAAAATTCTCTATTTTTCCACCTAAAAACTCTCATAAAGCCTTTGTGTGAAACCCCCCCAATCCATGCTAAGGTTAATATCAGACTAACACACCTGCAGAGAATTGTTGATAGCTACAAATGTTGCTATTTGAGTCAGGTTATCATCAGCTGTTGCTGCCAAGGCCGTCTTGATGCACGGGTTTACCTCGGCTGAAGCCCAGGGGCCCACAGAGTTTAGGACCCTATCATATCTGGGACAAAATTACCTAAAAAGTCTAATTGTTATGTAACTTGCAAGTTCTGCTGTCATTCAGCATCTTATGCATATTTAAGACTGCTGATTGATCCAAAGGTACCCGTTGCCACTGTGCCAAATCCCGCCCCCTGTGTGCAAACATAAAATGCGGGCCAGCTCTTAGATATGAATGTGCAATGGCACATCACACAGGCACAGCTAAAGTCGGACATACAAAAAAAAGCTGTATGGGAGCAAATTTATGAAAAAGTTAATGATAGCAGTTAAATGCAAAAAAGGGGATGAAGTAAAAAGACGGTATAAAGACATTAGAATGTGAATAAAAGAAAAATAGCCAAAGAAATCCAGCCACTGGGAAAAAAAAAACAAAAAAAAAAAACCTTTTGGTATAAGTTAATGACTGCTGCGTGCGTGGAAACCGTAACCATCCGACGACACATGACATTTAGGACTTGGACAGCTCATCTGGGGATCCCACCTGCAACACGCAGTATCTGTCATCTGCAGGTGTGCATGACTCCTCTCCACATTCATCCTGAGTTCCCCAAAAAGCTCCAAAATGCTGGACATGGTCATGCTCATTATGGTCACGTTATTAATTTGTTAATATGACTAAATAAAGAAAACTTCCGTGTAAATCTGGATATTATTTTCTATAATGTGGCTCGGTACATTTGGAGGACAGGACAGGGCCTACAGAACTTCTCAGCCCAGGGGCCCAACAGTAGGTAAAGGCTGCCCTGGTCGCTGCCTATTATTACTGATGAAGACAACAAGGTGATTGTACATCTTTTGATATCTTTGGATTTTAATATTGGTAACCTTTGGATTTTTTTTAAATTGGTATCATGGACACTGAGAACACACAATACCTATACTTAGCCTGTGAGTCAGTAAAGTGCAAGTAAGTTTAAGAAAAAAAGAAAAATAGTGGGAAAAGATAATTGAAGAAAAGATGAATACTGTTCTCCCATCCACTCATCTATTTAGTCGAAAACAGCATAACTCCCCCTACTGGAACCCAGAGATAACACTGATGGATCAGCTTACTCAAACCACACAACAGCATGTTCCTGCTATCTGCCCCCTCTAGCACACACAAAAGAAAACAAACTGATCACCATATAAATCACAAATATGAACGCACCAAATACGTACGTAAATTAATGACTGTCTTTTCGATAGTACCCATCACACATGCAAATGTACACACGCAAATTATGCATGGTCTACCTACTCAGTTACTATCGCCACAAGCTGCTTCTGTAACAGACTCCATTGCTCATAAAGGAGCAAGTTTGTCCGTCAACAGAACCTCCCTTTTTTCTGTCACACTGGGCTTATTTTCCAACTTTGACACATCCTTGCAACTCAATTCATTTTGGCAGCATTCACCAATCATTTTCAGATAAATTCACAAAGGCTTCACCTCCTGAAATGGCTCTGCAAGCATTGCTGTTTTGCATATCAATGTGCACTTGTTCAACCCCATGGGACCTGCCCTGATTAAAGCTTAGAAATCAACCTGTTCTTCATTCTCTTTTTTTAAAGAGTGATGCAGTTTTTCATTTTTTTTTTTTTTGTTTGTTTAATTTAAAAAGAAAAGAAAAGAAAACTTGTGGTAGCCTCTCCCATACAATGTGGTCAAAGCTGAATATGCAAAAGTGAATCTCTGGAGCCATTTGGACTAGACTAACAGTTGCATCATCAGCATTCAAACTATTTTACTTCCAGCATCGGGAAGTGCTGAGCAGAAGCTCAGATATACCTCAACTCCACTGCATGATCGGGACAACCGGAGTACATTATCATGGCAGCTGAAATTTGTCAATCACCTTTAGTAGCAGAAGTTAGCTTCCAAATGGACTCAGATATTTACACTATTTGTATTTTAGCTTTGGCAAGACATACACACAAAGAAAGTTGATAAATGAAGCATTTGGGAAAGAGATTGTGTTTGTACTCAGTCATAGCCATGGTGATAGTGTACTGTTACAAATGACATGATTTGGTAATAAACAGATATGGGAAAACAGTGCAGACACTTGTCATGATCAGAACTGTAAGATGTTGACACACCAACATCTTTGAGTGTACAGACTTACAAGATAGAAATTGTGTGCAGCATTTAGCATATTCTAGGGTTCTTCTTTTTACTTAAGACTGGCTTTATTTCTGCCCAGACGTGCCCATGACACATGTCAAAATGGCATCAAACAGAGTTGTTGCCTTAAGTTTATACATTTGGTAGCTAATTCCACTATACCGAAGGAACTCTCATTAACTCACACCTAATGATCCCAATCAAACAAATTGTTCTGCTTCATTTTTTTTATTTTTTTTTATGAATGAGATAGTTAATATTTTTGCCATGTCATAGCACTAAGCTTTATGGAATTATAAGCAAATACAACCTCCTCAAGGTTTTATAGAGGAATTGGTCAACATTTTCTCTAAAATGATGCTTACAAGTAATCAACATTTGCTACTTAAGTTTAGTTACTCAAGTTTCGGTGCAGGTGGCACTCTTCTTTCAGTTACTTTCTTTCTCCAAATTTTCATCGATAAATTGTCAAGTAAAACTTTTGCTGCATTAGTTGAATTTGGCTTCTCCTCGATGACTTTTAGAATTTGTGAGCATAATTGATGAAAATTTTTGATTCTGTTTGTGAACTGTGGAAAAAAAAAACTAAAGTATAGACTTTCAAGCCAAAAGCTTCCCATTTTCATGTCTGTGACAGCAAGCCATAGTGAGTAACACACCTTTTTTTTTTCTTACAATTCACTGCTGAAACCTTTCAGCTCATGCAATTTTAACAATGTGAAGGCAAACTCATGCTGAAACAGTAGGAAGCCATTACAAATCAGCACCCATGTGTTTGTTTGCTCGTGTCCCTGCATATAGAACCGAGATGGGACATTACAGAAACAGACAGTGACTCACCACAGGATTTACAGGGAAAGAGAGAATAGCACAGGGGTAGAAAGGGAAAACACTGACAGACTGACAGACATTCAGAGATGGATGTGGAGTGATTGGCATGGGTAGAACCAGTGATTGATTGGCATAAAAAATGTAACTGATAGCTGTGACAGCTTGGTGGTGATGGAGGCTGGAGTGTGTGCATGTTGGTGAGGGATGGCAAGTCACTTGACAATACGTCAGAAATACAGCATGACTCTGTCTTTTCACTCATTTCCCTGCTGACCCATCCACACGATCTATCTCCCTCAAGCACACACATACACTCACAATAAAAAAAAAAAAAAAAAAAGAAATCTCTTTTCTGCAACAGCCCTCAGTATGTGCTCTTTTCTTCCTTTGCCCTGACCAATTACAGTGGCCTGGCTTCTCTTTTGTGCCTTGATATAAACAGCAAGCTCTCATCTACAATCAATTGCAACACTCACACCAATTAGCAAAGTCTAAGAAAGAGGCAAGAGGACTGCAGGAGAGTGTGCTTAAACGCCACTAAGGGTTGTGATGGCCAAAGACGATTGCTGTCATTGAGAAAATTAATAACCACAGTAATCATTCCTTCTAAGAGTGCTTGGGAGAGACTTTTAGAAGCATTTCCATTCATATTAGCTGTTTATTTGCTCTAATCTGACACTTGAGCCCAAAATATTCTGAAAGAAAGACTTGCCGTGTTGTATATAGGATTAGCCAGACATAAATCTCTTTTCCGAAACACAATTACTAGAATTTATTCCTATGGGAGTGTGCAAAAGTGCTTATTTTGGCATGCAAATTGGGGGGAAAAAAAGGGTTGAATGCAGAAAAAAAATGTGAGCAGACTTATCATTTGAGTGAATGTGTGACCATTTCATTTCTGTTTCTCTGTGTGTGTGTGAGCGTTTCAGTGTATTTCTGTCAGAATTCTTCTCCATCTCAGTAAACCTCTGTAATTACATCCCAACAGAGGGAGGAATTAAACCCAGTTTCATCTACTGGGATGATGAATATGACAGAATCCTGTTATATAGACTTCATATCTGCAGACAAACACACATAAATCTCTGCCTGTGATGGTGCTGCTCTGAAGGCTGTGTAATTAAACATTGTTATATGAGAAAGTGAATTAATCTATAGTCTGTGAATGTGCCATCAGGATACGGTTGATGGCAGGCTGTGTTAGAGAGCAGATGATTTAGCTGACAATGCTGGTCACATAAAACCTGGAGGAACTCAGTCGACGGTGAGCAGAAATGGAGTATAATTTGCCGGGTTCCAAAATGGTGCCACTTTTTCTTTCTTTTTTTTTTTTTTTTTTTTGATAAAGCTAGACAATTCACAAAGGACATGAGTAAAGACAGAAAGTAACAAAGTAAAGACAAAGCAGAGCAACTGTTCTGACTGAGGGCGTTTCACAGTTTCTGCTTTTATGTGCTTGGCATAGAATTACTGGGCTCATTTGATTTAAGTTACTTGCTTCTTTAGAAGCTTCATTTCTATCATGACTTGCTGTAATAATTAATCGTAAGACTGGTTTAAGTGATTAGCAGTGTCATCTCCTGGAGTTAATCCCCGCCCCTAGTCCGTGTTGTGTGGTGCTGTTTGATTCACAAAGGAGACTCACTTATAATGCTGGAGGTTATGGGCTGTAATGAATCTATCCACTTGTTTATGAGTCGACCTGTCTGAGCAACTGCATACTCTACCCACAAAAACACATAAAAAACCTGAAAATGGCATTGACCTCTCTGCATGTATCATGTCATGTTGACCAGTTTATGAAACAACACAGAAAATTTCATGAAAGACATTTCTTTCAGATGTTTTAAATATGTGAGTTGAGCCTTTAATAATGTTCCATATTTGTTTTTAAATGTTCTTTTTTACTAAGAGGAGAACATTAGGCAGGTTCACTCACTCCGGTCCCCCAAGAGCCACAATCCAGCAGGTTTTCCATATGTCCCTGTTCCAACACATCTGCCTCAAATTCTCTCTGTGCAGAACCTGATACTGTTAGATCGATTTAATTTGATTTCAGGTGTGTTGAAGCAGATCACATTGAAAACCTGCTGGATTGTGACTCTCGTAGGACTGGAATGAGGATCCCTGTCATAAGAAATATATACGACCATTTTTCCCATCTGCCAAAAACAATATTTCTACTCTGATATGCACTTTTATTGAGCTGTGGATATGCCTGGTAATACCTACAGTTCAAGATGACACAAGTATTACAGCTAATTATTGTTTGAAATTCAGGAATTTTCATGAAGTTCCTGCATTATAAGTAATAACTGACTTTTTTTTTCTCTTCATAAATGGAAGCTAATACATCGGTACTTCTTAGTTAGCAAAAGACCATTTGTATAGTCAGACATCACTTGGCAACTGAACTCAAGTGCAGGGATAGCAACACAAAAACATATTTTGAGCACATTTTATACTGCAGAGACTCTATTTTGGGAAGATATGATTCATTGGTTATTACAAACTGCTGAACCATCATAGTAGCGTTTGCTGAATTCTACAATGTATTTTCAAACAGTACAATTTGTGTGAATTTTTATGTCTTTTATTTACTTGGGAATTGGATAAAAAAGAATGTATATATGTCTGTGGTCATTATAAATATAAACTATCCTAGAGGAGTCAGAGACATCTTTAGAAATTATTCAAATAACTTCATGCCAGAAACACACTAGCGAGTGCGTTGATTCCTTTTATAAAACTGAATGATTATGTAATGTATACGAATACGTTGATGCTAAACACACCTTCATCCTAATTTTGTTTTCAGTTGTTGGCATCAGTTTCCTAATGAAATTTAATGACAAAATACCTCTGTTCTTTTGTATGTTAAATAAAGGTTGAAAAAAGTTGGCAAATTGTAAAAGTAAAGAAATGCTGCTTTTTAGACATTTTTTTCACATTTCTAAAAGCAAACTTTGTAAAATAGTGGTCTAAAATAAAGTAGAATAAAAAAATTCTACGTACTATGACAGTATATTGTCAAATTGTAGTGAGGACATTTTGTGGTTAGTTACAAGGTAAGAATAGTGTAAGGGTGCATTAAAATAAAGGCAGTTCGACTCGATCCAACTGGGGACTCGGCTCAGTTGTAGGTGGGTGTATCCATGCAGACCAAGATCACATTCACGCTGGACTTTCGTCAAACGAGCCAAACCATTAGAATAATATATCTCCATTCTCATCAAGGGTTGGGCTGCACTAGCATTTTACAAAAGAGAAGACAAGACCGCGTAAAGAAGAAAACTCTGTTTCTTTGCAAGATTAACATAGAGCATGAAACTGTTGCTGTTTTGGGTTTTTTATTTTGTGTCATGCAAATATACTGCAGAAATACACTGCAACAACAGGCGCAGTATGAACAACAGACGAGGCAGAGGACTCTTAACACGATTGCTATGTATTTACCCACAATGCAATACTACGCCAAATGCAGGAAGTGACTTTTTTGTACTCTGCTTCCTGTACTTGGTTGAAATATGCAGATACCTGCATTTGTAGGCTGACCTAGGTCCACTTCCTTGATCCAAATCAGAATTTTTCTGGCAGATTCACATTTCCCCAAACGAAGCGAACTTTCCGAGCAAATGGACTCGGATTCTAATCAAAAGGCTGATGTGAGTGTGTCCTAAGTCAGCAGTTAGCCTAGTAGTTATTTTTAAAGATGGAGTTTGTCTCATCAGTCTAAATCAGTGTCATGTTACGTGAATTCATGACTACATTACTATGAGTGTGTGTGTGTGTGTGTGTCTTGGATGTGCAAAATCTTTTTCCAGCTGAGTAAAAACCTATGGGAACCAATTAGAGTTTAATGCTGCAGATGACAAAAGAGGCCCAGTTTGGTCCAGCCCACCCACTTCTCCCTTTCACCACCACAGCTTGATGACCAAACACAGGTTTAATAAGAGAGCTGTCTGGCAGCCTCATCTCCTCTCAGACACACAGGAAGCCCTGTGGTCACAGAGTTTGGGTTTAGATGAGGTCAGTGCCCCCATGGCCTCAGCTGGAAGAAGGAAGACAGGGAAATAAATGGACACGACCAAAGTGTAAGGAAGCCAGTTACTAAGCTGAAGCCCAACGTGTGTCTTAGAAATGTTATATAACAGAATATGAGATGAAATTTCTGATAAAATGAGTCTTATAAGTGGCAAGTAGACCCAACTCTGTTATGAAGAAATGTGATTGAACAAGTTCACCCTTCTACCTTTCCTCTTTGAAACGATAACTTAGCTCACCAGAGAATACATCAATGCAACTTAGCTGAAATAGCAGAAATGGATCATTATAGAATTATAAAATAATTTCACTTATTCTGTTTAAATATTTCATGTAAATATTAAAACTAAAGTGTTGCAGCCAAGAAATTTAAAATGTCCTTTTTACCTTCTACATGGGAAGAGGGGGTGGAAGGGTCTTAAAGCCTGCTCAGCAGCATCTTCTGAACTGCAGGTCAGAGCAAAGCAGAGAATAATGATGGCACTGCCATGGTGCAGTACAGAAAGCTTGCTGCTGTGAGGAGATGGTGCAAACCCCATGTGCCAATTTGCAATGCTGCTTTGAGCGAGCTTTTGTTAGGAATTGGAGGTGGAATTTGGGTTAAAAAATGAAAACATGTAATTCTGACCAGCAATTTGGACAAAAAGAAATCCTTCAAGGCCTTCAGGTGTACTGGATGTTGGTTTAAATACAAACTGCCCAGAAAAGGTTTGAGAGAGTTTAACTATATCTATATAGTTAAATAACTATACTATTTAGTACTGCGATTCTGGCAATTCTGTCTGTAGCTTAGAAGGAAGAAATATATATTTTTGGACCTTTTAAGGTCCTGGTTTACCATTTAGTAGAAGTAAAATTGCTGTCACTTTGTTGAATTACTTTAAATAAAATGTACAAATAATGCTGCCTGAGCCATCTCTACCAATTGGTTTGGATATGTAAAACCCAAACTAAGTGTTTGTTATAATCCTACTGTTTCAAATTTCCACCATTTCACTGTTGTTACATCATTATTAACTTATTTTTAACACCTCAACCATTTGCTAAAATAAAACATTTATCCTGTTTATTCTTGTCTACCACAAATGGAAAAACACAAAGAAAAATGATCTTTTTGTCAGTGTAAAAGTTAAAGGGTTAATTAGGGGATGGTGAGTTTGATCCGCTGCTTCTCCAGATGATAATTGCCAAGGGATGTCAAAGTACATCATTTTGGAGAAAAGGATCTACATGATCATGTTAATAGTAATGTTAGTAACAATAAACTCTTACTGGACATTTGGCTGATTCCACTTCATGAATCAGTGGTTAATTAATGTTAAGTTACAGTTAACATACAACAGTTGAATTTTTTTTTTCTACAACAACAGTTGAAATTTAGCTTCATGAGCACAGTTCATCAGTTGACTAGTATGTTTTATATAAGACTCAACAAGGGGATGATTATTTTTTACAGTTTTTACAGTTTTACAGTTTATTTTTTTCACTTAAATCTCAGTCTGAAATCTTTCTTGAAAGGTCACAGTTTTATGGTATTTGGGAACTAATTAGCACTTCATACTGTTAATTCATACAATTAATGTGTGAAGTAGCAGTACATTAACATTAATGAACTGTCTTTCTGTTAAATGTGCAGTAATCACATAAATCTAGATTAAGTTCACTTTTAGTTCATGGTGGACAAGAATGATTTAGTTTGTCCAGCATTTATCCATGCACAAAATTATTACAACTCCTGCATTCACTAAAGATTAATATATGGTAGCGGTTAAAAGTTTGGTCGCACAATCCCATTCAATCTAATGGGTCTAATGGGTCCCTTTTCTTTCCATTTTCCTGAAATTTCCTGTCCTATAAGAGAATCTTAATGCAGAATTATGGATTAGCTTTCACTATCTTCAGGTGTTGAATCTGTTATGTCCAAAGTTATATTTATTTATTTATTATTCATTTTTTTTATTTAATGATTGTCTTTTATCTATCCTGCCTCAAAACTGAGTATGCTGTCCTCTAAAACATCATTCTACTTTGTTTGCATTGTCCCTTTCTGTGAGCTGCACAACTCTTTCCTCCTCTGCTGGTTCTCTGGCAGAAGAGACAGTTGGGAAATGTCTAAAGCCTTTCCTTCGCTCAACGTGGAACTGGTTGTGTCACTCTAAGCTCCCTCAACTTGGAATTCCTTTTGTTTCTTTCAAGTTGTCTCACACGCAAAGCTTAGGGTTCACTGAAGGGCTTTTTGTATGTCTCACCCCCCGTCATCCCCCGTTGCAATTGACTCACATGCAGCTCCTTCATCCAAGAGTTGGGATTTTAAAAGGAATGAAAAGGTTTGGATACGGATTTTTTGGGAGAAAAGGCTTAGAGAGATTCTGCCAAGGTGAAATATTTCCACCAGAAAGAGAATAATTTTTCTAGATGCATTTTTTTGTATATGTTGGGCAGGACAAAAAATCTGTGTAGTTTTTTTTTTGTTTGTTTTGTTTTTTTTATTCTTCCTTAGTTTTCAGTTGGAAAACCAGCATAGTGCCAATAAAGGCAATACTCCAGACAAGTTTTGTAGACAACTAATATTTCAGGGGAATATGTAAAAATAAAACAGTAAGATCTACTCTTCCATTAAGGAAAAATCACTACCTAAAAAATATTCAAATTCATTCAAATACATTTGGAAAAAAAAAAAGATCAGGACGGATTTGCTTTGCTCTCGCAGAATGTGTTTAATATTAACTGTTATGTAATGACCCAATTACTGTGTCATAACATTGTGATAGTGACTGTATTGTTTGGTTGTACTTGTCACCTATTCATGATGTCACAAGGTTTTGCCCTCCACTCTGTAGTGTTTGTGTACTTCAGGCAACCAAGATGCCAGATGGGCAGAGCCAACATACGTTTTGTACTGCTACTAAAACAGTTGTATGAATATGTCTAAAGTAGGTTTAAGTGAAACCAGTTTCAACATTGGTAACAGTGCTGGCGAGGAATCATTTCAGCATTCTTTAAACTTTGGCTCTTTCACAAGCTTACATGGATATTTACTCATCAGATTATGTAGGGAACAACAACAGTTTAGTAATGCAGTTAAATTGCAGTGTGTGATCTATTTTACCGCTTAAACCTTTTAACCTTATGTGTCTTTGTTGCACATTGCTGCCCGTCAAAGTACAGAGGTGGAACAAGGAGTTGAAGTTGATTTGCTGCTGATACACCTCTGAGCTGCTAAAGCAAGTAGTAACAGAGATAAAACAGACCAGCCTTGGTGTGTGTTTACACATATCCAACAGGTATCACTGATCTCACCAATATCCAGCAGATTCTGCAGCACCAGCTTTGATGTGTGAAAGCACATGTTGATACGGGGCTGAGCTGCATGTGCTTGCTATGTGCAAATTACTGAAGAAAAGGGCTTGACAAAGACATCTTTTTCTTTTTCCCAGAAAAAGCACAAACAAAATGTTAAAAAAGCTCATATCTACTACATGTCACTACATGATTTTTTTTTTTTTTTTTTTTTATAAGGACAAGTGTAGGGTTTTCAAACCACGGTTATTTGAGAGAATTGCAGGTTTTAAGTGTTTCCCTGTCTGAAAGTAAATTGCCTTCACAAGAAGCTGTTGGAGCCTATTGATTTTAATCAGGTGTGTTGTAGCAGGGAAACACCAAAATAGCAACACACCACCTCAAGGAGTGAGTTGGTTTAAACTGTTAATTTGAATTACTTTTTGCACAGAAAGACTAGTATGTTTGCATCTCAAAAGACCAAATGAGGAAAAATCTAAAATATATTTAAAAAAAAAAAAACAACTTTAATATAAGATTGTTATAGAATTATATTTTTATGTCAAAACCCACTCTTAAATAAGTAATAGCTTCTTACATTCAATCAAACATAATTTGATCCCACAATTTTTTCTACCATCAGAAAACGAATGAACTCCGACTGGGTAATGATTTACTAAAGTTTGTAATTTTGGACAGAGAAAAAGTTTATGCCATGCAACACCGATGGAAATGGACAGAACTCAGCAGAATAACATATATAAAAATGCACTTTTGTGATGGCTGCTGTGATGACAAGTGAAGGCATTTAAAGCACAGTTCCTTAACTGTAAATTGCACAAACGTCATCCATCTAACAGGCCACACCTTCCCCGAAATGTACTAGATGCTGGTGGGGGTTTTAGAGCCTGGTCTTTTGTCATATACTTCTCAAACTATTTCCATTATCTTAAGGTCAGAGGCTGGTTTTGCCTGCTGGCTGCAATATTTATCAATCAAGCAGACCTGAGACAACAGAGAAAAGTGGAGTGGCACAGCAAAGAGCACTTAGCCTGGATAAACAGGCGAGTAGTACCATGGATCACTGCACTGCTAAGCCTGTCACGAGGAGAGGGGCTAGAGGGAGACAAAGAAAGGAGGAACTCTGGACGGAGCTGTATGCATGTGTGTAGGTGTGTGCGTATGAGAAAATAAAAAGAGTGAAGCTTTTGGGGGGGGGGGGGGGGGGGGACAGGCCTGGTCAAAATGTCATCAGCGTGCCAGCTTATAACAGCTTGAAAGGCTTAGAGTTGCGATATTTATCCTGTGGGCTTTGGCAGGGAGGTGGACTGGGAGAGAAAATATCTGTAATTTCATGGTGTCTTCAGGGGAAATTTGATTTCAGATGGCTGGCAGTCTGATAAATAGGAACTGCTGCCTGCAATCCTTTCCTAAAGGGATAGAAGAAAGAGTACAAGTCTCTTATGTCTAAGTTAGTCTGCTATGAACGTGTGAACAGAAATGTTCTGTGCATTTATAAGAAAAAGCAAAACGTACCATTGTTGTGCATGTTTGAGCCTTTGTCTTTCAGCAAAGAGTCACCTCAGATGGCACTGCTGTTTGATTTGACTGAGCTGGTGAGATACCTACACATTCTGCACTCCCCTGGTGATTTATGGTATTATAGTTTTTGTCCTTATTGTACCCAAATACCATTTTTGGTGGAGTTCACTAAAGTCGGGCTCTTTTAACAATCGTTTTAGATGACTGTATTTCATCTTATCCCTCTGTGGCTCTGCAAGCTTAGGCTTTTAGTTTTCACAGAATTAGAGCCAACATCCAGACAATCTCATCATGAATTTTTAATCATAAAATCATACCCTATTAATTCAATAGAGACCTCTAAAATTCAATATGGTGTCTAAACAATTAGATTTCTCTGCCCATCATTTTCCCCTATTTATTTTTAATGCAACTCTTCACACATTGAGGGGATATGGAGATAATAGCAGAGACAAAATGCAGAAAGCAGTTAAATGGATGCTAAAAGAGGAGAAACAGAAAAGTTTCATTTGCTTTGCCTCCACACTTTATTATGGTGGATCAGCCTTGTAAATACATTAATAGCGAAACACTGATAGCAGCATCTGCGTGATCATCCCTCCTTTTTTTTTCCTCAACTGTCTCTCATCAGTGGATGCGTCTAACAGGTGCCACATCAAGATTCAACCCTCCACACACTGTTTATCATCCTGCAAAATCTGTGATTACAAAAGACGTGAAATGTTTTTGAAGCACTCACATGACTCCAATTAGATCAGCTTTCGTGCAAAGACTCAACACCAACTATGGGAGACGTTTTAGAGTAGCATGACCTTATTTCTGGTGAAGGAGCCAGTGGGAGGTAGAAAGAATGGATTTAGCAGCTCTCAGGTGGAAACAGCTGACTCTGACTGTGGTGCCCAATAACAGGTCTATTCTACTTGTCTGCCAACAGCTCCAAATGCTGCTGATGCTTATGAGGAGTTGAACCCCTGCCAGTCATTGGCATCGAGTCCTCTCTATCTCTCTTTCTCACAAGAAACATGTGTCAGTGTGTGCACTAGTGGAGCAAGGATGTGTCTCAAGTGATGCTATGTGGTATTTCACATACTTATGCCATCATGTTTGTGCAGCAGGAGCAGTTTTGTCTGAATGACTGGAGAGTTAAAACAGACACAAATACAAGTTAAGGCCTATTTTTGTACTGTGTATGAAAAATGACATGCACATATAGTACCAACTAAACATATGGACACCCTGTCCCCCTAGGGTGTCCAAGTAGTGCATGTGCTGCTCTGATTGTTAAGAACTGAATAGTTTCTTTCAACCTTTACACTGCACCAACATGTGTGTTTCCTCATATTTAAAGCAGTATCAAATAATCAAATGCTTAAAGTTTAATTCCACTTAAAACTCACAAAATTCATTATTATTGTTTAAGATTTTCATATGTGCCGTATGCTACAAAAGTGATAGTAACATTTATTTGTCTTTAATTTGACTAATGTAATTGACAGTGTTGCAAATTTGATGTCTGTGTTGTTTATGATTATATTTCTGTTTGCTAGGTCTAAACTATGATTTTGCACCAAAAGCATAAATACTTTTTTGTATCCGTTTAGTTTAATGTTGGGTACTTATTTACACGTTCCTGCATTATCACTCCCAGCTTGCCAAACATCAACGCTTTGTCAGGAGCCCGAAGCATAGCTTTTTATCACAGTGTGTATAATGCTCTTTTAGAAGGTCTCAGCCAGCAGTCGTCAACTTGCTGGGATTCATAACAAGTGCACATGAGGCAGTTGGAAAGTTTTTTTTATTAATTTATTTAATTTTTATATGTATGTTACTTTTCCTTTAGCTGCCGGAAATGTTCATTTTCATGAGTGAGTCATCCCAAAGGGATCAATAAAGTTAAGTGTAAGTCTATAATTGTTTTAACCAGGAAGTTGCTGTTATGGCTTAAAACTGAACCCTGGTTAAAGACCATTTCTAGCTAAACTTTTGTTTTTCTTTAGTTATATAGACTTCTCTAGAAGGTTGAAGAGCAGTCAGCCCATACTGTTATTTGTACTGTAAAGTTATCTCTGACTGCGAGTCTATATGTGATGTGCAGTTGTCAATACAACTTAAATGATATTGTGAAATTTACTTTTCTACATTTCTGGCTAATGTGACTGCTGATAAAAATAAAATAAAAAAAAAATCACAATTTTCTATCGTATTAGTAAAACTTAGTATTACAGTATTTGAACAACAATAAAACATTGTGTTACTTTGTACATTTAACTGTCATCACCATATCTGTGTGTCATATCAGACACAATGAAACAGGCCTTGTGAGCTTGGCACAGCACAAGTCAAACACACATTTTGTTTGACAGGCGTGATTATAACATTTTCACCTTTATTATCATTAACGTCATACAATTCTAGCATATAATTTTCTTTGCAGAACTCTCCAGGTCAATCGCGTACAAATACTGAGTGTGAATTTGCAAAAACACACACGGGCATATGCACACATTATGAGGCTTTGATGTAAGCCAACCCTGTAATGATCCGGGCTTAGCTCATCTCATTTCCTTGATTGAAGCTGTACAGCAGCATAAATAATTCATTCTCATGTATATTGCAGTGTTTTTAAAATTCAGTTTGATCAGTCAATTCAGAACACATGTACACCTTTGCCTAGTTGTCTGTCCTAAATGTAATTCTATTTTAGACTGATCTCTTTGTAGGACAGGTACATCTGCCTCTAAAGATCAAATAGCAAACTACTTGAGGACGCTGACATCCCTAATGGTAGGGGTTAAGGAATCCATTATGCACTGCTATGCACTGCTTTGAAAAGCCATCCCTTACTCAACACCCTTTAGACAACGGTTTATTTGAACAGAAAAAAGTGAATATGTATATTTATTTTGTCTTATAGGAGGCATATATTGGTATTATATGTATAAAACAGCTAACACCATCACTGCCACCCCACCAAACCATTTAGTTCAAAGGCCTTATAGGCGACACACCAGTGCTATTCAAACTGCACAATTATAGAAGGTGGTACTTACAATCACACGAACATGAAGGCGATTAAACAATTAAAGCTTGTTTGTAAAAGCTTTTCAAGGATAATTGCTGAAAAAAATGTCAGAAGTTTTAATCTCTTTGCATTCCACAGATGATTCATGTGTTTATCAAAGCAATAAGGATAAAACTCTCTGGTTCATTTGTTAAAAGCTTAAAAATGAGATATATTTACATAACCAGTTAAGTGGCAGTGAGAGGCTGCATCAAGATCATAGATTTTTTTTTTTTTAATTTAAACTGTTAAGACATGTCAGCATAACAAATTCATCTGCTGAACACATTTGGGAATTATTACAGGATAGTAAAATGATTGAATGTTTGCAAGCAGTGCTCATAAAACTTATTTTGTAAAGTTTGGTTTTGCTAGATGAGGTAGAGGGGTTCATCAAAGTAGTTTTGTTTGCTGCAACCATGGAAACCCGGCTCATGGAAACCCGGGACTTTGAGTCTGCCCCTGATCCATGGAGGGGGGCGTGGCTGCATTTGCATAATCACTCAACACAATTCACCCTTAATGTTGAGTACTCACACATGCTTTCACACAGACACACACACACCCACTCACTTGGACACAGACACTTACACTTGTTACTGTTGTGTTTATACTTCATGGCTTTTACTACTTTTTTTCCAAACCCAAACCCCAGTGTTTCTTTTTAACCCCCGAACCCCAGTTTTCTGTTGAGGACTCATTGCAGTTGACCCGTTTTGTTTTCTACTTTTTGTTTCACTCTTCCCTTTTCTTATCTTTCTCTGCTTTTTTTTTCCTTTTCCCTCCTTTTCCTTTCACAGTCTTTCCAGTACCGTCCAACACTTTTAAGGAGAAAACAACATAGATACATAGATAATATAATGATGAAGAATAAGAATCAAGGGGAGCCACATATCCAAAAGGCTCCTCTTTGCACAGGAAATTTGTTTAACACAATACAGCAGCCAGACCATCACTCCGCTGTTACGATGATGGAAAGGAAAAGCTTAAATAAAAAAATAGATAAAAACTTTGGTTCTCAGCCATTTATGTTTTCTACTTCAAGTATTATTTTGCTCGTTTTTTGTTTATTTGTCTCTTTGTTTCTATATGCTGCCTTCTTTAAGGTGAGTTTGCCTACTTGTTTATTTTTTAGTTTTGCATGAATACCACATTTTACTATTTGATGTTTATGGAAAAAAAAGGAACAAAATACAATCATTGTTTCATAAAAGCCTCAATACAGATACAAACATTTTTCACAATACAGATATACAAATATGTACTTCTTGTGATCAACCAGATTGAAATGTGTATTTTCTTTAAAATAAGGTGAATGTAAATTAATAAATAAATAATTGTTCACATAAACACATTGACTGATTTTCTTTTTCAGATACACATACCAACCAAAATCAGGTTTTTTTTTTAATGAATTTTTTGCTTTTGTTGTCTATTTTTCAACTATATCTTATATTAGCATAATGTTATGGAACATAATAGAAACATTTTTTCTGACTACGATATGATAAGATATATCCCATCAACCCTTTTCAAAATTTTGATTCTACTTTGTAAAAAAAAAAAATGCGACATGCATTTTAAAAAAATTATGTAGTGCTGAACTTTCAATATATGTTTAAACTTGAACTCTTAGCAAATATTTTCCAAAAAATACTTGTAATGTAAAAATGAGTTTTGCCAAAGTATATAGTAAACTTTTTTCCTTCTCCAGTGTGTGTTCTCAAGTCATATATGATAGTTTCACTATCACAAGATGTTTGGATTTTAAGTAAAGGGCAAGCATATATTTTTAAACATGACCTCTCCATCCCACTCCTGTTTTAAAATAATAAATTATACTAATTGTTGCCTACATCTTTATTCCTGTACATCCATCTTTTACAGATTCCAATCAATGAAAATCAGGCTATCAGCATTTCTCTTCACACAAAGTTCACTTAGTAGTTTTCCAATATTATGCAAAAGAACAAATGCGTTGTGAGCAAAATAAATGTGTTTCTGGACTCGCTGCTGCCAAACATGTTTGTTCAGTTGTTAGTTGGAATGTTGTCAGTTAGATAAGTATGATTCATGCTGGCTTTCTGCAGGAAAGTGGTGGGATTGTGTCGAGCTTCTGGTGATATGTTGTCGAGCTTCTGGTGATATGTTCCTCTATGTGTGTGGCATTACATGGCTCTGCTCAAGTTGTAGGGGGCAGAGTGGTCATTCTGTCACCACAGATGGACAGGAAAAGCCCTGGGGCATCTGAAAAGCCACAGACATTTTTTGGACAGGCTGCTATCATGAATGGTTCAAATGATTTACGAATGCGCGGATAGTCAGACACATCCCAAATAAATTCTGCACCCATCATCGTACAAGTTACTGGAGGCACTCTGTCAAGTTGTCTGCAGGACTGTTCTGGTTCTGAAACCATAACAAAAAAAAAAAAAAGGATCTGTGATAAGAAAGTAAGTATGTTGATTCAGCTAAGATATTATAGCCAAATATTCTGTAAACTACAGCTTTTACATGAAGTCGACAAATGATCATCCAACCAAGAGCAGCTGAGAGAAAGAGGAAGAAAGTTTCAAAAACATAAAACAAACAAAAAAAAATCCCAGAAGAATCTGGAGCACAGAGACTTTTGTGTAAAATCCTATGTGAAGACCTAGACCCGTCACAATTTGCCTACAGAAAAAATAGATCCACATTAGATGCAACATCCACCATACTCCATCTAAACTGTCTCATTTTAAGCATCTACACCAGGCTCCTGTTATTAGACTTCAGCTGTGCCTTCAACACTATAATCCCACAGCAGCTGGGAAAGCTGCAGCTGGTGGGCAATGACATAACTGGGTCTACAACTTTCTGACTCAGCAATAGCAGACAGTCAGGGTGGGCAGCTGCACATCAAAAACTATCTAAGTGAGCATAGGTTCTTCTTAGGGCTGCATCATGCATCATGAGCTCTTTGCACTTCAGCATGCTCACCTTTGACTGTAACGCCAGATTTTACTGCAACTACATCCTGGAGTTTGCAGATGACACACGCAGGTGGGCCGTTGAGGACAAGGGGGAGTCTGGATACAGAGAAGAAGTGAAACAGCTTGGTAATTGGTGTATTTCTCACAACCTCTTCCTCGATGTAGAAAAGACCAGTGAGGTCTTTATTTCAGGCAAGCTGGCAAACAGGATCATTCATTTATATTCTTACCAATTCAATCCAATTTAGGGTCACAGGAAAGCTGGAACCAATCCCAGCATTCACTGGGTGAGATGCAGGGTACACCCTGTTATGGTTGCCAGTCCATCACAGGGGCAAACTGGGTCATGATTCATTATTCATCAACAGGACTGCTGTGAAGAAGGTCAGCAATGTGATGTATTTGGGGGTTCACAATGATGATCTCACTTCATCAACCAGTATCTCAGCAGTCCTCATAAAAGCTCAGCTTCAAATCCATGCCCTCCGTATACTCAGGAAAACAGGCCTCCCCACCACACACCTCACCACCTTCTAGGGCATCGCTGAAGGCAAATTTGGTTGCTGAAGGTTGAAAGTATGTTCAGGTGCTGCATCATGGACCTGTTCAACCCCTCCAAGTATGTCTTCTCACCCTTACCAAGAGGAGGAGATACAGCAGCATGAGCTGCAAGACTAACATGTGGCTGAATAGCTTCCTTTCCCAGACTGTAAAACTTATTAATGGACGGTTCCACCCACCCCCAAACACACACACACACACACACACACACACACACACACACACACACACATACACACATACACACACACACTCACCATTGACAGATATCTTACCTGTCAAATTAAGGGACTGAATGCACAGGAGATTTTACGAGCACCTGTGAGAGAACCACACCTGATGCTCATTCCAGGTAAAAGTGCCAGCTCTGCCCCTCTGGTTCAGGAGATGTTATCGTGGACACACCTTCCACGCCTCCTCCTCTCATTGGTTCACAGAGGGCCATTCCAGGAGCAAGCCATCTGACGTAGGACATAAAAAGACGCTGCTGCACTTGGACTGGAGGGGGAAGTGGCTGTCTGTTTCTGGTGGTTGTCCCCCTCAACATGGGTCCTGTGATGGACTCTTTGTTGTGATATTTGCTGTGTGGTTGGTGGAAAACCTCTGTGTTTGTGGCTGACTTTCATAGAGAACGTTTTGACGTTCTTAACAGGACATTCCTGCGTGTAAATCTTAACGGTTTCATTAAAATCTGGTCTTTCGCTTTGTTTCCTTTGGTTGTCTTGGCCTCTTATTTGGGTTCCTGGGATACCCTGTGTTGGGTTTATCACACCACCTTATTTAGTTCATGGGAACAGCTGCATTGAATGATTATTGTTTATTCAGATATTGTTTTAAAGCATTTGCGTCAGGATGTGATGGAGGAGGGGTGGACTCAAATGCAAAAACTCAGAGGCAGAATGCTTTGGGGGTTCTGGAACTCTCTTTATTTTAACCGAGGTAAGGGACTAAGCTCCAGCACGAAAAGCTAAGACAACTCAATGAACCAGCAACTCAAGACAAAAACTGAGGGGTATAAATACAAAGAACACAACAGAACCCAGGTGAACTACTGAACACAGACAGAGGCAAAACAGGAACAAGCCTACAAATTAAAACAGGAAACCGGAAACAAAGGACACGGGAAAACATAACCTCATGGCAATTTGTTTTTTTCCATACAGATGTGCCCCTCACCCCAAAAACCTAGCATGTTGCTACACGCTTGATTGTGCTGCCTGGGCTACCCAGGGGTTTCGAAACAGTTTTGTCCACCGTACTTTGTTGCACCAACCTTCCTTATAACTGATACAGTAGAGAATAGACAGTTGTTATTTTTGTTTGTACGTTATTTTAATTATATTTATTAGTCTTGTGGTTTTATCACTACCTAATATATTATTTATTCGGCTCGCACAGTGCAGTTGCTGGTGAGAAACAAAATTTTGTTCTGTTTTATTGTCATTTTTATTGTGTGTCAGTCATTCAATAATTTATATAGCATTATATGTGTTACTGGCACTGAATTGCATTATATACTTCATCATGGGACAATGGTGATATCTGGTTTGGATGCCTCCTGGACACCTACCTGGTAAGGTGTTCCTTGCATATCCCACTGGGAAGAGAAGACCCAGAATGCACTGATGAGACTACTTCAATGCATCCTGCATCAGTGAAAGGGAAACTCTGCATCTAAAAGTTGCAGGATAGAAGAGTTTGAGGAGGACTGGACTTGCACACCCGTGCTCTAGTATTTGTGTGTGTTTATGCCACAAAAGTGTGGCTAACGGGTACTGCAATCCCCCTCCACATAAAAAAGAAATGCCATCAATGTCTGCTTGGATTTCCCTGCAAACAATCAAATCAGTCACACATAAACTCAAACACACACACATGCACTTACTCAACTTATCATACAAAAGCAGGTATCACTTGTCATGAGTTATATTGTGAGAGGTCATTTTAGCACTACTTGAGCAAATGTTTTATTGTTTTGTTTTGTTTAGTTTTTTTTTTTTCATTTCCAGTGGTGACGTGATGTGCTGTCCTCCAGGACGACGGTCTCTGAAAAGGTATACATTCATCAAAATGATTGGGTGATACAAGTGATGTACAAACAGGGAGCAACATTAATGGAAGGTCTGTTTGAGATGAAATGTTGGCTTTTAACCCTATAACAGGCAAAGACAAATGATTTCACTGCCATATGTGTGCACCTCCAACCTTTCCCTCAATATTCAAAGCACAAAAGGTAAAACTACAACCAGCGCTTTTTTTTTTTTTTTTGTTTCCCATCATCTCACGTCCAACCTTTTCATAACAAATTACAATGCTTTGCCAACTCAGTGTGAGTGCCATATCAGTGGTTTCTCCAAATGCAAAGAGAGATTTGTTATCAGCTGGGTATCACAGCTGGTGATGAATTAATAAAAACTGCACACTGACTGGGATATTCATAGCACAGCCATACTTTGGAAAGCAGAGCATACGCAATGACACACTGGGTGCATTGTGTTATGTGTTCTCAAGCCAGGATAAAACCCAGAGCACACCAAACATGATGAATTTATTATTTATATTAGTTTACTCAATTTTTTAATTAGAGCAGGTAGGGATTTGTCTTCTAACAAACATAGGAAAGAAGTAAAAAAAAATAAGTTTGAATCCTATTATAGATTCAGGACATCCACCACAGAAACCTTGATTATATTTGGATGTAAGGGACTTCCAGATCTGTTCTATAGTGTTACTCAAGAGCAATGACTAAACTTTTACAGAATGGGTTGGACTTATTTGATAGCAAATTTACAAAGAAAATAGGCCAACTGAGGCTTAACCTGGCAGATATTTCTTTTAGTTGGTGTCAGAATGCTTTGTGCATTGTTCTGTTATAGTAAAATTGTACATACTGTATTTCTAAAAGGCAGTTGATGAAAATCTCAGCAATATTACAAGTAAGAGTATGTCAATAAAAGTCAAGGTGTATTGTGATATTAAGGCAGTTGTACTGTTTCTGACTGAAGTTACTGTTAGGTTCAGCAGCTTGTCAAATATAGTTCTTTACACAATTGTCTCCAAAAGCTCCTATAAGACAGAAACATGCTTCTTTACCACATTGTTTATCAGTATGTTTAAATTCTTTGTGGATCTGGTGCTGAAAGAAAATTGCTCTCTGCACCACACATTTATAGTTGAATTGCAAAATGTTGCTGTTTCTCATGTAAAAAGTCTGCTCTGCACCCAGAGCTGGCCCTAGCCACTTTGACACCCTATATATATATATATATATATATATATATATATACTCCATTCACAACCGTAACCTTGTCCCCAAAAACTTTTTTAGCTTTGCGTCAAAGATTAGTTTCATGTAGCTGCAATACTTTTATATACTTAGGTTTTTTTAAGTAGACAAATTAAAGTAGCACTTGCAAATGCAGTTATTGGAAAATTAATAAATAAATATTTAGATATTTTTATCTTATTAAACACCGGTTAAAAGCTTTAAGACACTGAACAGAATTTTCTAAGCCATTTCATGACTATATTTGTAAAATTTGGAATTTTATTTAATAAATGTTCTCCTTTTGGTTACTCTAAATTGCCCATAGGAATGAGTGTGAGAGTGAGTGGTTGTTTGTCTCTATGTGGCCCTGCGATAGACTGGCGAGCTGTCCAGGGTGTACCCTGCCTTTCCCCAAAGACTGCTGGGATAGGCACCAGCTTCCCCACGACACTTAATCGGACTAGGCGGTTAGGTGAATGAATGAATGAAAATGTTACTTTAGATCCAAAAACACTCCAAATATCCCAGACTCCAACAAGAGGAATTTAATCTATGAGTTTTAGCAAAGAGAGATATCTGGTTTGTTCTGTAATGGAGATCTCAAAAGCTGATCCAAACAAGAATGTTTTATTCAACAAGAGAAAAAAAAAAAAAAAAAAACTAAGTTCAATAAATGAAGGCAGATGTGGGCTCAAACCCACCGAGGGAGTTATTGTTAGCTAATGGTCTGGCAAAGAGTGGCTACAGCAACTGGGTTTTAGTCTGTGGTGTGATGAGGTGATCAAGTGGAGGTTTGTCATCTTTAAGTGCCGCTGCAGGCAGAGAGGAGGAGAAGTCAAGCAGGAACTATGCAGGGGGATGCCAGGGAGGCAGGGCATGACAAATGCTGTATGATTATTTATAAGTTTTCAGAAACTGTGTTTCTGTCAGTAGGCTTACAACCATTAGCTCTCAGGTCAAATGCTGCTTGAGGGATGTAGTTGCCAGGGGCATTCGGAGCTTACTTGGCTTGTCTCCAACACTGTGACAAATGTAAATTGTCAGTAAAATCAGTGCAGGGGAACAAGTGCAAAATAATGTTTTCATTTATATAATGAATGAAAAATTTTAACTTGAAAAGTTCTTTAAAGGGAATGTTTTTGATAATGAAGTGTGGAGGTTGGTCCAAATAACTTTGGGACTTAGGAAGAGCAATAATGCTTAGCCTCAACTTTTATTGTGTTGATGCAAGGTCTGCTGAATACACTTCTTGTTTTTAATTTTAGGAAGACCACATATAACACTCTTCACCCTTTAACTCCCTGCTCTAATATTTGATGGACAGTGACTACAGTGATTATAATAATTTGTTTTTAGAATTTGTGAGAAATAATCTTGTCTCTACCACTTGGTTTGGGTGTAGAAGTTCAAAACTAAGTAATTTTTTATCTAATTACTGTTGTTAATCAATTAACTTTGAACTTAACCATTCAGATGAAAAACATTGTTTTGTTTTTTGTTTGTTTTGTTTTGTATTTTTGCTTATTTGTTTGTTTGTCAAGTTCTAACAAAACTTTTTTTATGGCTTCGAGGATTTAAGGATTAAAACACACTGATAATTTGAGCAAAATGTTTGCTATTTTACTTAAAATGTTACTTTTTGTGCATTTAAAGCCTGTTACATCTCTAAAAAACATATTATTGTATTATTAAGGTTTTAAAATAATATTTTAAAAGCAATGGTCTAAGTATACAGATCACACAATTAACCTTTAAACAGCAACATCAATTGAGGGTTTTGTTTTTTATCATGATTTTATTTTTCTTGTCAAGGACTGGTTGAAAATAAGAAATGTAAAATGTTTTTTTTTTATTTATTAGGTTTTTTTTTTACCAGTTTAAATCAGATCTGTAATCAGTAATGAAAATGATGGAACTAATTGCAACAACAGGGATTCAAGCAGGAAAACATGGTAAATGTTCAGATACACTCAAGTTTGGTAGTTTCATCAGGTGTGTCAGTGGGTTTTTCCTGTTCACAAATGGATTATTTTAGCCTTTTATGCTATATAACAAGAACCAATTTTTACACATTTGTGAATTTTAGTTTATAGAAGTCTTCTGAATTCAATTTTCTTATTGTTGCCTAAGCAACAGCCCATTTTGTCACACACTGTTGCTGCACAACTCACAACTGCAAAATGTAAATTCCAATGATCCCACTGTGCCAAGATAGAAACTTCAATTCACGTAATCACTCTCCTGGTATTATTTGAAAGAAGCTAATCTGTATCATTCATTCTTGCTGGGATGAAGATTTACAAATCTTGTCCTTGGGAAAACAAAGAATTATCAGAAGGTTTATATGAAAAGAGAAATGTTGATGTAAAATGGGAGGTTTATTCAAATAAGAACAGAATTACAATACAACCTGTGATTTCTTATTTTATTGCCTGAAGCAGATACAAATGAAATACTGACCTCTATGTACTATACTGGAACAATATAAGCAAAAACACTGCAGCAAATATTTTAATTTTGGTGAAGCAGGTATTTTTTTTTAATATGAGTTAACAAAGTTGGGACTTGTATTAGACACTCAAAGCTTTAATGAACATATTCTGTAGCACACCGCCACGAAGATGACTTTAGTGCAGGCTGTTATGACATATGGATAGCCTTGGAAAAAGTGGATTGCTGTGATAAAACTTTCCCTTTATCTCCCAAAGAATGACAACGGAGCACTCCTGCCATCTCTCTGCCTTTTTTCCACAGGACCCTGAACAACACAAAAGTCACCAAATCCCAAGAGAGCATTTCTCACAACTTTGCAAACACTCTCTGTTTTGATGTGTCATTTTTTTTGATGACGCAGTACGTTTCAGTGATCAAGGGCAGTTCGGAAGAGGACAGTAAAGGTGAGCGGATAACTGCACACACCCACACACATACACCCACTTTGAGCTGCTTGCCAGCACACCTGCCTGTTTGAAAAGAGGAGCATCATAAAGCGTCTCCATTTTTTTTTTTTTTTTTTCATCCTGCAGCCACGAGGTGACACACCATTGTTTTCTCCCCGTGTTCCCTTGTGCATTTTGATTCTGCCAGAAGTGGATAAGCCTAGTGAAGTGATGCATGAGAGAGGTCATTAGATACTGAGCTGGTCATCATTCTTCTTTGTCAGACACTCTACTGATGTGCTGTCCTCCATACAAGTGAACTTTGATGCATACAGATGGAGTTGCAACATCTAATTGTGATGTCTAGACTTTGCATAAGCCAATGGATCATTTCTATTCAGCAATGTCTGAACACTGAAATGATGGATCAAATAAATCTGTTTTAGCTTGGTCAGCAATATGGTACACATAATTACACAGAAGAAGATGCAGGGAGCATCAACAAGGAAATATTTTTCATTCATGTATTTATTTATAACACTGATGCAAAGAAAAACTCGCTCTTATGTATGTGTGTATATATATATATATATATATATATATATATATATATATATATGTGTGTATATATATATATATATATATATATATATATATATATATATATATATATATATATATATATATATATATATATATATATATATATATGTGTGTGTGTGTGTGTTTGTTTAGTGTATGTTTGAATAAGCACATGTATGAGAGCAAATCCATCAGTGTAAGCATATTGACCTGTCAGTGGGGTGTTGGTTCATTGTGTTACCCTGCCAATGGTTCTCACTCCCAAATTAATCACACATGATGAGATGATTAATCTGGTTTATGTCCTGCTATATGTCCACTGTGCCCATCCATCTGTCCACCTCTCTCTCTATGCTCAGTCGTGAAGGCTTTCTGCAGGATGCTCAGCCTGGTGTCATACCACTGACTGGGCTGTGCTGCATATGTTAAAATAAAGGGTTAGAGAGGATGCAACATTTTCTAAATTGACAGGACTAAATACCTTGCATCAGGGAAAAGTAACTCTGGTCCTCAAGCACCGCGGTTCAGAGTTTCCCTGCTGCAACACATCTGACTCAAATCAATGGCTAGTTAGCACACTTGTGCAGAATTTGAATTGAAGGTCTGCATATGCCTGCTAATTAAGTCTGATAGGTATCAGAATGTGTTGCAACAGAGAAACTCTTACCACTTGCAGGACTGAGGCACTCGAGGACCAGAGTTCTCCCTGCTATATTTGATATATCAATGCAGTTTCACCAAATGTTGCTTTAAAAAATATTAATATCACTAATAATACACAGACGACAAAATGCAATTAAAGATTCCTTAGAATACAATGAGTAAGAGGTATCAAACAATATTACAACTTTAACTCCAACAAGTCTATTTGTAGAAGTCTATTTAAACCCTGGTATCTTCATTTCTACATGAGTCATGAATGTGAATTCTTTCGACGCCTCTGATCAGCAGATGAGTTTTTACCAAGTCGTATTGCATAGACAGGTAAATTTGTGGTCAGAGCATAGATTGACTGCTTCACATAAACTGTAAATAAATATGGAACTATATAAGCTGCATACTGCCAACAAAAAGCATCTAGGCTGGTGTAATAGAAGCAGCTGAAATTGTGCTATAATGCTTGTCAAAGGTGCTTTGGGTTATGGGGACTTGGAACAAGGAGCCTGCCTCTGCCCCTTAAATAAGTAATAAACATCTGAACATCTGAAGACTGAAAAAGTCTCCTCTCTTTTAGTTTTAAGGCTTTACATAGTTGGACAAAATCAGAGTCATCAGATCTGGGTTGTGCGTTGTTCCTCGATCAGCAACCCATAACATTGATTTGACACTTTTCATGATTTATTGAACAGCTAAAACCGCAAGGCATAAAGAGTATATGAAAAACTTGTTACACTCCATCATTCAGTAGCTTGGAAAGACACCTTTAGCAGCAATTCATTAAAGAAATTGTTTTCAGTATGATGTTATCAGTCTCAGATTATTCCAGATAAATATGACCCACTCTTTTTTTACAGTGCTGCTTCTTTTCACTGAAGTTTGTAAGGGGCTCCAGCTGTGATGATGCCCGTAAGGCTCTTAAGGCTCTTAAGGCTCCATCACAGCCTTTTAGTCAGATTGAGGTCTCGGCTTCCCCTGAATCATTGCAACACTTAAATTCTTTTTTTTTTTTTTTTCCCTTCCTGCCTTTCTATGGTCAATTTACTTTTCTATGACTTGAAACTATACTATATAACCAAGTCTTTTCCATCAGACAGATTGTCTTGTTGCTGGTACATCCTTAATTTATTAGGTTTGCTTTGTTGTCATGAACAATGATTGGCAAAACACATAATACTACAGCATTGATGATTTTTTTTTTTTTTTTTTTTTTTTTTTTTTTAAAGTTGACTATGTCTTCTTTTATGTTGTAGCTAAAGAAAATAAGGCAAAAATTACAGTCAGTGTCCGTAGCCCAACTTGATTTTAACTACATGTACACATGCGTAACATACAGTGCCTTGCAAAAGTATTCACCCCCCTTGACATTTTTCATGTTTCGTTACCCCACAGCCTGGAATCAAAATGAATTGTTCAAGGGTTTGCATCATTTAATTTACAGAACATGCCCACAACTTTGAAGACGTGATATGATTTTTTTTTGTGAAGCAAATAATAAATGAGACAGAAGAACATAAAACGTAATTGTCGTATTCACCCCCCCCAATGTCAGTACTTTGCAGAGCCACCTTTTGCGACGATCACAGCTGCAAGTAGTTTTTGATAAGTCTCTACGAGTTTACCACATCTTGCCACTGGGATTTTTGCCCATTCTTCAAGGGAAAACTGCTCCAGCTCCTTTGCGCTTATGAACAGCAATCTTTAAGTCCGACCACAGTTTCTCAATTGGATTGAGGTCTGGACTTTAACTAGGCCATTCCAACACATTTACATTTTTTTCCTTAAGCCACTCAAGTGTTGCTTTAGCAGTATGCTTGGGGTCATTGTCCTGCTGGAAGGTGAACATCCGTCCTAGTCTCAGATCTCTGACAGATTCATAAAGGTTTTGCTCAAGAATATTTCCGTATTTAGCACCATCCATCTTTCCCTCAACTCGGACCAGTTTCCCAGTGCCTGCTGATGAAAAACATCCCCACAACATGATGCTGCCACCACCATGTTTCACTGTGGGGATGGTGTTCTTGGGGTGATGGGATGTGTTAGGTGTGCGCCAGACATACCGTTTTCCTTGCTAGCCAAAAAGCTCAACTTTAGTCTCATCTGACCAGAGAACCTTTCTCCATACATTTTCACAATCTCCCTCATGCCTTTGCGCAAAGTCAAAACATGCTTCTTATTTTTAGCAGAAAGTAATGGCTTTCTTCTGGCCACCCTTCCATAAAGCCCAGCTCTGTGGAGTGTATGGCTGATTGTGGTCCTATGGACAGATACTCCAGCCTCTGCTGTGGAACTCTGCAGCTCCTCCAGGGTTACCTTCGGTCTCTGGGCTGCCTCTCTGATTAATGCCCTCCTTGCCCAGTCTGTCAGTTTTGGTGGGCGGCTCCCTCTTGGCAGGTGTGTTGTGGTGCCATGTTCTTTCCATTTGACAATGATGGATTTTATGGTGCTCCTGGGGATTATCAAAGATTTAGATATTTTTTTATAACCTAACCCAGACTTGTATTTCTCAACAACTTTGTCTCTGACTTCTTTGGGTAGTTCTTTGGTCTTCATAGTGGTGTTTGGTTAGCAGCGCCTCTTCATTAGATGTTGCTACCTCTGAGACCTTTCAGAAGAGGTGTAGATATACTGATAGATCATGTGACACTTAGATTGGACACAGGTGAACTTTGTTTCACTCATAGTGTGACTTCTGAAGGTAATTTAGGGCCTTCATAACAAAGGGGGTGAATACATATGCACATGGCAATTTTGAGTTTTTTATTTTTTTTATTTTTTTTTTAATATTTCTCATTTCACTTCAAAACTTGGACTGTTTTGTGCAGATCCATCAAATATAATTCTCATTTGAAAAAAATAGTCAAATTAGAAGTTGCAATGTAACAAATTAGGTAAAAGGCCAAGGGGGGCGAATTCTTTTGCAAGGCACTGTAGCTGCCTCACATATTATGCGTCTATTTAAGATGTCGTTCATGCATTTTACTGTAATAATCATTGTACACAACTATAAGCTGCAATATATGAGTAATCAGTAGGGGGCGATGTGGAGACCAGTTTGGCCTCTTCTTTTGTTGCCAGATTTAAAGTTTAGGTTACATGTCACAAATTCAGCAGTTCTGTCCAGTCAGAGTTCTCTCATGTAGCCCCTCATGAATGATTGCCTACAAGAATTTAAAAGTAAAAAGCAAAAGTGGGTTTTAACGTAGCTGCCATGACAGAAAGTCAGTATTTATTTTCAGTTTACTGTTGGATGAGGCATAAAGTGGACATAACTTGGAGACTCTCAGACTGCAAACAGATGCTATTACTGGCAACTTTGTCTTTCCAGAGTGCTGAAATATTCTGACTGTCTTTTGTCTCGCTGTTTGTCTGACTCACAGAGATTATTATGGTATGTGTCCACTTAACCGTGTTAGCATTAGCAGTGTGTTTCTCTGTCTATCTCACCTAAATTTGCCAACACAGTCAAACCCAGTCTGTTCTGTGTCTCACTCCAAGATGCTAAAACAGTTTTGCCAGGCTTCTTTTGGCCAGAATGACCATACCAAACATATGGCATCAGCTAATAGTAGCTTGCTGCAGTAGAAGCCACATTGTCAATCATCTTTTTAGTAACCTGGATTCATACACCAGTTTTTTGTGCCTCTACCAAATTCAGTGTTAGTAAAAGTAACAGGTTATTGAAGCAAAAAGTACAATTTGTAAAGCATCATACGAGTGATCCTTAATTTTGTATCTGCATGGAAAGGACACATATGGCCAAGCGTTAGAATGAATGAAAGTCTGATGTTTTAAAAAAAACTTTTTCCAAATAGTCTGGCATGTCGACTCTTTAGAGCCAGGTGTACAGGTTAGTTTGAGTCCAATGGGTACAGTTCCCTGTCACACCAGTGGTGTTACCAGTGCCTTTAGGCTGGCTTAAGTATAATCAGCTGGGAGCCATCCCTCTTTGAAGTTCAATCCCTGATCTCTGAACATCTCTGGGTGGTTTGGACTTACATCTGCTCAGCCTGCAAAATCCCTCATCTTCCAGTTGGAATTCATTCATCTTTTTTTTGTTTTGTTTTTAATACGGCTTTTTTGAATGCTGATTTTTTTTATTTTTTTTTATTTTAGTTCTGCTCATTTCACTTCAACATGTCTCTTTTTAAGACCAACTGCTAAGCATAAATCAGCTAAATCCTATATTTGACAAACAAAACAAACACTGAATTTGAAAGTACTTCATTTACACTGGTATAAGAACTTTAATGTGTTTGGATCACTGTCACTGTATCACTGTCATATGTAATTTAACTTTAACCTTAAGATTCTAATAAGCAAAATGATCACACTGCCACCAAAACATGTTTAATAATCTTGAAATTATACGTAAAGACTCAAATCTACTTTTATTATTTTGTTTTCTTTTTGAATAGAGGAAATATGTATGTATTGCAATGAATTTTCGGATGATCTTACATGCAACTGTTTGTTCAAATCATTACATCAAGATGATCAAGAATGCAAGTCGTTCATGATTAATAGGAAACTGTGTTTTACAACACTGAATGTGGAACCAAAGACAAAGCAATTAAATGTGTCTGGTATCAGGAGACGGGAACACTCTCCTCTAACCTTTTTATTATATTGCTTCTGTCAAAGTACATACATTAACATGAATGCTTCTGATGTAATTAACTTTTCTATTAGCACACTGGCCTCAGAGCCAGCCAGCGCCACATTTTAAAACGGAGTTGTTCATTCAGAGTGCGCCGTTTCAGACGGCTCAGTAATGATGCAGCCTTAATTAAAATGCAGAAGGACTTTGCTGGCGTGCAGATGTTTTAAAAAATAGAAACTGTTCCCCCTTTTGCAGCAGATTTTTAAGGTTTTTATTTAAAAAAAAATCTATAAGCACATCAAATTCTGACAATGATAAAACAATGAGTGAAGCATGTGTCATTAGTTCTTTATTACACTAGTTTGCTTTCAATTTTGTACAGATCTATTGACTTTATTTTAAATGAATCACATTACAGTTCTGCCAACATTCACCTAATTAACATCATAAAACAGTAAGTTATTAATGAAAAGATGAATAAATCTGAAGTCTTCCAAAGTAATTATCCTCCTATGAGATGTCTATCATAGTTCCATAGTAATTAAATAACCGTTTGGTGCACATGTGTCTCATATACCAGGAAATCCTTCTCCTTTCAACTGAAAGCACACAATTTTATCGATCACATAATATTCTTTAAATCATCATTTAGATTTGAACAATTTAAGACAGGGGTCTCAAACACCAGTCCTCGTGGGCCAACAACCACCAGGTTTTAACTGTTAACCTGGTCCAGCACACCTGATGCAAATCGGATGAATCAAACAGGATTCGGGCCTCCAAGAACCAGAGTTTAAGGCCCCTGATTTAAGAGCATCTGGCTTTTGACAATGTTGTTCATGTAGTTTAAAATATTAGATAAGGTTTAAGCAATAATAATAATAATAATAATAATAATAATAATAATAATTATAATAATAATAATTGCATTAGTGCTTAACATATAGCACCATAAAATGTATACTTTACTTTAGAATGACTTGAAAGATTATGCTTTTTTTTCAAAGTACATGTTTTTTGACCCAAACATGCAGTCAGTTGTGTTTGCCTGAGATCCTGTCAAAAGTACAGAAAACATATGGTATGCATATCTAAATAGCTTTTTCAAGCAGAAGAAAAGATGTAGCATAATATTTCAAACTCACAGGTGCCATGTAGTTTGTACCGCTGCCATGTAGTGAAGCAATATTCACACACGTGGACCTTTGTTTTGTTTACTGTCATGCACAATGAATGCAAAGCTGACATAACATCCATCTTGCCAGTTTGTTTAATCATTGGCATATTTTAGGGCTCCCAGCTTCGAGTGCTCTGAATAGCTTAGCCATCAATACTGCTTTACCTTCCTTGTTCTACTTTTTATTTTCAAAACCTTCAAGTTCATTTTTCTGGTGCTTGTGTTGATAGTGATCCCATCATATTTCACCACTGTTTTCTAAAGATATTTAACTCCCCTTGTTTACATCTGGTTGTTCCAGTCTGATGTTGGAGACTACTACATCTCTTGGTGAGCATTTATTCATGAAAATAGTCCTCTGTGAGTAACGTACAGCTCTGTTTATCCAGTGTCCAGCCAGAGGGAACTTTGAATTTTGAAGCCCCTAACCTTAGGGTTGTGCATGCCTTTAACAAGTATCTTTCTGGTCAGGAGTGACATGTTGTAGAAAGCTGCTGGCTGCATGTTTGCCGAAGTTATCCTGCACGAGTAACAAGAATTCAGTTTAAATTTGCTCCTCTGTCACCAGTTAATTATAGGCAATGCCTGCAATTTCAGTGGACAGCTCAGCAGATCAGCAGTTTTAAAGAATATGTGGCAAATCTGCTTCAATATAAATAGAAAAGAAAATTCATAAGAAAAAGTCAAATTTAAAGAAAAAAATTACTTTTTTTGGGGGGTACATCTTTGTACAATCTACAATTAGATATATTCTGCATTTAAAGAAGTAAATACCTCTAAAAGGGAAGGAAACAAAAGAACATAATATTAGGTTTAACTGGGTCAACAAGATTGATCTGCTAAATGGATCATGGATTGTTATATTTGGTTGCATTTAGGTTCATAAACATTATATGCCCAAAGAATGAATGAGATCAGCTGACAAAGAATGAGACATGCACATGTTGACATGTACTGTAGCTTCCGGTAACGTTTTGTACGTCTGTGATCCTGTTGAGATCAGTTCAAGTGCTAAAATAGGAAAATGAACATCTGTTTCTCAGGACTGCACTCAGCCTACTTCACAGGAATAGACTTACATGCTTGAGACAAACTACTCATGCATGAATCTGTATGATATCAGAATAGTAGCTTGCTCAAAATGTCTAGACCCGTGTAATATCAGAATAACACTTAATATAACTTTTCTAAAAGTTTAAGACCACAACCAACAAGGGAGTAATTCTCAATAGGGCACTTTAAATATTCTGATATTTGACTTTTTTTGTTAATCATCCTCACTTTGTGCATGTTATGTTATGCATGTTAGGTTTAAAAGATAAATTAAAATGGTCCACGACGCTGCATGTTTGCACAGCTAATGCTGCTGCTGCATGGGACAGTAAAAAGTATCACCCTTGTTGGGTAAGATCAGAACACCTTAGAAACAATGTCTGCTACGGTCTTGTTAAGCCACCTACAGCTCACTCCTCCCAGGTCCAGCATCACATACCCGAGAGCAAATCACTGTGTTATATTTCGGTTTGAAGATGTACATGTCCTGCATCCCTCCTTTTGTGAAGTGGACGTGCGCTTCCAAGGATTTATAGTTTCTAAACTGATCTACTGTGTAGGCACTCACACCACTGACGACGTAGGCAAAGCCGTTGCCATGGCAAACCTGTGGTAGTTTGTCCACGTTGTTGCTTCATGTCTTAGTTTTAATTAAGGGTCCACATTATTTATCATGCCACTTTTCTGAAGAAAACGTTCTCTGGCCTCATAGTTAAGTGTGTCGCTGTAATTCCCCTTTCCTTTGTTGGTTTTTTTTTACCATGTTTTCTCTGACTGGATACAAAAGATATCCAGCTATAAGATGAACATGTAAGAAGTGTGATATTCCCCACAGTCAGTAAGCCAGATTTGTAAGCAGATACAGAACAAGGCTTTTCTATTACTCTTTGTTTAACTGCAAAAATAATAAGCAAAGACCCAAAATACATGATGCAGTAAGTGTTGCTTTCAAGCTTTTTCAGAATGGCTACTTTTGTTTTAGAACTCTTGATGGAAATCATATATAGTATTTGTATGTGTAATATACATCCTTTGTCACTGTTTTCACACTCAGGATTTCACAATTCCATCATGTTTTTGTATTTTTCTCACTTAATAAATGATGTTGAAATAAAAAAAAATTAGGAATAATGTGTACATAATTTATATACCTGTTTTGACCATTTCTTCAACACATAGAGATATGTTGACGGGACTATAATGATGATCAGAGCTTTTAAATAGACAACATATTGGCTGCATCTTCATTTTGTTAGTCACTGTTCAGGACCTGTCATAATAAACGATACTGTAGCCAAAGTGAAGCAGATGTAATCTGTCCATTCAGAAAGCTGGTGTAAAGCAAAAGATAATATTCTAAGATAGTGCATCATCACAGCAGTTTTTCATGGTGGTTGTTTTCTTATCAGTGGCAGGTACATGTGATTCAATGGACAGCATTGAACTCCATAGCAACCTTTTTTAACACAAGATTTTAATATGACAGAGAACAGACTAGGCTATTCAACAGTTTAAAAACACAGATGGAGTGTATTCACAATTTTCCGGGAACGGACTTATAGATACAGATACAGCACATATCAAGAGAAAATAAGGTTAGCTGGATTGTAGTTTCAGTTTAAGCAACAAAGCATGAAATGTGAAAGGCCTGATTAAATAGCTAGAGATTTATCACCTAATGCATCTGAAACCTTCTAAACATGAATGCTAAAAAAAAAAAAATAGGAGCAGGGAATGGGCAAAAACATGGACAGGATGCAGAAACAATACTTTGAGTGACACATTAGCAAGGCGAATTACATTCTGAGCCGAGCAAGACAGGAAGAAATGGAGAAATATACAAAAGTACAAGCACCTGCACTCTGCCCCTCCTGACATTCACACATCTGACAAATGGTGGACCGACTTGAGCCAGCATAAAAAACCTTTTAAAGGAGGTTAATCTGGCCATATATCTTTTTTAACTGCCTGGCGACGTGCCTATTTATGGAGCTGACCATCAGACATTACGTCAGCATTTTTTTGTTTCCCCGACATAATAAAAACTCCACCACTAGACGTCACAAGTTGGATGCCTACATTTTTTCCCTTTTTGGCCCAAGATACAGTTTTTATTGCATCACAGAACATCAGATGAAAATGTTTTTTCTTGAACAAGTCCCAAAGGGCATGAATAATTAAATAATAACAATAGTAGATGTAAGGAAGGCAAACGTGAGAAATTATAAATTAGTGTCTATGTAGATGGAACTAAACACAATTTAACCATATGATTTATGTTGTGGTCCACAAAGGTTTTTTTGTTTGTTTTTCATCAGGGGTGGTACTAACAGACTCTCAGATAGACATAACTTGCATTCAGCTATTATTCAGTACTGTTGGAGCCACTTTAACTTAACATCAAACCAGGTAAACAAAACCACAAACACTAATCTTAGCTAAAAGTTTTGTTTTTGTAAATTTTAGTTATGGGTAGTCTAGCCAACCATTACTTATGTAGCAATGGGGATGTTACCTGATGCACTGAGATGTACCTCGCTCTATTTCTCTAATATATTAACGTTTAAATATATGCCAATATTGCCGTCTCTAACTTATTTCTCATTTTTTCCACAGGTCGTCCTGATTAGGTGCAATTGTACATGTTGTTCTGTCTTTCCTGTCGTCTCCACCCCAACCAGTCGAGGCAGATGGCTGCCCTCCCTGAGCCGGGTTCTGCCGGAGGTTTTCTTCCTGTTAAAGGGGAGTTTTTTCCTTCCCACTGTCGCCGCGTGCATGTTCAGGATGGGGGATTGGATCGAAGTCATGACTCGATGCAATCAGTTGGTTCCTATTATAAGATATGTATGAATTGGCTCGAAATGATGTGTATGTTGATTCGTGTATGTAAAGTGCCCTGTGACAACATTGTTGTGAAGTGGCGCTATACAAATAAAGTTGAATTGAATTGAATTAAATTTTGTTGTTTTAATTTGTTAGAATATTTATCATAAACCATATAAATGTATAACAGACACTAAATATACAAATTAATCCACTTTCATAGCTAAATAAAGCTTAAATCTTAGTCATAATGGTGTGAAAATATACTTCTACAATCACTGAACTCCAGCATCTGCTCCACTTGTGATGTGGAGCAAAGATTGATTGCGTGTGTTTGTGTTAGTTTTTTTATGTTTTATTGTTGTCTTATTGACATTTCCTTTCCCCATTAAATGACACCTTGACAAGTGGCTCCATGTATTTATTTTTTGTTTCTCCCTTTAAGTAAAATCCATATGGCACACTATCATCAAGCCTTCCTCCATCACTGCTTGTCACGTTCTATGTCCCTTTGTCAGTTTTATCCTTATGACGTGTCTTCCTCCCCTTCATTCTTGCTTCTTCATAGTGTTTGTAATCCTG
Organism: Telmatherina bonti; assembly: GCF_933228915.1. Taxonomy (NCBI): domain Eukaryota; kingdom Metazoa; phylum Chordata; class Actinopteri; order Atheriniformes; family Telmatherinidae; genus Telmatherina; species Telmatherina bonti. The sequence continues at coordinate 21,923,456 of NC_136628.1, read as the reverse complement.
CCTTTGTTGTTGTGATCATGTTTGTATTTCCAACATAATTGGGTGAAATGCTGCCGTCTAGATGAGATTGGCACATCAATTGTTAGTCATCCGTCTTAACGGATGACTTTACTGAGCACGATGACATTTCATCTGTGAAAAGAAAGAAAAGAAAAGAGGGGCTTTGGAGCAAAAAAGATGGAATCTTTTACATTTGAAAAACCACTGGGAATTTGTAAATAAATGGCAAACACAGATGTTGGTGCATGTGTTGTGTAAAGTGTGGACAACATACAGGCTAATGCATCATCACCTGAGTGTAAACACTGAAATGTGTTCATTAAACATGTCATTGTAATATTGACTGCAGAAAAGCAAAGAGTTTAAGAAATAATCACACAATTCTCTGTGTATATGCAAACATGAAAACCTGGAAATTAGATTTTTTTTTTTCTTTATTCATTGTTTTTTCCCTACAAAGAAATAATGCAGAGCAAATTTTGAGTGAAAATGAACTGAAGCCTAACAGTGACTGCAGTTGCTTGAAGACTGAGCTGATTTAAATAAGTTATGTATCAAATTGTTTTTGAAATTTTAAGTTTTTAAAGGGATTTTTCAAAAATGTAGACAAAAAGAACAGTTGACACAAAGGAATATTGGTTAACTGCTCCATGCTACAAAGCTGAGGCCACACTGAACCGCCGGGTGATGTAGCACTAACAGCGATCCATTAGGTGACCCGGCAAAAAATGATGTAACAGGTGCAGCTTTGAAACAATGAAGATACTATTTTTTTCACATTAGTTTAAACATCAGTGGTCAGTTCTACAGCTACCTCACATTTAAGAAAATAGCAAATAAAAAAACTGATGTGCTTCAGTTCAGGTTTGCAGAAGCTGATCAATATGTAAACAGAATTGGAGAACTTCTTCAATTTGAGCAGAATGTTGGTCTGGCTGCTGTGTTGTGCCAAACAAATTTGCTTTGCCAAGAGGATCTTTATGGATATAAGGCTCCTCTTATAACTTGAGTATTATTTTCTTTTTTTTAAATTAGTTGTTTTCCTGAATTTACATATTAATGCTGGACATGACAGAGAGGCTGAAAAAAATGACAGTAAACAGAGGAGAAAAGAATAGTAAAAAGCAGAGAGGAGACGAGTAAAGAAAATATGGAAAGCAGCTACAAACAGAAAAAGGAACAGAACAACCAGGTGAAATACCTAAAAAGAAACAGAAAACATACATGCACTCTACAAGAAAGCACATAAGGCAACCGTTAGGAGCACTTGCACTTTGAAAGGCAATGCTACCACACCTGTTCCAAGCGTGGGAAGCAGACAGGCACCACAAGGAGCCTCCATGGCATAGAACCAGAAATCCCACAGCTGGATGACCACGTACCCCTCCAGAAGGAGGCAGAAGAAGTCCACAGCAAGAGCTCCAAGGTAACGGAAAACTGTTGCAAGTCTGACATTTTATCGTCACAAGCATGCCACATGTTGGTTACCTAAGTGACACATTAGCATTAAAAATTAACAACATGAAAGGGCAATGACATTTTCTGAATGCTACAAGCAAAAAAGAAATCTGAGTATTATATATGACATAGAATAACGTTTTTTTTAATCATTTTCTGAACTCCAACAGATTGTAGTGCAGATTTTCTTTTCACTGCATTTGGTTTTCAGAGAAATAACATTTTCACTTGTAAGCACCCGTAGAACAGGTTTATTGTACATTATATCCACACAATTACATATATTTATTATATATATGTTCTTGACAATTATGCCATATTGACATTTTCTCTATATTTAACTTCTAATGAATTTTTTTATCTTAAAATCTCTGTCACATCAGGATTCAGTCTGACATACCTGCACAGCACAGCAAGCTGTTTGTATTATAATATAATATACATAATGCAGATGTATGATAATATAATGTCGATGAAAACACAACAGACTTATGATCGAGAGAGTCTGTCTGTTTATTTATGATAGAAACTTAGAGAATGGCAGTCTGTTGGAGTTTGGTTTTAAATTTTTTTATTTTGACTAAACTCCAAGATCATTGATTTGCTCATCAACAGTCTGCATATCAGTTTCTTCTCCAAGCTACGAGTGTGTTAGGATCGCTACCATCACATCTGCACTGGGATGAGTCTAAACCAGTGATTTCACTCTTTCTGCAGTGTTTTATTTATTCCCTATTTATGTTTAAAAAGAAGTAAACAGTTGTGCTTTTTTTAATGACAATCTTCATAGAATTAATAACCTTGACTGCCCCACAGCTGAGTAGCTGTTGAGTTTCTTTTTTTGTTAAAAATATCTCACCCCTTCCACCCCCCCCACCCCCCACCCTCCCTCGATCATCACTGTGTTCCAGCACTGTTTCACTGTGAGGATGATTAAAATTTTCATCTGCTCTATTTGAACCTGAGTTAAGCAGGAAGAGACCTGAGGATTTATTGAATGGCATTTAAAATGTCATCTTGCAGCGGAAGAAAGGCTCTTCATCTATAGTAATTAGATGAATATTTAACAAGCATATTATCGGTTCCTTACAGCCAAAAACATTCAAAAAAGATGAGCTTGTTGTGTTTATCATGGTTACAATGAGCCAATAAGGGTATTGTTTCTTGCCCACTCTAATGAAAACAGTGTCTCTCGCTGTCATTTTACTGACTATTGATGAAACAATACTGCGCTTCTCATGGTAATACAAACAATAATAACAACAGTAGACATTTTAAATGCCAACTCCTTCTGTAATGTTCTCATTTGCAACTACTCCCCATGCCCTTCTTTCTCAGTCTTACATGAATATAATGACACTCCTGACATAATCTATCATTTAGTTGGAAGTCTCATTCTGTCTGACTCTCCATCCAGATAGAAGAGGAGGTATACCATCTTAGTATTTTTATTTACTAACGAATAAATATAGCCAGTTAAGAGCAATAAGTGGCAACACATTTTTCAGATGATTCCTGCTGTAAGGATATTCTTTGCTCTCACAATGTTTTGCATACCCCATGATGAGAAACTGGCACCAGTGTGTGAGCACTCAGCCCAGGGTGCCAGCTGCATGTGATAGCTATCAGCTTTGCTTATTCACACATGCACCCATATGCAAAATCACACAAACTCACACACAGCAGGCTCAGATACAGACATGTACTGTTTTGATCCTAATCCCACTTACTTGAATGCAGCTCAGTTACACTGCCAATTTTTCCTTTTTTCAGTCTTGTACAAAGGTGCAACACAGTTTTGAATTAATTGAACAAGAATACTTGTGTGTGAGTGCAATTCTGCTTTACATATTTTACAAAGATTCCCTTTTTTTTTTTATTAATTAATTCTTTTATTAGAATTCTTTTATTATCCCCCACCTTAGCGTGCCTCCTACATCATCTATCCCTAATGAAGAACTAGGTAAAATTAAAAAAAAATTAAAAAAAAACCTGTAGATGAAGAGAGCAAGGCTCAAACTGTGTCATTTCAACATCTGTACCAGTTACCTTCAGTCTGCTGGTTCACCCCCTCTGCTGTATTTTCCTTGAATCTACAGTTCACCGCTGCATGTCAAGGCTTACAAGTTGTGTGGTTTGATTTCCTAAAGTGTTTAATGAAGACAATAGAACAATATAAACGTCTTGCTGTTGGTTTCCAGGCTTGTGCATAACCCCACACCCAGCCCAGTCACAAACCATCTCCCCTGGAATTGGCATTAATTGCTTCAGAGAGGAAAGTAATTATCTCAGGTAATTATTACTCCGAGTAGAGTGAAAAACTAGACAAGCCCTCTCTGTCAGTTCCCTGTGGAGAGAGTAAAAGGAATTCTGTCTGTAACATGTTTTAATTGGAGGGGTTAGGCCCTCAGAGCTATAAGCCCGCATGGCTCAAGGGTTTATGGCACACATATATACACCTGCAGGGACTCAGATAAGCAACAAGTGACACAAACTACTTGTTGTCTTACTTATTTTTAAAAAAAGAAAAACTACAACAACTCATGCATGATTTATGAAGTACTGAATAACTTTTTTTTATTAATGCAGGTATAATTCGTTGTTTGCAGAGAAAATATTGTAATTACGATTGTGTGTAAAATAAGTAACATCAACCCAACTGAAGCAACAGTACTGAAGGTCACTGATCAGTGTCAAAGACTCTTAAGACAATTTACTCACCCCAAAAACACAAAATAAAGCAAAAGGGAGTTAGTAAACTTAGAAAGTAAAAGAAAAGGTAAAGTCGCATAATGTTTTTTTTTTTTTTTTTCCCGATAATGTGCCAACAGCACTTGCTGTGCAGCAAACATGCCATTCAAGCACCAGGAGGCCAGACCCCTGCTAAGCCCTCACATCTGTAAATACACACACACACACACACACACAGCTGCAGAAGCGCACATGCACAACCACAAAGCTAAATGTTGTTACAGACGAGTAAGGAGTTCATGACAGAGACATCCCTGGAGCTTTTTGTCTTCCAGACCTCTCAGCTGTCAGTGACGACTAGCAGCTACAAGACCTCGGTCAGGCAAACAGGTCAGACACTCTGAGGGCTTGCTTTCCCAGCATACATGACTGTAATGCCTAATAGTTTGTGTTTATTTGTGTCGGTCAGTGTGTGTATCAGTCTTACATACCACTTTAAAAATGTACTCATTAGTCACACTCCATCTAAAATACATTTAGAGATAGTATTATCTAATTTGCAAATCATGCTGCTTTATCTCTACATGACAGTATCTTGATCAGTGAAGCATTGCAGTGTAATACTATAGAAATTTTACCAAATAGCACATCCGTTGATCATAATTTTTTTTTTTTTTTTTTTTTTTTTTTGAAAGACAATGAGCAGAAACATCCAAATGAAGATTGCACATCATGTGTAGAACTCTCTGCTGTGTATTTTTTAAACAGAAGACTGGAACAGCTTATGTACTAGCTTCCAAGCCTGCAATGTGAAGACAGCTGTGATTTAAATTATCCATTACCAAGTGGTTTTTGGGTGGTTGCAAGTATATACAAATATTTCAGAAATGCAAGTTCACCAATTTGCCATCAGACATCTGTCTATTGGTGGAGTCCAACCACATCTTTTTCTTTTTTTTTTTTTTGGCCACTACGAGTTGTAGGACAAGTGCTGCAGCTGTCAGTAAAAGTGTTCACTCTGACAGGCGCTTCTGTCTATTTAGCAAATAGTAAAGCAGGTGGCAGTGATGGCAGAAAGCTAATGGCTAACATGTTAGAAGTAAGTTTTTGGCCATTTGTCGTTGTCATTTCTCCAAAATAAGTAACGCGTTCACAACCATGTTGGGAAAAGCGAAACAAAACTGCAGACCAGCTGATGATAATGACTCAAGTGAGACTTACAGAAAAACAGACGTTACACAAATACAGCTCTGTTTCTTACTTTATTTTTATATTTTGAAATCTTAAATCTGAAAGAATTTTATCTGTGTGAGACTGCACTGTCTCATCTTTAAAATGAGGTTCCTAAATTGGCCACGGTACAAACTAATGTCCACATCCAAGATAAATCTGTCTTAGAAATAAATGGACCAGTATGAAAAGAGAAAAACAAGAAAAAGAAAACATTCCCACTGGAGAGAAGAAGAAAGTTCAAGCCAGATGGAAAGATGTGTTGATGGCTGGATGGAAGTAAGATGAGTGATAATAGAGGGAAAAACCAAACAGCATGAAAATTAAAGACTTTTTTTGTGCTGACAACATATACATTCCACCAGTGTGTGATCGGTGTTAACATGAGTTTCCTATTTGATTTAAAATAAAGACAGGAACAGTGGTTTGATTTAATCTTTGATAATTTGTTGGTACAGTGTGAATTAATAAAATGTTTAGAATGTATAAACATTAATGTGACGACTGTTATAGTTGTATTTGAGGTAACAGTGAAAGTCTCTAGACATATATCAGTTGTTCTGGATTCATTTGATTATTTCATTATGTTGTTAGTGGATGGCAGGTTCTGCTGCTCAGGGGCCACTGTTTTGTAGGTTGTTGGTTTTTGTCTGCACCCCCACACCATATTCAAATGAAGTGACTCTATTTGTTTTCAAGTTTTGCTCCATGACCCATTCGCTGGAAGCAGGGAAACACCTAAAACCTGCAGGACAATGAGCCTCGAGGACCAGTTTGACTTTCTTATTTTAGGTGTGTCAAGTCCTGAAAATTCATCCAGGCTGAGTGCACAAACAAAGAAGTAATACTGTAAATTTTCACACTAAAACAATCCTGCAAAATTAACTTTTCTGTGATTACTATGAGCCAAAACTGTCATTTCATATTTCATAATGTGTGTTGAATTATGTTTGATTAGACAACAGACAGTTATCAGGTACAGATTAACAAAAATTATTTTCTACTTTTGTTGACAAGGAGTAACAGGTATAGAAAATGGATGGATGGATGGATTATTTTTGCATTTCTAATATTAGTTGGAGTCAGTGAAAGCCATTGTTATGCAGCCTGGTGTGCTTATTTACCGAATCAACAGATTTAAAATCCTGAAGATGTGCTCTTTCAGTGGATTGGCACAGGAACAGATACATTTCTTTGCTTGAGTTTGGAATGAATGCATGCATTTAGTCTATTTTTCCTTGAATCCATTAATCAGAGCAATGGCCATAACCTACATTTTAAATAGGGCAATTCATTCCATCATTTACAGAAACAGAAAAAAACCATTTGTCCAATTCATGCCTGCAAATGACTGAGATAAAAATAAAGCAATCTGTATTCTGGGCTGATTAACTTTTCCCGCTAGCCTACTTCATGCAGCCTGCTGTTGCAAGATAGAGTGATAAATCTGAAGTATAAGTAGATACAAAAAAACATAATTGCTATATTTGCAAACAAAATATTATAAGCATGCAACAAACATTATCTCAACACATTTCATGACTTTTATTACATGTATTCATTCTCCAATATGTACCGAATTACACAGTCAAATTATTATTTAGATGCACTGTCTGAAGCATTTCTAAATTCACCTTCATGGTGGAATTAAGGCTGTATTTCAAATGTGTCTTTTCACAGCAAGCATCATAATTTCACCTGTTTGCTCTGCATCAAATTCCAATCAGGTAAGCATCTGCTTAGAATTCACTAAACAACCTTACATATTTACACTGGGAACAGAATAAAAGCTTTCTAGGATATTGCTCATTTTCTCTGTCTGCTGTTTGGGATAAGCGTTATGATTTATTTATTTCTTGCCATTTTGGACTGAGGATGGCATTCAGAGCCAATATTCCCTTTTAATCCATATTGAGATAAACAGGAGTTGCGTTATGTAATTCCCACTGCCATTACCTTTATCTAATGTCTCAAGTTTGCAGGTGCATGTGGTTATATGTTCGTGACTACATCTAAGTTCGGGAGAAAGAGAAATACAGAATGTTCTGTTTTGCCATCTGTTCTGTATTTGTATTTGTACGTGTTTATATGTGAACCAGCATGCAGAGAGCTCATGTCCATGACCATTATTATGTGTCAAAGCTGTTGCTATCATGTAGATAAGTTGAAGCCAATCTAATTATACCCAAAACAGTATGTAGATGAGATACTGCAAGGCATGCCTTAGGTTGGAAAGTACTAGATGACTAAACTAATTTAAAAATAGCATAGTGCCATAGAGAAAGGACCCACACTCAAACACACAAGCACACAACCACAAAAACAGACTGTTGAGTAAAAATAAACCAAGATGGCCTTTCCCTGAGGTGTCATCATGTTACTTGGCTACATGACATTTTCTTTTTATATTGTATGAGTTTTGGGAACTTATTACAGATACTGCTTAGGATTTTCCATTTGAAAAATATATTAAATCGTTTAAGTGTGTGTCTGAACTGCTCCTACTTTGGTTTCTGAGATTTGTTTTTCTAACAGAATGTGTCTAACATTCTGTTAGACAGATGCTGCAAGTTTTTATCTAGCCTGTCTCCACTTCACTCTGAATGCATTATTCCACTTTTGATAAGAATAATAGAGTTGTTTTTATTTTATTTTTTTTTTTTTTTTTTCATTTCTGGATTTACCCCGCCCTGTATATATTTCTCCATTTGTGAGGCATCACTAGGGTTGGCCGTTTATACTCTGATTCATATATTTTATTTTATTTTATTTTTTAAGTTATTTCAACTAAATACTGTTAAATTTACTACAAAATGCAACCTGAGCTTTCATTTGAAAGTGACCATATAATATTTCTTTTTTCATAGAGCTTGCCGATGGTTTACATCAGGGATCCCCAATCCTGGTCCTCAAGGACCGGTGTCCTGCAGGTTTTCCAAGTGTCCCTGCTGCACCACACCTGATTTAAATCAATATGCATTTAGCTGACATGTGCAGAGTTTGTCTGAGTCTGAGTCAGGAGTGTTCCTGCAGGAATACTTGGAAAACCTGCAGGACTCTGGCCCTTGAGGACCAGGGCTGGGGATCCCTGGTTTACAGCAACACGTCCTGTGCCAGAAACTGAAAAGCAACATAGTGACCAATTTAAACACACAACTGACCATAGATTTAGCTAAGAAACCTGTGAAAAATTAATGGGCTCAACAAGGAAAACAAGTTAGTGACATAGTAACAAATAAAGCAAGCATCAACATTGAACTGACTTTTATCTTCTGGGGAGTCCTCAGAGAAGAAGCAGGAAATAAAGTGTGTGGTGAATCAGCCTTGGTTGTGGGTGTCAAATCATAATTCAAACAATTGACATACACTTTTTGTTGCCCCCTCTAATAAATTTCTCAACATCTCGGTAGTAGCTATACTCTCAGTATTATCTGTAGGTACTACCAGGTCTGGAATTAATTCAGTTTGAATACACCACTGTATGTTTTGGGTTCATTACAAAAGATTCATGGTGAATAATGAAGCTGGGTGCAATGCTAATTCTGAATGTGTGTCTAAACCTATACCAGTCCGAGGAGAATACATTTCCATGTAATCATTAATTATGAAACAAAAGTTCTCAGGTATCTCAGGAATATGAGAGCTGATACTGTATTGTACATGTCTGATAAATAACCCTACTTCTGCAGATGCTTCGGTAACATAATATTGCTAAAAGATGTGTACTTCCAAAGAGGTGTGCTTAAAATAAATACTTCCATCAATAATTTAAAGGAGAGAATATGTATGCGTGAAGGACATTGTAAATACATTTTCCAAGAGTTCCAAGGTAAGTGTTACTACATGAAAAAATTACATACACATAGTTCATTCTTTAACCGCAACAAAACAATGACATAGATAGACATCAAAACCATCATATTAAAAACTGTATATATATATATAATCAGACTACAGATGTGTGATAACAATTTATAGTTGGGGAATGTCAAGGAGACAACACATTTCCCTGCTAGGGTGTCTTTTAGGGACCTCGGGAGTTATTATATATATATATATATATATATATATATATATATATATATATATATATATATATATATATATATATATATATATATATATATATAATAGATAGATAGATAGATAGATAGATAGATAGATAGATAGATAGGTAGATAGATATGACACAGTGAGCATAGCTCTATGAAACACTGATATGTCTAAGCTGTATGTCTCAAACTTATTTTTGCTGTCTGTGATGAGTCTGTCTTATATCTGGTATAGGCTACAGAAAGATATGATAAAGGCATAGAAACTCCCTGTTAATGGTGTTTAATAGAAGAGTTATTTATTTTAAAAAATCCACATAATATTTATGTGTGCTTTAAAGATGCATTATGAAACTTTCTGACCTGAAAGTTCTGTGTTCAGGACTTGTTTGATGACACAGTGATATCTATCATGTGCATGTCTAGCGCAGCTGGTGCCCAGCAGTGTTCTGAGGCTAAGAAACGGCACTATACAACCTTTTCATCCAGGATGCTGCAGCAGAGTTTTGCTTCTCGTCCTAGAAAACTGATATAAACACACTGGCTGTTTTGAAAGCACCCCGTCACTGATTCAGCAAAGAAACACAAGAAGGGTTTAAGCAGTTGTAGCTATGGTGAAATTACAAAATGTAGAATAGCTGCTAAAGTAAAGTACAACTTCACATAAAAGAGAAAATAGTCATATATTTTCCTGGTGATTGGCTTGGAAAAACCAAAAGTGCAGAATAAATCTGAGGAATGAACAAACTCTTTCATCAGAGACCACAGCTCATTTTAAGCATATCAACTAAAAGAGAGGAAAAGTTCTTGAAATCATGTTTGAAAGACTGCACCATCTGTGGATTTCTTTTTGGTTTCCTTAACGTTAAAAGATTTTGCATGTCAAGGGGCATCCAACTGGCAAAATCAAAAAAGCAATTCTGTGAAAGAATTTGCAGTCTAGTGGAGACAGAGTTGCAAAGTTGTTGAGGCGATTAAAGACTTCAAATTCTGAGCCAAATAGACTTGATGTCTTGTGTTCAGAAGCATTGGGTTGTGTGTTTACCAATCACTGCATTGCTTGTTTTGTTGAATGTGCTGTCAGAATCCACAAGCTACGACTGAGCAGAGCCTAATGATCTTTAGCAGTCCCAGTTCATTTTGGTTTAAAATGATACATGGAAATTATTACAGTGTTTACTTGTGCAAATTTAGAAACCCTCTCTTCCACCTCCTATCAATTTACACTAAGCCAGCTTAGCTTGGAAATACCTCAAGCATGGCTGCGAAGTACTACACATTGGAGTCAATCCTGTACAAAGAGACAACTGGAAACTGCTACACAGATGCTCTCTCTCACACACACACACACACACACACACACACACACACACACACACACACACACACACACAACAAAGCACATTTAGAATCATAAAGGAAGGCACGTGGTGTAAATTACAAAATGCAACTCTTGCTTTTGTGGTCACTTGAGACTAATTTTTGTATCCAGTTTGCTGTAGCTTACAGTATGTGTGAAGTTTTAACACCCTAACGTGTGTGCATAACTTATATGATACTCTAAGACAGTACGATCGTTTGATAAATTGTGGTCATTTATTTGGACTCTACTCTTTAGAAGTCCCAAACATGATGATTAAAGACATAAAGTTATGGTGATGGTGAAACAAAGAAGGTTCTGTTCACCTTCTGTCACAAGCTGTGTATTGCTGGGGTGGATAGCTGCTGTGAGCTGAGACACTGGGGGACTGATTGTGTTACCTTGCTGTGCGTCAAAGTAATTTGATTGTGGTGGGTCTTGTGTAACACCTCTAACAAGCTGCGATCACAGCCTGGTGTGTGAAGTGATGAGCTGCCAGCCAAAACTCTGGTGGTTCTTCTCGCCATTTGTGTTTATCCTGTTCTTCAGATATTTTCATCTTCACTGGAAAATGGAGCTTAGAGAGTTATGCAGATTTATCATGGTTATATCAAACCTTGCGTACTTATTCTTTAGATAAAACTATTAGTTTGTTCATCTAATTACAAAAATGCAAGGTTGATACGAACTATCCAATATTACTTTTACCAATTTCTTTTGTAATTACTGTTGTTTGATCTTGTATTGTGATGTGCTGCATTGGGAACTACAATAATCATCCATCCATCCATCCATTCATCCATCCATACATCCAGTTTTATCACAGGTAGTGTTTACTCCAGATCAAAGCGTGCATGTTGATGTGGTGCTTCTTATCAGTGAGAAGTACAGTAGGAAGTCATGTTTTTTAAATAAACTGTTAATGTGAGGGGTTCTTTGCCTTGTTTATCTCTGTGTCCGTCCTGTAATGGGGAGGTGACCTATTCAAAGTGTACCCCCACCTCTCACACGAAAACAGCTGAGCTAGGCCCCAGCCACTTCTAGCCACAATCTATTCATTTGTGGTCTCCATATTAATGGATATAATTGCAATGATTGTGTTACTGCTGTGCCAGAAACCAAGATAATCTTGCATCAAGAAGGTGCACATTCAAAATAGTGTGCACCTTCTGTAAAAGAAGGAAAATTGTTAAATGTTTCACTCCATTAAGCTACTACTCATTCACTTATTACTCCACACAGTAATATTTAGTGTTGTACGTCTCCCCATTCATTTCAATATAGATGTTTATTTGTAATTATATTTATTATTTAATCATTCCTTTATGATGAACATATTTGCTGTTGCTTTCTTGCTTCTGTGGAGGTCCAGAAGTCTTCATTTATATTTGATTAAACTGTGGAACAAATCTGGTGGGGACAAAAAGATCCAGGAAGATGAGACAAATAGAAGCCATGCTTTGGAATTTTTCCAACGCTTTGGATCAATGAATGTCACAGTTGGATTTAAAACAGATCACCACAGGATTAGCTCTTCCTGAGAGAGAACATTCTTTGTTCTCTGCCACTAAATTTGAGGCAACTGAGGAGGAAAACACTTTAGCCATAAATCTGTCATTCATGATCCAATCAGCTCAAACCAAACTGCATTTTAACACCTCAGGAATCAACAAACCTCTGAATTATGGTGGGGTTAAATCCCAATAAAGACATTCTCAGACCACTTCTTAACATGAGCTTCTCATTTTAGGTTTTACTCCCACAATTTGTTAAAAGTGATGTTTGCCAGAGCACTTTCTTTGCATTCTTGTGGCTATCTTCTTACAAAAACTAGTCTTTAAATAGCAGTGTAGACCCAGCCAGCATGAAATGTTTGGCCCAAACGCGCATTTTTGTTTGGCCCAAATTTGGCCAATTATTACAGCATTGCAGATATAATTTAAGAAAAGACAAGACATCTTACTTTGCTATTAATCCACTTTATGTTTGTTTTTTTATATCAAATAAAGCTCAAACGCGTGTCATTTCTAATATTTACTTAGGAAGCACAGACAGCTCAAATTGTCAAGATTTACACAATGTTGAATCAGTTTAGCTGATTTATTTATTTAGAGCATGTCATTTCTTTCTTAAACTTTTAAGCTTTGCTTCTTTAATCTTATTTCATCCTGTTTGAACAGCTGAACAGTATTTCTATATGTGCATCGCTGGTAATGGTTTGAACAACATATAATGCACAGATGTGTTCAAAAATGTTCTAAATCTGATATCCTAAAGGAATGAAGAAACAGAAACATTTGCAACATTAAGCCAACAATGATATTCAAACTAAAACCCAAGCCGGTCTTATCTTCTGCCAAAGCTGCAAGACTCCATCTGCTTCCATTGGCTGACCACGGTAAACCACGCCTCCCCACAGGCGCCTTCACACAAGCTCAAACACAGACTAAAACAGGGAAGATGATGAAGGAGAGAGCAAATGAGTAAAAGGGAGAAGATGAAAAAGAATTATAAATGGATTAGAGAAAGGATGCCTCCATTTTTGTGTTTTCATCTTTTGTTCTCTGCATATTCGTTGTGTTTCTACACCAAGTTTTGCATCTGTCATTATGTGTTTATAGATATTGCAAAACATAAAGTAACACACATACTCTCCAAATACTCTACAGTGACTACTTAGCCCAAGGTTATTAAGAGTACAGGCTAGCATTCAGCCTGGAAAATGAAATCCAATCATTAAGATGTCAATTGAAACAACCAAAGGCACAGCATAAATATACTTTTATTTATTTATTCATTTTTTTCTTTTTGACACAAAGTTAGCTGTAGTAGCTGAGTCATTAGCAGTATGCCTTAAACAAGCTTCAGCTATACTGCTGAAAAGCCAAATCAGGGGCAGCAGGGGGGTGTCTATTTAGAGCACAAAGAGAGGTAGGATGTGATTTTGTGGAATTGCTCTGTTCTCTCAACAGCCTGCTTGGAACAATCTGAACACGTCTGAACGCATCCATAGTTGCAAGAAGTGAAGCAACATAAGGGTCAGCAGAAAGGACAATGAAGAAGCAACTTTCGCCAGCATGCACACTTGCTCACTCATGCACACACTCAAAAATAGAGGTACCAGCTTGTACCTAAAAAGGTACAAATGCTTGTCGCTGGGGGTGTACTCTTTTGAGAGACATTTCTGTACCCTTCAGTTCTGGTCTATTTTTGTACCTTATCAAGTTCAACCTCACCTTTTCAAGTTATGTTTGTTATGTTTTCCACAGCATTAGGCCTGGTCCATTCCACTTAGCAATATTATCTTATCTTTAATCTAGAAATAATCTTCAAAAACTCAAAATACTGACCAGCCATACACGTAGTTTGCAGCATCTGACCTTCATTGTCTGGTGTAGTAAATGACTGTTAAGTAGTACTACTGTCATCACTCAACTCTGCTCTAGTTTGTAACATTACAGCCATTAACTTTACATTTTTCAATGCTGCAGGTACCCTTGTGGTCGAAATGGTACAAATTTGTACTTTATGTCACTTTGAACCCTTTTTCATACTCTGAAGGTGTGCTTCTGGTCTCTTAAAGACCAGTATTGTACTTTTGAGAGAACATTTCTTTAAAATGTACCTATAGGTACAGAAATGTCCTCATCTTGTACCTCTATTTTTGAGAGTGCACATGCAGGGAATTTCCCCAAAGATTTGTTGCAACATTGTGTGATCTTCTGAATTGCCAGGCAATTCACAAGGAGGTTGGCTTGAATCGGTGCTGTGAACATTCCTTTGATTGGAATATTTGCAGATTAGTTGCAGAAATGTACTGAAGTCAACTATACTAAAATTCACTTGTATACAAAGCAAAGAATTTTTTCTTCACATTTCAGATCAGTTCAGAGTGACTTGACCAAAGTAGATCAACGTTTTAGACTGGACATTGCCAACTAGTTACCTTGTTTAATAATTGTAGGCTCGGTTTCCTCTTCTGGGCTTATTCAAGAAAACATTGTTGGCTGGAGATCTTCTCAGGTTTGGCAGGCCATTGGCTTCTTGGGGGTAGGGATAGGGGGACAGAGTTTACACAAATTATGTCATGGATTTCTGATCTTGGTATGTTTCTGTATTATGTGCCAGATAACCACAAGGCTTGGCATGGACTTACAAAAGACATGAGTCACAAAGGAATGGAAGATATAGTTGAATCTTTAGAGCAAATGCCTCTATCAGGATTTTTTGGACTTTGTGCATTTAGAAGCATGTTTGCCTCTGTTCGCAAGAGCATGATAAGTGTTCAAATGCATTTTTACATTTATGTGTTGTAATCTGTGCATATTTCTTAACTGGGAAATATCCCTTTTTTCTACATTTACCCTTAATAGTTTCTTGGCTGACTCCCAGATTCCTATTAACCCATGACCACAGCAAATACAATGTTTTCTGATCTGCTCTGCCCAGCTCAAGAGAGGAGGGTTTAGCCACAAAGAGAGGAACAGATGACACACAGAAAAAGAGGTGGAAATAGTAAAGAGCAGGATGATAGATGAGGGACACTTGATTTCGGTGGAGGATGGTGGTTGAGATCACTGGGATCCAATGAGGGAAACAGGGCAATAGGTTGACAAAAGGCGCAGAGCTAAATGGCTGTCTTATGAGTAGAACTGGTCGGTTGTAATGATAAAGTGCAGAAAATGAAAGTGTTCATGAATGAAATAATGTTAACAAAATGGGTTTCAGGCATGCAAGGAAAAATCAAACCTCCATGCAAAGGACAACATCGATATATGAATTTGCCATTATATTATAAGAACCTCTTTGCTACTTTTGTCCATCTTTGTCCATCTTTGTCTCTTTGTCTCTCTCTTTAGACATGTTAAGACTGTTATCGGCCATTCCTTTCTATCTTTTCCTTTCTGTTGCTATTCAATTCTTTCCATCAGCAACAGTATTTTTCAGGGAAGGGCATTATGGCTGCTATTATCTGTGCTACAGTAACTCCGTGGCCGTTATCAATTACATCTTTGTTCTCTGTGCCGCAGCGCACTGAATCCGACATTATCCAGTGTAGCACACTCTCCTGGTCTCTGCAGTATTTAGGGTCTCCAGTTTGAATTTCTCTTTGACCATATTAAATTCTTTTAATCTATTTTTTTATTTCTGTCATCCAAACAGTGTTCCACTCTTATCTAAATGGTGATCCAATGGCGTTTCTCTGCTGCATTACCACATGCCAATGTTGTCTTGAATACACTTATAACACCTTCTGCATTCCATAAATCTACAAATACAAAAACATTTTACTAAAGAAATGCTCAATTAATTGTTACCTAAATGTTTTGGAGGTTAATTGATCTGATTATCATCTTTTTATGTGAGCTGCTGTTTTATTTTCCAACAGCTGGACCTCACTACAGTAATGTTGGTGATTTTTCCCCAATCATTCCTGTAAGCACAAGGCTTTACCCTGTATGTGTGTGTTAATAATACAGAGAGGGCCAGTAAAGTCAGTGATCCTGATGGCCTGAAAGTTTGTCTACTCACAGGAACCATTACAACCCATCATCATCTGGACCACTATCATAAACCCAAGGTTTATTGTATGTTTGGGCCTGGACATGCAAGCTAAAACCTTGGTCTTAAAAAGAAAAAAAATAGAAGCAATTTGATGAAATGGTGAAGCTGAAGGATCCTGCAAGGACACATCTTACGCTTTAAAAGGTTAGTCTGAAATTAAAGCAGTTGCAGTAAAATGTTAGCAAAGTTACAGCCTCTATGGCTGACTTGATGAGTTGTCAGTGAGTGCAAGCCAACATACGTTTAACAAAAAAACATGCAAGATCTTGCAAAAACACAAAAGGGAACATGATTTTTGCAACTGCACAGAGCAGCCGACTGCATACTAAATCATCAGGTTAGAGTCCCTGTACTGAAAAGGTCATCATAGTGGACCAAGAGAACTGGCTGCAAGCATACAATAACAGGTTAGCAGCTCAGAATTGTAAAAACCCCAATATGTAATACACCATACAGTGAATCTCATTCCAAACTTCATACATAAATGCATCGGCAAACCATGTCTCCCAAACTTTTACCGTCCAACCCTTGTTCCCTCATGGGGTAAAATAATTCTTTCTGTCTTTCCATGTAACTGTCACAGCGTCTTCCAACACCAAGTTCCAACACCATAGTCTGAGAGTGCCAGTAAAACAAAAAAAAAGTGAAAATGCAAATTCTCCTGACAGAATGTACACATCATCGTGGAATTTACGTGCACTCAAGTGCCAAATTCTGAGGACATGAGTGATGCAAAATGCACAACAACTGATTCCCCAAAAACAAATTAATTATGAGAGAGTTCACAAGCCAAGCACCAGTGACAAGTTACTGGGGATCATAAAGGAGTAATGAATTTGCTTGTAGATAATTGATATTAGACTGGAGCAGCAACTAATTAAATAAATGTCACATTTTGCCACATTTAATTTGTTTAGAAGACCTGTCCTTATGTAGATTTAAGAGAAATATGCATTACGAACAGGAACTTGGTAATCACTGATAAAATACAATAGCTGTTTCCCTAAAACAGTCGCTATGGTGACCAGAACAAAAACAGATGGTACAGCGACCTCCAACATTTCTGATGTCTTACCATTTGATGATGCCAGTTCTTTAAAACATATGCTTGGAAATGGATGATGTGGGATTCTGGTCAAAACATGTGTTTTGACCAGGATCCCTCCACACCTGACAGCACAAAATCCCAGCAGCAAAATTATTTTGTCAATTCTACCAATAAATATCTTAGCTGAAGTCAAAATTTTTCTGAAAAGTCTATGTTGAAAAGATCTATGATTGGCTCTGCTTTGAGGACTTCAATCAGCTTATAATTAAAGCTAACATGGAGATAAGTATCTTATTGATTGGTAACAGATTCCTTCTCACTTGTAGCTGCCATTATTTTGGCTTTTTTTTTTTCCTCTAAAATAATCTTAGCAGAGAATAAATTGACCAAGTCAAGAATATCCTTATAATTTGTGTTCAAATTAAAGAACTGTATGGTGATTTTGCCATGGCGCATATTTTACAAATCTTTTAGAGGACTTTACATCCTCTCCAAGGATGATTTTATGTTAGCTGGTATTTTTGAGTTCATCTGGTAGCATAGCTTGTTTTCTGCTCTGGCCAAAAAATATATACTGATATACTATTAGTTTCCATTAGCAAGAGGCTGATGAGCACATGAATCTACATCACGCTGTAGCTGTTTCCTGGCATGCAGTACTCAGCACAGTGAACACTTTTATTTTTCCTTCTCTTCCTGAACTGGGCTCCTGGTGGCTTTTTTACTTTTTATTTTTCTTCCTTCATTCAGCACTTGACTCAACCTGGTGGCTCTGATGTAATCCTCAAACGTCTTTTGCTTCTGCATTCATGCATGTGGTAACAAGAAAAACCTTAACAGTCCGATTAGTTTATTTATCACTGTTAGGAAAATAAGAGTAGCCCAAGTATAGATGTGTAAAACCAAAGTTTTTTTGAAAGGCTATTTATTTAGAGGCATTTTGTGACTAGATATTAATTGCATTATGGTCTGCCATATGAGACCCCCTGCTCGCCTAACCCTTTGCAGCTCTTCCAACTGCTGGTGACTGTGAAGCAACACCAGGTGAAATGTGTTCCACCAAAGAGAAGGTAGCTTATATACCTATAATTTCACATGGAAATGGTCAGAAATTAGACATTTTTCTTTTGCTCTCCTGCGCTGCTGCACTCTTACACACACTGCCGCCCCTCTGTGATTACTGTCCTGGGTGGCTGCTCATGTCACCCATGTCAAAAAGCACCACTGTCTGAAAGGAGCAAGATATATGCGGTAGACTTTAAGGCGCTATGGCTTTTTTGTTTGTTGCTTTGTTCTTTTGTTGTTTTTGTCTGTGTTTTAGTGTTAACCTCCTTAGTTAGCTTGACTTAAGTTCAAAAAGCTTGTCATTTCCCTCTCTTGTTTGCCTCCCTCATTTAGTTTTAGTTTACTGACTGCGTTACACCTGGAGTTTAATTGGGTCTGTTTTCCCAATTTGCAAATATTCTGCCCAGGTTTTATTCGTAATTGCCTGATTCTTTCATGCATTCAGCCTTGCGCCAGTTCTGTTTCTTGTTTACTCTTGATTTAGAGTTTGTAAGTTTAATCAAAGACTTTTGTTTTCCTAAGCCTCCCATATTTGTATTTGAGTTCTCAACCACTCACTGAGACAATGACTAATTCATCGACGTTTTTAAAATCAGACATTCTTGCAATGGTGTTTTTTGTTTGTCTGTAAGTAGTTGCAATTACCCATTGGCTTTAATTGGCAGTTGTTGTACATGTTGAAGGATTAGTGAGTTAGTTAAATTTCAATTTATTATCTTAAATCTAAATGTCGTTTGCTTCAAAACTGCATAGCATAGAGACATAGTATATATATATATATATATATATATATATATATATATATATATATATATATATATATATATATATATATATATATATATATATACTTAAGGCAAGGTAAGGCATCACAAGTTTATATAGCACATTTCATGTAAAACACAACTCAAAAGGCTTCACATAAAAAGCATTAGAGATGGTGGGAAGAAAGTATGAAAAGGCAGCAGCAATAAAATCAGAATACAATGTTAAAGTCAATAACGGTCATATTTGTGTGACGCCATGCTGGTAGAATACGAGATTTTAGTGACCTAAAGCAAGGGAAAATAGTTGAAGGAAGAAAAGTTTGTGTATTATACATATAAAGCATATATTATGACACACACACACACACACACATATATATATATATATATATATATATATATATATATATATATATATATATATATATATATATATATATATATATATATATATATATATATATATATATATGTGTGTGTGTGTGTGTGTGTGTGTGTGTGTGTGTGTGTGTGTGTGTGGTCCAATGACAAGTCTGGTGCAATGATTTCTAAGGAGGGGGTGATGTCTTGCCACTGTGTTTGCCCAGATTGCACCAGTTCCGCCACACCACACCTTTAGCAGGGAGAAGTTTCTTTGACCACTTCCTGACAGATGGTCATATTAGCTCTTTAGCTCTGCTGGTTCCATCAACAATACAGGGTGAAGGCAGGTGGAAGATTTTATGGCATTTTATCAATGCTTCACTAGAGATATCCCATGAGACCCCACAGGCAAAGGCACTACTCCTTCTGGACATCCTTTACACCTTTCTGTGGTGTTAGTAGGCTCTTGTAGGTTACTTTTAGTAGTTTTGACAACCATAATGACCCTACTAAACTTTAGGACAGTGCTAATATTTACTGAGTTAATGCTTTTGAAACCTGTGATTACAGAGTTTTCTGTTAAAGTCAGCTTGAGGTCTGACAGCAGGCTCAGGGACGTTAAACTTTGTTATTGTAGTTTAATAAGGAATATTGTTGCTCCAACTGGAAATTAGACTTCTTACCCTGAGAATGTAAAACACTTAAATAAGCACTGTGCTTGGTATCAGCAAAAAAGAGAATGGACATTCACTTTTTTGCTTCATGCAAAACATCAGTTCAGTTGTTTTGAAATATATTTCAGCAATCAGGAGGCTGTAACCGCACTTAAAAACTCAAACCATTGTTTGACCAATTACCAAAATTTTTATGCATATATATTGCAGATGTAGCTCAGGATGAAGAGCAGTCGTCTTTCACCTGGAAAGTTGGGATATCGATTCCATGCTTTGGATTAAAGCGTCTTCTAAATGACTATAAAATATTCTCAAATGTATTTTTATGTTAAAAAAATTTGCAATAATAATAATAACAGAAAAAGATGTTCAAAGACAATGCTTGCACATGCATGCAGTCAAACCTAAAAGCAAATAAATGCACACAAAACATATAAACAGACAAAGCAAAAGTCTTAAACAGCTTGATTATGTGGGCTACTTTTAGATAATTTACAGAAAAGAAACAACCTCAGACAAAAGACTTAGACATGGACATTTCAGAATAATGTAGTCACCGACAGTGAGCTGAATGTTGCTGACAACTGATATCATGTATATTAATATAATCGGATTTATAGATGATCCAAGGGCAGCCCCAGGCAATCACTTGCCATGTTTAAACATTGCCAAGAACTGTCATAACACCCCTGAAGCATTCCCAAAAGTCCAAAGCTGTTGCCTCTGTACTTTATAATAAATGCTGCGCAGGAATGTGTCTTTTCTTCAAACACTTCTTTGTGTTTGAAATCTTTCAAAACAATGCCAGCGAGGCGTATCTGAAGTCAGGCTTTTTCACAAATATCAGATGACCTCAAAAACCAAACAATGCCTCCACGATGTAATCCAAGTGAACGCATGCAAACTGACCATTGGAGAATATTTTGAGTTAATGAAGTACCACCTTTGCTTTTTTCATTGTATCTTCATCCTCTATGGTATATCCTCAGGGAACATGATATCTCTTTCCATTGTTATGCAGATGACTGCCAAATTTATGTGCCACTGAAGCAAAGAGATGCCTGGTCATTAAACCACTTTTAGCTTGCCTTGAGGATATTAAAGCCTGGATGGCCTTGAACCTTTTTTTTTTTTTTTTTTTTTTTTTTTTTTTTTTAAATTGAAATGAAAATAGAGGTAATGGTTTTTTGGATGTATTTTATTCGTATGAGACCCCTCCTGCTGAGCTGGGACCACTAGCCATGTATGTCAAACTCTCAACTGGAAATCTTGGGCAGTCAAATTAACACCACAGTCAAAGAGTTTTTATCTTTTAAGGTCATTGGCAAAGGTAAAAACGTTTCTTTGTAGGCAGCAGTTGGAGACAGTAATCCATGCCTTTGTGTCATCACAATTGGATTACTGGAATTCTGGTTATTTTGGAGCCATTTAGTACTTACTCTTGACAGGAACCTGAGAGCGTTCCTGTCAAGATGAGAGAACACATAATTTCTGACTTCACTCCACTGTCTGACTCAGTCCATTTTAAAATACTTATGTTTGTTTGTGAAGCTTTAGAGTAAATGGTCTTGCTCCACCACATTTATCTGAGCTTCCCCACCACTATACTCCTTACCCGTCCTTCAGGTCAGCTGATCACACTGCAAAAAATCCAACTTGTATTGTTTGGTCTGAAACAGTCATTTAAGTAGGTTAAATTTGAAAATATGTGTTAATGGCATTTAAAGCAATAATGTTAGTAATCACAACCAAACAAGCATGTTGTTTGCTCCAAAACAATAAGGTGAGTCATTAAAAATTATAACTTTAGGTTGGAGTTCAATACAAGGGACAACAGTTCTGCTAACTTTAATTTCTTTGTTGTAAAATGCAGGAAAACCCAACTTTTTGAGATTGCAGTTTTCACTTGAAGTCTCACTTGGCTGTGCTGCCTCGAAGTGGACTCCCCCCAGGTAAGTTTTTATTTACATTAAGTTTAAATTGTATGGGAAGTGTTAAATAGTGTTGTGTAGGAGGTTGTAGATTTATGGAGGAGGCAACCTGCACATTTTCAACATTTAAACACAAACAGCTTTTCACTCAGCAGCGGTTAGCAGAACTTCTGCATGAGTTAGCAGCTAGCTTATCTGGGCTGATACCTTTCAAACAGGAGAAGACATGTTATCTTGTACTTGTTAGTATTCAGTTAATTCCTGCTCACCTACTAGCTGCAGCTAAAGGAGTAGCTACGAGGGTTTTAATGCTAACACATTAGCTGATATTTCCTGTACTAAGTATCAGGACAACATGGAGCAGTTTGTGTAACACTTCTTGTAGTAGCATTTACATCATGCCGAGTTCAATAAAACACTTAATGGTATTACCATTTACATATTACAATGATAAGATGTAAGTCATGTCAGAGTTGATCAAATTATTATAGTGTAATGGTAGGAAAGGCCAGTTTTAAATACAATTTAAAATATTGTATTAGTCATAATATAGGCCTGCCCAGAATTTACTACATTGCTTTTGATTAAAAAAAGGTTTAAATATTTGTACTATGACCCACTGTGGGCTCCCAGGCTTGGATATATTGTCTTTATGTTTAAAAACATTGAAATGCATTTCATTGACTCTGTTTTACACTGACTGCTGACTTTCTTAACCTAATCAGATGTAGGCGTTGGGTTTAGGTATAGATATAGGTTGATAACCTTAAATAGTATATGTTATTTGTAATTAATGTTTACTTCAGCAAAATTTATTAAAAATAAAAACACTGAATGTGTACTCTTTTCAGCTCAAGGGTCTAGTCTAGTCTTTGCGTTGTCATTAAATTTATTAAAATTTATGTGTAATGTATAACATTTTGGCTGACAGCCACACTAATTCCCAGCAAATTGTCATCTTTGTTTTTCAGATTGAAATGAATGCAGTTCAAGTTCTGCAAGTTTACCAACGCCATTGAAGCAGTTCAGCTGAAACATTATCGGCTCCATCATAGAGGTTCAACATGGCTTTGCAAACACAGGGACTGCTGCACTTTCAGAACCATCAGTAATTTGAAATCACATCTTTCAAGACTGCATAGGACTGCCCAACTTTTCTTTGTTTTATGAGAGGACAAGTTGTCTTTCATTTTTCTTATATTGATGAAAGCACAAGCTGTTTTTCATTTGCCTCGCCCACATTGGAAGGGATTCGGTTACTAGTTTGCTGCTAGTTTAAATAAAACTAAGGTTTTGAGGGTGTATGTTGCATCTGTAATTATGTATGCATTTAATTAGAAGTTTTTGAAATTAAATTATGAAGTTGAGTTACATTATAAATTATAGCAGTGTGCAATTTTCAATTACTCTTAAATTATTCTGCTATATTAACTTAACCAAATTCAAGTGGATTTTGTGAAAGAATTTGAGTTATTACAGTGTAAAATGATACATTATTACAGCTTATGAAAGAGTTAGAACAAGTAAGGATTAAAAGTTGGAACCATGTACATTTTAAAATTTGTAAAACTTGTGGAACAGTTACCAGAAGTAAAGATGAAAAGTTATTACAATATGAAATTATAAATTGCTGGAACTTACAATTAAGTTGTAAAAAATCCTAATTTAGAGTTGAGCAAACTCAAAAGCAAAACTTAAAATATTTAGATTAGCTGTTCAGCTTAAAATTTTATCAAAGTTTGTTGCCTTGAAATTTTAGGTTCACTCAACTTTTTCTTTTTTACAGTGCAGCTGCTGCTGGTCACCCCAAGTTCTAAAAGGGCACAGGGTCTTCTCTATCGTCTACTTCAAAGACGATACTGGTAGTAGTACTGGTAGTAGTACATCTACTACTGGAAGAAACTAACTTTGTCTATTCGGACCCCTCACTGTCCACTTTTAAAACCTGTCTTTAAACTAACTTTTAATTACTGGCCTTGAACCCAAACTTAGACTAAAAAGATTTGGTTTATAATTTATTTTATTTAGTTTTTATGGTCTGGATTTGTTTTTTTGTTTTTTTCTTTTGTATTTTTTTTTTTTTACTGCTTTTATTATATTCTATGTTTTTTTAATTGTTTTACATTCTTGTTATTTTTATGGCTTTTCAGGTTTTAATTTATTTATCTTTGATGTTCAGCAATTTGTTCAGCTGTGGCTGATGTTAAAGCGCTTTATAAATTATTTGATGAAAATGACGTATCATGGTTATGATGATGATGACGCAAAATGTAGTTTAAAAACTGTTTAGATCAAGAAAAACTGTAAAATTATGTAAAAGATGTGAGTGATGAACAACAGCAGATTATTTAAACAACAAAGTAAAACCAAGGCTGATATCAAAATAGGAAATGGCTCAATATACTAAAAAATTCTATTTTCTCCTACTTTTCTGTATTTGTTGAGATACCATTACCAGATTGGGACAAGGGCTTGGCTAGGCATCAGGTTACAATGTTAAATGCAGTACTCCAGCTAACTTCCCAACTAACTAAATGCATTTATAAAAACATGCTGGTCTGCTTTAACACAAAAATGCTTCTTACTGGGATGCAAAAATTTGTAGAACAAAGTCTCAGTGAGCCGTAGTCGCTGCTGCAGTCCCCTCTCCTGTCCACAAGCATGCATAAGAGGCTCAGTCCTGGCACAGTAGCAGCTCCAGCCCCCGGTTATAGACAGAAGGAGGTCTTTACCTCTGCTCCATGACACTGGTTGATCCTACTCTGGCTTACAGTCAGCTAATAATGCCTATTAAAATGAAATGTGTGGACAAAGACTTTTAATTAAATATCAACGTAGACCCAATAAAACTAACTGGAAAGAAAACTTGTAAGTACGTTTTTGGATGGTTTTTGAAGCTTCCCTGCAGCAACATGCTCATCAGAATCGGCAACTTGCTGTTGTGTTTCTGCAGGTTTACTTTGCTCACAGTATTCTCAAGTGAACTGACAAATAACATTATAAAATTAATTTTATTTCATTTTTTACATTATTTATTTGCGACTTCCCTCTAGGACTACTTTCATTTAAGTACTTTCATTTAATCCCTTAGGTCTGACATTATTAATGTGTGTCCATACAGTTATTTTTGTTACATCCTTCATGGAGGAGCTGATATTTCCATTTAATGGAACAACATCACAAATAGTACACTGTGATTATTGTTGTATTTTAATTAACTGAACAGCAAAAAACAACACAAACAATGATAATGTTTAGATGTGTTGCGACTAAGATGTTTGTAGGAGCACTCCTGAGTGTTGGTGTAATTTGTTTTTAGCTAAGAACAAATCCAAGATATTAAGATTTTGGTGAATGCTATAATCTTCATGAAAATGACAAAAGTAGGAGTTAACAACAAAACTGTTCATCAGGAAAGTTGGTGAACAAGTTCCCAGATTATTAACAGCACAGTGTGTTTGTTTCAGATGGCAAATAAATCATGTCTTTTGTCAAAAATAAAAAAAAAGAAGGAAATAAAAAAGAAAAAAATATACCACTTACATGGCTACGATGAGTACATCCAATCAATTTTTGTCCATGTGGTTGGGTTTCCATCAGTGACCAAGTGGAACTACAGTGGAGAAGCACTTCATGCTTGTCCTTGTAAACTTGATTTTGCCTGCAACATTTAATTCATAAAACATGTCTGAGAAATACCACAGAGCAGAAGATGTGATGTGACTATTTAGGAAAAAACAGTAAAGCTACATATTGTAATGGAAGATAAAACCGTCTACGGTTTCAATGGATTGCAGCAGGGTGTCCCTGGATCTTTAGGATTTGCATAAAGGGGATCCTCGAGGAAAATTGGATGATATTTTGCTGTGTCATTTGGTAGTCATTTGAGACGTGAGTTTCCTGACTCTAACAGGAATTGTGCAGAAGTCACCATCATCCCCCATAGTGAGCCCTCAAAGTTTCTCCCAATTGTCACACCACACTTCTTACACAAAAATGTGCACAAGTCTGATGTGTGAAACACACATCATCCTTGTTACCATAGCAACACACCATCACAAAAAGGTTGAACAAGCAAAGAGTGCAGGGAAAGAAAAAGAAACAGACTGCTTTTGATCAAACTGAGTAATGTGCATAGAAATCAGTATAAAACGAAATATTTGTGGGCTCACAATATTGTGTCATCTGGGGTTCTCACCATGTGAGAAATGGCAGCTCTATCCATAATCTGTACATTCTGCTTATACAGACAGCGGTTAAGTAAATCTATACCTTGTTCATTCAGAGAACATTTGGTTACCCTGCCATGTGACATGAAGTTACAATGACATGTGGAGCTGGTGGATTTGTACAGATGTGGGTGCTGCAGGTCTGAAACCTGGATCAGGAGCTGTTTTACAGGCAAAATTAATTACACTCCTTTCTGGTTTGCTGATTGCATGAAGTTATGATTGTAATTTAAAAATTCTTAATTGTTCAACCTTATGCTTAACCTGCCTGATATAAGCTTTATTAAAACTATGCATAACAAGTAGCCATGGCTGCTTTTGGTTGCCTATGACCAGTAAACTGGTCAACCTTTTCCTTAACTCCTGTAATGTATCACGGATGCTGTGTGTAAAAGTCCCACTTGTTAATTGAGGATGTGCCTTCTAACATCGTTCACAATTACATTTGATTACAGCTCATGTTGCTTCAATCCAATTATTAATTAAATTATTTTCAGTTCATTTATTTTCCAAATTCAGGGTATTTTTTTTTCCACTCTATGGTTATTTCATCCTTTAAAATTCATTATGTATCCCTTAATTCAGGTAACCAAGTTTCTTTTTATTTATGTCAAACCATTAATAAACAACACATTTTTCACATTATGAAAACTTTTTCATGGAATCTACAGGAAAAATGTGTTAGCAATAAGAGCAAGAAAAGGCCAGAGCATTTTTGCCCCTCTTTCAACCTGGGTTGTGAGTGCATGAGCTGCTGTAGCATGTTTGTAGTATTTCTATTATATTTTATTTTGGCTTTAAACAACTTCCATGTGTAAATATTCTGCAGGTTAAGTTCGGTCTCATATTCATAAAAACCAAGATGTTTTCAAATGCTAGCCTTCATACCCAATGAGTAAATCTTACACTCCATGGCTGACAGTGTCTGGTGCTGTATGTGTGCATCTGCAAGTAGAAGAGGAGATATAGGAAATTTGAGGTTAACAGTACCTTTACAATGAGCCCTTTAATTGTTTAAGACAGTAAACCAACTCATAGCAAGACCTGTTAACAACTTGTGGCTTAATGCAACACCAATTATTTGCCCCTGAATGTCAGCAAAAAAAGAACATTGTTGTTGACTTAATGAGGAAATGCCCTAATCGCACTCTACTTAAGAGCTGAAAAGTTCCTAGGGATGCACATTACACACAGCTTTTACTTCGACCCAAAGCACCTCATCCATTGCCAAAAGAGCCATCAGCACTTGGATTTCCTTTGACGGATGAAGAGAGAATTCCTCCCCCCTCCTGTTCTTACCACATTTTACTAGGGCCTCATAGAGACTCTACCGACCAGCTGTATCTCCATCTGGTATGGTGACTTGTTGTCTTGGATCGGAAGTCCCTGCAGAGACTGGTGAGGACAGCTGAAAAGATCATTGGATGTTCACTCCAATCCATTCAAGCCAGAGCACATATCTGCCAGTACTAACAGGGACCCCAATCACCCCTATCATGGGCAGTATGTCCCTTTGCCCTCCAGCAAGAGATATTTCAACATCCAGTGCAAAAAGACCTGGTTTCGATGCAGCTTCTTCTTCACATGGACCCACTGAGTTACACATACATATTTAGTCTGAAGGTTGTTTTTTTCCTTCTTTTTCTTTAAATTTTTTGTGCAATTTTAGCTTACGCAAACGTGCAATTTCATATATGAAGAGCGGTTTCATATAGTTTGTGTCATTTCTATTTAATCCAACATGTACAATATAGTCATATGTTTTCATAAAGCACTGTGTTAATATAATTATGAATACTTCCTTTATCTTTTCAGTTTTGTGGTATTGTTCTCAATTATATGTGCAAGCTTGGTGTAAATATTGTTCTGCTGCATGCTTCATTTGAGCATTACTTGAGTGACAATGCCATTATTATTGCATCCTGACTGCAAGCGCATGAGACAATAAAATTGGGCTTTGACTTTGTCTTTTTGATGATTTCTGGTGTCTGTGATGCTTTCATGGATCTAAAAATCCTGGATTTCACTCTTATCAAGTATGATGAGCTGGCTGTCATTTTCCCCAGTGGGAGCTTATTTTGAAACAATACGTGTGATTTAGCTTAGCCATCACGCTCTCTTGATATTTTTTTTCCTCCATAGAATTTGTCTCATGGAATCTGTCTTCCTATCGTACACACGTGTAAGAGCTGTAGCCCATGGGGATATTTTTCTTTTGGCTGAAGGATCAGAAGGATGCAGAGCTGTGAATGCTTTAGTCTTGCTCTCCTCTTGTGTGCTCCCACTCACACTGTGTTGGGAATTAATGACATCTCTGCGGTCCATCAACAGCACAAAAACACGTGAGGAGAAAACATAAGAGATGGAATGTCAAAGAGCAGCTAAGGAAAAAAAATAGCTAAACTTGGGACTTGATGTTGCATTCGTTGGCCATGCACAGTTTTGCAGCAGAAGAAGTAGCAAAGGACAATAGGAAAAGGTGACCTGAGAGCAATAGGAATGAAGAGAAAAGAACAATAAGTCGCTGCTGAGTCAGATTGGTGATATTGGAGGACGAGGTAATTTCATTTTAGCTTTCCCTTTGAGACTCAGAAATAAGAAAGTGAGGTTTAACACTTCGTGCCCTTCCTTTTCACCTACGTGTGCTCACATCCATATTGGGACACATTGATTTTTTTTTTTCTTTGCTACACATGCTGTAGACTTCACACATGAAGAGGCAAGAACTGTTAACAAAGAGGGGGAAACGAGTGATGGAATGATACTGGGATGCAAGGATATATTGGTCCCGCAATGGACTACACCAGAGTGTATACTTCATGTCTCACATGATAACTGGATTTCTGGATTCCAACCACAAATGTTGGAAAGACTGAATGAATGAATTAGTGAGTGTGCCCCATTTGTGCAAAACTAATCTAATCTACCTTGAATAAGTTGGATTTCATACAACATATAAGCAGAGCTACTTAACAGCAATTTATTTCCACATCAGTCATCCAAAATATCATTCATAGTTTTTTTTTCTTTTGCTTGTTTACTTGTTTTTAGAAAAGGAAACAGGTGAAGTTTGAAACTACACTGTAAAAATACTCTATTTAAGTCTTACCATCTTATTAAAAAAATCTTCAACAAACATGTGAGCTTGTTAGTATGGTTTTTAGAATGTATCTATTTTATTTCCCTCATAGTTACTAAATCTTAAAATTGGTTAATTTCACACATCTATCAAGTTAAATCATCTCTGTATTACCGTTTCATATCATATTGTGTCTTTCCTATTTTTACCAATAAAAAGTAGCTTTTAGACTAAAAATGCAACACAAAACACCAAACGTCTACAGACATAGTTTTTATTTATAAATTATATCAGTGCAACAAAATCTTTGTAAGGCCCAAAAATTATGTTGAAAATTACGCCATGTTTAAACATCTGGCATGGGTCAAACTCAGCCTGAAAAAAACTTTGAACTTTGGGCCATATTTAAACATCCAACACGGGCCAAAGTTCTTATTTCAGGAAATTTTACCATGTAAATCTTGAAAGTAAATCTCAAGTGAATTAAGTATATCTTACCATTTTAATGAAGAGGGAGGTTGTCACTTGATCATAGTCAAAATCTTCTTCAATTAAGTTTTTATTTTGTTATCTTTTTTTTTTTATTATTTTGTTTTCTTTTTTTTTTTTTTTTTTTTTTTTTTTTTTTTACTCATATTAAAGACTCACTTCAGAACTTTTACTATTTTCCCCGTCATGCGCCTCCTATCGACGGCTGATTCAGCATCCATCTCAAACAAAGATAAATGTTTGTTGAGTTGTATTATGGTGCAACCACAACTTGGCTTTTAAATTTGAAAGTTTCTTTACTTTTATTTATAAGTTATTTATTTATTTGTTTGTTTGTTTTTTACAAGCAGATGCTAGATGTCTTAAGTGAACTAAATCTTCTGTGTTGCTTTGACTTCCAGCTATGGACAGAAAAAAGTAGGTTACCTAACCCCCCTAACCCTCAATCCCCCAGTGGTGACATAAAATATTGAAAAAATGTCCTGCCTTCTAACAGAGTGTATTCAAAGTGTACATGTGAGAACTGTAAATAGACTTTGGGATAGTTATGGGAATAAGGTCAGAAGGTCCAGGTTAAATTTAAATCTAGGAAGCGAGAGTGGTGTGGAGGTTCAGGTTCTGGCTGTCCAAATTGCTGCAGAGAGTGTTAATGCACCGACTCCCTTACTGTCTGGGTGTTTTCTTCATGTGCATTAGTGTTCCCTCTCCATTCCCCATTTGGTGTGGCTCAAAGTCCCACTTCAATATTGGTGAGCTGATGGGACCGTGACTAAAAAAAGGTGCTGACAATGTGTTGGGTCTCAGCAGACAAGCCCAGGCAAGGTACAGTACGTCCTTTGACTTACCCGGCAAAAACTTCTCTTTCTTTACTGTCTCAGGTCTTTTAGCCCTTTAGTAGTGGCTCACTTGTCAACCCTGCACCATATCCAATCAGCCATAACTGTCCCAAATCCTTATTTATACATGTACCATTATTTTTTCCTTCCTTTTAGCAAAGCCTTAACCCAGTGGGCAGCTCAAACTCATTGTAAAAACTGTAGCTTTAACCGTGACTGTCTAAGATACTTACATAACTATACATGATCATAATACTTGTCATTTTAATTCATTCATTTATTCTTATATTAGGATGTTCTGATTACAATATTACCCTGATGATAAAAAAAGTTTTGCTCGTGGTATTAATGCAGATTGATGAGAAGTTATAAAAAGTTGAATGATGAATGTTGTAACAAAGCTGCTAGAAAACTGAAACAGAATGGCATCCAGTTTTAATTCAACCTTCTCCAATAAAGGACACATTTACACATTGTGGGGACTTTGTTGTGCAAGGCCTCATTCTTGTATGTCATTGTGAAAACTGTTTAGACTAATTTAACCCACTGAATGTATAATATAAGCAATGGTTAACATTAAAGTGGAAAATAAATTGACTTGAAATTAATGTGAAAAATGTTTGGAGTGATGAGATCAGACATGTGACAAAGAATTGTGAAAGAACACTAATTCAGTTTTGTAATCTTTCAACAAAACATGACTCACACCTCTAAAAAAACACATTTTATGCAACATTTTCTTAAAATTATTCATTGTAAGATAAGATAAGATAAGATAAGATAAGATATGATATGATATGATAAGATCTAGTATAAAGGTAGAAAAGACACAGTATAACTTATAAGTATTCTTACTTTTCAGATCAGATTTAATAAATGAAAGGGAATTAAACCCTCCTAAAATCCCTTGAGATCACATTTGTTGGAAATTGGTGAAATATAAACAAGCTAAAATACAAACTCTGTTAGACATTAGTAAAGTAAAACAAAAACAAGCCACTGCCTGTTTTTCCACATAACAAGTTGTATTCTGTCGGTGGCTGTTAGTGAGATGAGTGAGCAGCGACTGTCCAGCACTTTTCAAAGCGATGGTACACTCCTCCACTGTAGATCTGGTGTGCATGCTGTAGAATTCCAAGTACTCAATGTTTGTGAACTGAAGACATTTTTGGCTTCTGTGGAAAAGTTAAATACACTGAGTCAACATTTTCTGTTCCTCTTCTCTGGACCCACTATGTTGAGTAAGATTGATTGTAGAATTGACTTGTGGTTACCTTAAGTACTGGAATTACACAGGACTGCTGACTTTAGCTTGCTCACCCCAGAATTTATGGCATCAACTTTCATGGCCAGCAAGGCCAGCTTACTCAGCTTGGATAGCTTTTGGATTTTCATCTCATCAGCTCATCTCTACTTTTGGTGGAATTGACATAGGTGTTATTGGAAGCAGTCAAATTTTTATAAGAAGGTAAAAAAAAGTGCCGATATAAATAACAAGACATCTCAGCTAATCATTCAACCTACTTTAAACAAAGCTTTTGCACTTTTCCAAATGAGTCTTTAATCAGAAATAAACCCTTAACAGATATTCAAGGGATTTTCTCATCTTGGAAAACGGCAGAAGGAATATCTTGGCAAACGTTCTCACAATGAGGCTATAATTACACAGGATTATGCTATGAATGTCATTAATCAAGCAATTAATTGTGCAATTAATTGCCTGTAATATACATGCACCATTACATTTCACAATAGAACTAATAATGAGTAGTTTTGATCACTAAACCAGCAGTGACAAAATATTTAATATGTTTATTAATGAATCAAAGACTGCCTTGGTAACAATGAGAAATGCAAATGAAGACGTGTAGGAAACTAATATTTCATACTGAAGTGCTGAAAGGCTGAATTTTACAAAGCACTTCATTCTTCAATCACTTCACTGTTAGAAAACAGTATTATTAATTCTGCTTTTGTTCAGGATGATGAGGTTTGGAGCACAGCAGGGCATAGATCAGTGGTGTATTTGCTCCTACGCCAACACAGAGAAGCACTAGCATCACTAAGTGGCAGCTCATTCTGACTGGTTAAATGCATACTGGTGTGAAGAGGTAGCCGTATCAGTGTTGGGTAGCTCTGGCAACTTGAGCAGTCCGTGTAGGCAGCCAGTTTGGTCTGGACCAGATGGCTGTACAGTGGTTCATACAGATGAACTGAAATAAATCCAGTTAGAATTCCAGTCATATAAGAACAGATTTAATGAGTGAGCAAGCAGAAGGAAGAAATAAATTAAAAATGGGGACATGCTAAGTAGAATTTATCAATCCTGACAGATGTACTTGGTAGAAAAAATGCAACACAGAATATGGGAGTGTTGTGAGGCAATCTTATTAAATTTCCAGATCTGAGACAAAGAATATTGAATCTCTAGTGGCCATGAGAGTAATTACATGTTTTCTGGAACAATGCTGTTCAGTAGCACGACAGTGTGATGTAAAACTAATCTATTTTAGTCTACACTTCTAACCCTGATCTAGTGATGTTTTTGCAAAAAACCCAACCATAAATTGACAAATTGTCTTAAGCAATGGTGGAAAGCAATTGTACCTAAATATGGTTTTCATGTATCTGTACATGTATCTGTTCTTTACTTAATTAGATACTTTTAATGCTTATTTTACTATATGTGACAGCCTACATCTATTCTTCATACCCCACTATAATGCATTGTTGTATACACTCTCAAAAATAGAGGTACAAGATAAGGACATTTCTGTACCTATAGGTACATTTTAAAGAAATGTTCTCTCAAAAGCACAATGCTGGTCTTTAAGAGACCAGAAGCACACCTTCAGAGTACAAAAAAGGATTCTAAGTGACATAAAGTACAAATTTGTACCATTTCGACCATAAGGGTACCTGCAGCATTGAAAAATGTGATGTTAATGGCTGTAATGTTACAAACTAGAGCAGAGTTGAGTGATGACAGTAGTACTACTTAACAGTCATTTACTACACCAGACTATGAAGGTCAGATGCTGCAAACTACGTGTATGGCTGGTCAGTATTTTGAGTTTTTGAAGATTATTTCTAGATTAATGATAAGACAATATTGCTAAGTGGCATGGACCAGGCCTAATGCTGTGAAAAACATAAAAAACATAACTTGAAAAGGTGAGGTTGAACTTGATAAGGTACAAAAATAGACCAGAACTGAAGGGTACAGAAATGTCTCTCAAAAGAGTACACCCCCAGCGACAAGCATTTGTACCTTTTTAGGTACAAGCTGGTACCTCTATTTTTGAGTGTGTATGTTATAGTGACATTCCAGGTTTCATCCCTTGTTTGTCTGATTTAAAATGATTATATACTTCCTCAGAACAGTGCAGAAAATTCCACTGAGTTGAAGAAGCTATCTGATATTTCTCAGAATGCTCTGCATAAACCTGAGGTTTTGTGTTTCCAAACCTCAGTCATATCATTTAAAAGTTGTTCATTCATTTAACAAAAACAGAACCCTAACTCTTACCCCTGAGAATTTAAAGTGCTTTTTAATTCAGCAATCCACCACCAAACAGCTTATTGACTTATTGACAATAATTAAAAGTCCAAATGTGAACTTTGTGACAAAGGGTAAGCACTATGAGAACAATAAACTGTCAAGTATTTGATGAGATTTGCCAGCGTTACCAGTAACATCATCTGCACCATTATTAAAATTACTCAGCCCATACCATGTGTTAATATTACTGTCAACAATACATTCAGCAAGTACTGGTACTGCTTTTAAGTATGTTTAAAAGCAAATACTACTTCACTTAAAATATTAATATAATACTTTTACAAGTACATTTTTCTCTGTTTGTCTATCCTTTTACCTAATTGTGTTTGAGTACTTTCACCACCACTGCCTGTAAGTGTTTGTTTATGCTCAGGCTGTTTGTCCCACAGTTAAAAGTGGTTAAATGTGCTATGTGTAATCTCACCGTTCAACTTTCCTTTCTAATGCATGGTTCAGTTACTTTTGACTTTTCACGTTGGGATTCTGTTGAAGTTTATTATGTGCACCAATTTAGAAGCTCTTTTCCTGCAAACTACCTGTTAGCTTCCGAAGACTGTGTCACAAATGTTCCCCCACATTGATTTTTTTTTTTTTAACATCACACTCATATTAAAGTTACAATTTTATCATCTTAATCAATGACGACTATGACATATCAACATAAAACTACTCTAAAATGATTTCACACTTGAATTAATGCACGTTTAAAAGTTTCTGTGATGAAACAAGAGAAGAATTTTAAACAGAAAAATCTGTTTCTGTTACATAAAGCTGTTGGATTTGGTAAAACACATTGGTGAGAATCTCTTGGCTGAAAAGTGTCTGTTCTTCCGTTCCTCTTTTATCCATGTGGCATTAAAATGCAAGTTTAATGACTGATAAAAGGCAGATACATCCAATCAGTCAAAACAATATCTTTATCCTCAGCAGGTGTTCATGCCAGTGTTGAATCACAGAGGTTTTTCCTGTAACAGATGAGTTTTACTGACTCACTTGTCAGCCATTTCTAATTACTATTCAGTTGGCAGTTAAAGGTGGATAAAAAGGTTTTAAACGCCTCTGGGCAAATTATATGCAGTATCGTCATCTATTGTAAGTCAAAATGTATCAGTCACAGTCTTTACCATGAGTGATAAGAATTAATGCGTATATGTGAAGACAGCAGAGGGCAAGTGTCTTGAAATGCAACTGCAAGTGCTGCACAGTTCAATTAAGTATGGTCAAAGTGTTAACCTAGAGTGGATGGAGGGACTCGACCAAAAGCAAAAAAGTGTTTTCAGATTCATCCACTCAAGCCTGGACATTTTCACATGAACACTTCAAAGACTGAAGAGATGAGACGACTGGTAATAGTTAATAATGCATTTTAACAAGTAGATATAATTCAACACTTAATTAAAAATGCTTATACTCAGCTTTTCTAACAAACTCATCCTAAATGAGTGAAGGGTTGTGGTTTTTATTCTTTAAACTGGTAATGGATGGCGACCATCTTTTTCTCTGCTAATGAATAACAAACAAGTCGAACAGACTTCTACTGCTTCCTGTCATCCATTTTCTAAAGTAGTTCAATTGTTCATGTAGTGGGGAAAAACTCCTGAAATACTAGCACTTTTCTACCCAACAGTTCGCAGGTGGACACAGTTTACAGCCTGGAGAGGCTGGCAGTCTGTCACAGGCAGGGCCAACACAGAGATACTAACAACTAATGACATTCACACACTACTAGGGACAATTTAGAGTGACCAGTTTACCTTCCATGCATGTCTTTGGACTATGGGAGGAAGACAAATACCCAAAGAGAACAAACTCCACACAAAAAAAGTCCAGTTAAAACCAGCTCCTAGCTGGGGCTTGCATCAGGGAGCTCCTTGCTGTGAGGCACTGGCGCTAACCCCTGCACCACCATGTAGGACTGGATTTGAAAACATATTAACATTTGTGTGCTGGTATGCATCCATGTGTGGGCACAGATGTGTTCAAGGCACAGAAAACACGATTACAAAATTTTTCTTCTTTCT
Organism: Telmatherina bonti; assembly: GCF_933228915.1. Taxonomy (NCBI): domain Eukaryota; kingdom Metazoa; phylum Chordata; class Actinopteri; order Atheriniformes; family Telmatherinidae; genus Telmatherina; species Telmatherina bonti. Next base: position 21,887,036 of record NC_136628.1, on the reverse strand, counting down.
TTTCAGGTTTTCTTCTTCTTCTACAGTTTTCCTCTTTCCCTTGAAGGTGCAAAACTGAAGTTTCCATTTTGAATAAAGCTAATCCCACATCTGCTGTTTTCTTACGGTTTGTGAGAAGCTGATAAATTCTTGCTTTCAGCCTTTTATTTTCCCTTCCCTCCTTTCTAAATGTCAGTGCTGCGAGATCACTGTGCCGTTGTTCCACCCCTGAACACCCAAACGGAATTGAGGGGAGCCAAGAGGAACCGGAACAATTTGGCTTGATAGCACACCCTCTGCTCAACATTGCTAAGCGACCACCATGAACTCAATTTTGTGAGCCTTCCCTTACCTTGAGGCTAGAGCTGTTGAGTGAAAGAGTGTGCCCGTGTGTATGTTTGGTGTGCGTATGTTTCTGTATATGTCTGTGTGAAATGAAGATCCAGCTCTCAAGTGAATCACCCCAAAATCTGTGCAAGTTCTGCTCTGATAGGTTTTGGTCTACACATGGGCTCAAGTTCATGTTCATGTGTGTTACAGGGCCGTGTGCATGTTTGCGTGTACATGGTATTTGTGGGGTTCTGCATGAGTGAGAAGTCTCTGGCCCTGCTAGATACCTCAGCTGTGGACAGTCACACTCATATTAAGGATAAATGACAAATGATAGAGCCCATTACCATGTTCGTGTATGTGTGTCTGCGCTCCTGTGGGTGTTTTTAAGTAAAAAAAAAAAAAAGAAAAAAATTAAAGCATGAAGTGTCTCTCTTTAGTACTTGATCTTTGTTGTTACACCCACTGATTTATCATTGCTGGCGCTGAATAGATGAATATGGCAATCAAACATGGAAATGTAACTTAAATGGACTGGCTAATAATTTATTCCAAACTGCCAGGAAACAGTTGGTGTATTCATCTCTGGCTACCTCCCACCAAAACTGTGCTGGATCTGACTGAATCAGATGATGTACTGCATACAAGCATTTAGACAGACACACAGGCAGGCAGAAAATAACAGAGAGAGGCAGACACAAAAATGAGGAGGAGTAAACTAGCTTTGACCTTCAATTCTCGCCCTACTGCCTGTAAACAAATGTAACTAGGTCTCACTAGCAGAGGAAGAACAAAGATGTTGCAAAAGGTCTGACTTGTTTCACACCAGTAATAAGAAGATGAAGAGGCATTTCAAAACAATCTCGTGTTTTGTCTGACAGCTCATATATGTTATGGCAGTCGAAATCTGTTATCACTAAAAAAAAAAACAAGTTAGCCGACAGAACTCTACCCTCATTGCTGTCCAATCAAATTGGGTTTTTTTTGTTTTTTTTTAACACGAAGGGGGCTTTTGGTGAAGGTGTGCTTGCTCTGCCGTAACAGGCAAGCAGACTGTTTTGAACTTCAGAGAAAACATAATGTGACATTTCTCAGCCAATGAAGCGCACTGTACAGGAAGCAAATTCTGACCTTTTTTAAATTCAGAGTTCTGAACTACATGCAGTATTTCTGTCTTTCACACTGCTTAGATTTGAGCATCATCTCATAGCAACTTGGTCTTGATTCTTCTTTCACAGGAAGAAGTGATAGAACATCATTCCAAAATCCAAAGGCCTGCTTTTGAAATCTTTTGGATTTATTTAGATACTGAGGGCTTTCATTCAGGCTTCCTATACGATGCTGACTATTTGATTGTATAAAGATTGTATGCAGTATTACATTGGATGTAATTATTTCCAAAGCTCAGATTCTCAAATTTCAATCACAAGAAGCTCCTTAAAAAAAGTCTCACCTATGTGGGCTTTCGCTTTTATTTTCATGTAAAACTGTAACCTAAACATTATCAGACCTGTGTGTTGTGGTAAAAGAATAGCAGTGGGAAAATAGCTGCACATTTAAACCAATTTACAACAATTTACACCTGTAGAGTCCAGGGGATATTGGTTCTATTGGACAGGAAACGCTGAGAAATGTATCTTCATTTAATTTGGTTGTTTTTTACACAGAGCTTTAATCAAATCGACCAAACTACCTAGACAACCTTAACCAGTTGTTCTAAATGCTGACCAGGTGGGTTTTTGTTTTTTTTTCAGAGATATGTAACCAGATAAAAAAAAAGCAACACAAAGAAGAAATCCCAGCTCATGGAATGGCTGAAAGTGGCTTGTTCACAATGGAGTCAACAATGGAGCTAAAAGCCAATTTCATGCAGCCATGAGGTTTTAACTTTTTACTTTGGTGTTCAAACTTAATATGATTTTCACAAACGCTGTCCAGTATGAGCAGCTGGAAAGGCAGTGAACATGTCACTCTTTAACATTTCTTTTCTTAAGTTCACTGGATGGTCTGTTTACTTTCACACTGTATGTCAACTGCATCAGAATTCATCTAGAAGTGAACTGAGATCCTGTTTGTTTTAACATATTAGTTTGCTTCTTTCATCTGCACCTGAGTGCAAAGGAACACTTACACTGCACCAAATAAACTGTACTGTGGAAGCAGACCAGGGGTGGTTTGAATGAATGCACCTTATGATGTAGATCTATTCGAAAGTACAAGACAGAACTGATTACAGCAAAATGCTGCCATTTAAGTGTTATGTGATTCAAAATTGTATTTCCTCACAACGGCTGTAAGAATAATCAGGATCTCTCTGTCTTCCATCAAATATTAATCAAGCAGTTTTTAATAAAGGTGCAGGCAAGATTTGCTGTTCACAGGTCATTTTATATTCAACTTAATGAAATTAAACTAAGTAGAAATTATTTCTGCTTTTTCCAGAGAAAGCAGCATCTGGGTCAGTTGTTGCAGATGTCTACTACTCCTCCGCATTAAGGGTTGTGTTTTTAACACTGCCTCCCCAGAAGGTATCTCTTATTACATTTTTATTACTTTTTTTATTGCAAAGTTATATATTTTCAGATGATCTTATATTTGGATAATTTTGCCTAAGGGTTATGTCATGTGGGCTGTGCAATGTACGAGCTAAACTGAACACAAGAGTACACAAAGGGCTTCTCATTTAGGCTTGATTGTGATGCTGGCTGCAAGTAGTCATGTCATAGACCCACATGGCATATCATAATCGTTGGAAAAGTTTTGTTGTTTGACCCCTTAAAGAAAGGTTCTGGACCTCTACCTCAGTCACAACATCAGATAATTTCACTTTCTCTAAAATATTGGAAGACGTACGGAAGGCAGACTGTTTCCCAAAGTAAAGGTACCTTTTTCAAAATTGCTTAAGAGCTAAATAACCTTAACCACCAGAATGGACTTTTGAGCCCTTCAGGTAAATAGCACATATCCTCTGAACCATCAGCTTTCTTCCTGAATGTACCAAGTTATGAACTTGATTTTTGTTACCAAGCAACAAAATCAAGTTTATTTCTTGCCTTACTGTATTGTCTGTTATGATAGATGCAGACTAAAGTATAGATTAGACATATATAAATGCTTTCTTTTAAGATTCCAAGTGTGATAATAAATATAACTAGAACAGAGCATTTGCACTATTTTTAACACCTCTGAAGGGATGTGGAATGGTGCCATGCTCATTAACAAAATGCTAGTCCCTGCCGTCTTAGTATGCAGAGTTTGGTCTAGGAACACTTTCCGAGTGAGTGGTACTGAAACAATTGGTGTGCCACTCTAATCTCAACACTGCTGCTGAGCTTTGGATCTGGTTGTATTTGGCAGACAATCTCCCCTTGTGGTGTGGCAGCCTGCAATAGCCTCGGTCTTTGTAGCACTTCATGGTTGCCAAAATCCGAAGGAAAGGTCATTGATACTGCAGAAACAGAGGGAGAAAAACACTCAGGTGTCTGCATGAGAAGCCAGCCTCATACTTCAGTTGCTGGTAATTTGTATTATCTGCAATTTCCTTCTTCCCTGTTTGCTGTCTTTGCTGCAGGAGGACGTTTCAGTGTGCTCTCCCTTCTTTGTCTGAATGGATCTGATTTTCCAGTTTGGGCTTGCACAGTTTTCACACAGTATTTGTGTTGATAGGCATTCAGAGTTGAACGCTGATACAGTGCATGGATGAACTTAGTCTGATGCAATTTTATCACCTTTAACGTGTTGTCCTTAAGGAGCTGTGTTTGGAAATGAATTAGTCATTTCGCACTCACAGCGTATTCCAGATCAGAGAGATGTTACTCAATACAAGTTGTGCGTTTTCCTTAAACTAGACAATGAAAAGCAAGCAGCAGGAAAGTGAAAAATAGATGGCAGGGAGTGCTGCAGAGAAGAGAGTGCTCCAAACCCCGCATCCTGGCAATAACACCCACACACTTCCAGATGTCACACCACAAACTTCTACACTGTATATTATTAACAGATGACGAGTCCAAAAAGTGTGAGGGAGTAGGAATACAATATTCAAACCTTAACATAATTATTTGTATCTCAATATCATATCGTTGTGACTGTAGTTGAAAATTGGCATGTGTACTAAAATAGAGAGATGATTGTGTGATTAATCAGTTCAGTTAAATAAAATCTGTTCATCTTTGTGTGTGTGTGTGTGTGTGTGTGTGTGTGTGTGTGTGTGTGTGTGTGCTTTCTGATCCCCTTCAGACTCAGTGCATGTTCACACTGCTGGGCATGTGATAACGTGCAGTGCCGAGTTTAAAATTGCAGATGAGCAGTTTTTCCTACTTTGACTAAAATGTCTGTTTAAGCTTTCATACTGACTGGTGGCAGATCGGATGAGCCTGACGGAGGCATTGCTCTGCTGTAATTGGTTGTTTAGATTTTCAGCAGCCCTTTGTCATCAGAAAGTATCACCAACACATTCAGAACAGTTTGAAATAAGTGCTCATTGATCGATCGATCAATAGATAGATAGATAGATAGATAGATAGATAGATAGATAGATGTGAACAAGCTGTCTTTTTGAAACACAGACATGATGATGTGAGTGTGTGTGTGTGTCTGTGTATTTTAGCTCTTCTCCTCAGGCTGTCATTGTGGCAGTGAAGCAAATGCTCCACATGCACTGCACCTGTGTTTTACATGTCAGAAAACAGTCTTTGAGCATGTTTCTGAGTAAATGGACCTGACAGGGATTGTTTTGTATTCCCCCTTTTCTGGCACAACTATCAACCACTAACTGAATTTTCCCTTCATTTTATCCTTTATTTTTGCTATTCTCTTTATTGTTCATTTCAGATTTGTTGTTGGGAACAGCTTTGTGCATGCTGGACAAAGTCGGCTGCCCAGTTGAACACAGGAACACACAGATAAAAAGATATTTTGATGTAAAAGGTGAGATGATTTGTGTTGTGCCCCGCCTTGTTCCATCCAAGCCCAAGTGCTAGGCCCCCATCTTGGCAACATGTGTCAGCCCACATTAGGTGGACCAATGAACAATGGTCTCAGCCAGGAGCAGGTGGTGGTTACTTGCAACTCTGAGAGGAGGGTGTGCATTAATGGCTGTGTGTGTGTGTGTGTGTGTGTGTGTGTGTGTGTGTGTGTGTGTGTGTGTGTGAGTGTGACAGTGAAAGAGAGAGAGACCAGTCGTCTGCCATCTGGAGCACTGAGACAATCCCAGGTGAGGCGGAAACTTGAATGTGCTGTTTCCATCAGCCCACTGACTGGCCTCTCTACTGGATCCAAATGCTTTTTAGCGATGACCCCCCTGGTTCCTTGCTATGCCTCCAGTGATGGCACACACCAATTCTGCGAGTGTGAAATGAGCCATTACAAGGTGCACTACACCAAGCTGCTTCCCCTCTTAAAGTGGATTGACCCACAATGAGATCAGCAGGCCAAGACAAGTCAAGTTTATTTATAGCACACCTCCCAGAAACTGATTAAACTCTTTTACAGCAAACAAGAGACTATTCTGTGCGTGTGTGTATCCAAATAAGTGTATGAAAGGAAGACAGAATAATACCACCAGCTAGACTCAAAGCAGTCAGATCAGACCTTTACAATGTTTTTGTATAGATTTTCCATTTGTTCACTCACTCACCTGCTATCTATACTGCTCACTAAATAGAGGGCTCATTGGGGGATAGAGGCAGCCAGCTGCTGGTGCATTATGAGCAGTTTTTGAATACAACAGTGCTTCATAATTATGTGCTGGATATTCGCAGTGTCGCATAAACAAATGCCTGCAAAACAGGTACAAGCCAAATCTGGGGTGATGCACAGCACCACACTGCAATAGAAATGTGTGACGCAAATCCATGTATTCTTTTGTATCTTGTTCATCTACACGAGTACCAACCACAGCTGTAACGATATAATTTACTAGTTGTGAATTTGTATCACCTATGAAAAGCAAGGAAGTGTGTCAGAATAAGCAAAACAACTGTTTTTGGAGCCTTTGTTGGTCTAACTTGCCTGTAAAAACAGTCCGATGTCCAGGAGAACTGGGACTTTCTTTAAGATCCAACAAATGAAAACTAAAAGACCTTGCTGTCACATGAGTCAATATTTTAGAGAATATATATCATATATATTTGAGAAAAATTTGACCATTTTATGCACAAAATGAGCGGGATTTCGTCATTCCGGAAGCTAAATGCATAAACCCACCCCTGTTCTAGGCCTAATCCCGCCCTTCTTCTATGCCTAAAAACACCTGCTGGGAGAAGCTGTGAGAAGAAGTGGAAACAGCGATCCCATGTCCACTGCTCGGTCGTCTGTTGCCAAAACCAACACCGAAATGTTTTTTTTCTTTCCCTTCATCAGCAGAACAAACTACCAGGGACAGATAGATTACATTATTTTTTGTTGAAAATGCACCTGCATCTCTGCCGGCTCCGGCCTGCTTGTGCATTTTGCAAACATTTAGGAAAATACCAGGTAAAGATTGCATCAACCCTGCTGCAGCTGGAAAGAGGGGCATTTGCAACTTTAAGTGCCTCACCATCAATGCAGTCGGTAAGTTTCACTACTGATAGAAAGTTATTTTTTTGCCGTGACTAACAAGTGACTTAACCTGATGCAGATAATGCTAACGCTAACGGTAATAATGGGACAAGCCTAAAGGTTTAATCTCTTGCAGTGTAAAAATGAGCCCCGTGTTTTATTTTCTTATCTTATGCTGTGCCACATAAATGTTTGTAACAGACTTCTCTGTTTCTTATTTTTCATGCCTGCTACCACACAGTAAGTACACTATTTATGATGGTTGGTTTGTCATGATGCTTGTGTTTTATTCCGACCATCTAACACAGTGACCATCATGTCTGATGCTGGCATCATTTCATTAGGAAGGATATGTGTTTGTAGATATATATAAAAAAAAAGTGACATCTTACTGCCTCTTCATTTCCAGTAGAATCAAATTTTATCACTGAAACATACTATCATTAATTTCTGATATTTTCACATAATCTATGGAAAACAGGAGCTGTGCAGGATGTAACATTTGCAGATAAATTTTACTGGTAACACTGGGCAGAAATTAGCCTCCAGGAGGCTGAAGCTGGTTAACTGTCTGTTCCAGAGGCTGTAGTGTGTGTTGTCAATTTACTTTGCAGTTGCTCCTGAAAAGTCCCGTGGTGGAGGGTCCTACATGTCACCGCTGAGGTGTGGACCTCCATCTGCTTTTATCTGGGTGGTTGCTATGGCAACAGCCTCTGTGGATATTGGGGTCCGACTTCTCGCGAGTATGGATCTGAAAGATATGTTTCATCACAGTCGCATCAAGCCAAACAAATGTGTATGTGTACAGTAAGATTTGTGTGTTTTTATTTTTTTATTGTATAGTTTGGTGTGTGAAAACTTGTTTTATTTAATAATGTTTTTTTGAAAGAATGCAAAAATTTTGTGTTGTCTTTGGCATGAAAGTGCTTTATAAAGTTGGATTTCATCTACTGGTATTACAATAGTCTGATGACTCATAAACGGCAGCTATTTACACCTAAAATCTATTCATGAGATGATCTGATATTTTTCTAACTTCTATTTGCAGATTTTAGTCTGGCACATCTCATGCCATGCACAGCACCTGCAGTCTACAGGTATATGTTGGCTGATAGACTGACCCGGCAATGCAGGCAACAACTACAACACAGCTGTCATTGAGTACTTTCCATCCTCACTTCAGAAGTACAGGTTTGTCATCTTTTTCATTCATTTGACACACAAAAAATGATAACTATTCAAACATGTATACATTCTTAATGGAAGCCAAGAGTCACTTTTATTGCTTGTTTTGATGTCAGTATCTTGTTCTGTGCCAAAAATTAACCCAGGTGACAGCAGTGAAGATGTAGGAATCTTCAAATCTCTTGATACCATGGTTCCATCCTTCCCTGGTCCTAACAGCCATCCCTGAAGAAGCCTCAACTCAGTCTTGAGGAAGAAGAAGATTTCTTTGGAGGCTTGCAATGGTTTCACAACCACAAGATACCACATTTAACCACATTTAATCCAGAAAACACAGCTACTGTGTTCACAAAATCAACAACAAAGAGTGAAAAATATCATTTTTATTTTATTACATTAAAAAATTAGCATTGATTTTATTTCTGTACACTAATAAAGACATTGTGTTTTAATGAGCTGTCTTTTTTTTTTTTTTTTACCTCAGCTTTCCATTTTATATTCCGAAGTTAGATGCAGACATGTGTATATGGTAAAGTTGTGTATTTACTTTAATTCAATTATTTTTGTCCTGAGAGACTGCAGCAAAGTTACTATTTGTTGTATGTAATATGAAATGGCAAGAACATATATAATCACTTTTTACAGTTATTTGCCATTTGATTAGTTTTATTTCTGAATTTTTTAGAAAAGAAGCTTCCCCTTCACTTACGCCAATAGGTAAATATACATCATCCTTCTTATAAATGTTTCTTGCATTTTGTAATGAAAAAGCATTTAAAAATACAGGTTCCATGCCATGATGTTGGATCAGACATGGGGGAGTTTGGAGCTTCATCCTTCTGTCTGAGCACCTGAGAAATGAAAAAGAGACATTTTATTTTCCAAGCACAGTAATAAGTATTATCTTGCTTTGTCCCTGTTCTCTTTCTATTCACAAAATTCCCATGTGTGCAGCTTAACAGAGATGATAATTAGAATGACATTAAAGATGGTAGGTGAGTCTGCATATATAAAACACAGGTTTACATAAGTAAGCTGGGAGCCTCATCAGGATGTTGCTGCCAAACCATGATGCTTTATTTATACAGGATATTTAACTTCATTTTATGTATCTGTACAGTAACATGGCCAGACCGTGGCTAAATCAACCAGAGATCTGTCATGTGGAAATCACAACATTTTCATGACTCCTGGCTAAAATAGCACATCTAAATAGGCAAATTAATTAAGGTAAACACTTACCGTAAATAAAACCTAAAGTAAACACACTGGTTTGTGCAGTTCTGTCGTTAAAATGTGTGTGTGCTTATCTGGCTGTCGGTAAGTTTGTTGTGGTGTTGTACGTGTAAGTTTGGTAGGGAAATATGATGCAGTGGTCAACATTACTTCATTTTTCACATATATTAACTTTTTAAAAAGTACATTCATAGTTTAAAAAATTGTCCAACACAGAATAAAACTGATACGTATTAACATGAACGACATGCCTTATCGTCAGCATGCTATCTGACTTTACAGCAAGGAGAGCAGACATTAACCCCTCAACAGTCACTCCCCAAAATGCCAAATGCGCCTGAGAAAGACATACCCAAATAAAAGTTGAACCCTTTGGAGTACATTCAAAAGCATAGTCTCCTTTTAAAGAAAACACTCTAAAGTTTTACCCTGAGCTTTCAGATTTATTGTAACTGTAACCAGCATAAAGTTATTGAAGTTGGAACACAAGGAATTTCAGTTTTTTTTCCCTCGAAAATTTGAATTTCTCTTCTACTTTGTCAACATGCTGCTCATGGAGAGATGGAGATATGGACTGGAAAATCAGATGTAGCTGTAGCCTGAAGCCTTTCCTATGACCAGTTAAAATTTGGTGACAATAGCAGCCACAATTATTATGCTATGAGGGCTTTACTGTAAGTGTGTTCATTCGCTCCCCAAAGTGGCCATTTGGAATCTCCAAATGGCCACTTTGGATACTCCAACTTCAATAAGCTATAACTCCAGAACACTTCAACATACAGTCATCAATGAGACCTCTAATGAAAGGTGGTATCAAGAGGAACATTGTTGTATATTCATATTTACTATAAGTATTATTGAAATTCACCAGGTGATGGATAAACACCCTACAAGCTTATTTTTTCTAATGTGCATTATAATAAAAGAGTCAGAATAAGTTTTACGGTCATCATTTTTATATATGTAAACAATATAATGCCATGTTATGCAATGTAAACAAAATGTAATAATAAAAACACTATAACACATTTACATTAGACTTGAACTATTGTCTGATAAAGAGTGTTTGTAAAAGTAAAGTAAAAAAGCAGAATATGTAACTGTTATGATGAGCAGGGGTCCTGGTGGTCTGAAGGGCAGAAATGTAGGTTTCCTCTGGAAGGAGCTGGTCCTCCTTCATCTGAAGACCTGGTGGGTTTCCACTCCAAATCAGATGACAGAATAATAAAGACAAGAAGTTTTTATCTCACATTAGTACTGCGACTGTAAGAAGTGTATGTTCTAACAGACACGCATCCCTGCACACATGTGCACACAGAGTATGAAAGAGGCCCACACACACGCAGATAAATCAGCAGCAGCTTATTTTTTTCTTTCTATGATTTTGTATTTATGAACAAATGTTTACAACTGGTGGAAAATAGTGGTGTTGAACCGTTCCGACTCTTTCATCACTGCTCTCTTTGCTTTCACGCACACTCGGACTGAACGACACCCGCATGAACGGTTCCAGTCCGGGGTCTTACTTTTTAGAGCCCAGACCCCAAGTTTTCTAACAAACCAGGTCTCACGTCTTTAGCAGACCAAACAGAAGCACTGGAAATACGGCAACAGTAAGAAACAACGGAAAGAAAACAACGCGGGTGCCCCCACCCCTCCTCCCCCCATCCCAACGCACAAAGTAAACAAGCCCCCCCTCCCCCAGCCCCAGAAACAACCGTCTTACTCGTCTAAACAGCTTATAAAGACACCGTAGCTGCATATAGAGCTTTGTGCTTACTTTTCATGCTCGTCTCCTTCAGGAACCACATCTTCTTCTGCAGTCAGAGATGTCTTCCTCTGTAAAAAATCACTGTCCCTTCGTGTAAACGACTCCACCACCTCCTCGCGGGTGTATTTCCGCTTTTTGGCGTGTTTTGCAATTGTTCATACCGAGAAAAAGCGGACAGAAAAGGCTTCTTCTGCTTTTGCGCACGGATGCACACAAGTACACACGCTGTCACAAATGTTTACGCACGGACCCCCTGAAGACATTTTACATCTTACACACACAAGCTGCACATTGCCGTGACGGGAATTTTATTGGCTTTACGGCAGTGCTGGTGGGCGAGGTCTGGAAGCGGAAACGTATGTGATTGTCAGACCACCTAGGTTGACACTCATTGGCTATTATTGGCTAAGGAACAACCATGGATCAATCCAGTTGGTCAAAAATGGGGTCAATCAGAAGGGGAGAGCCTACCGGTGCGTCATGCACAGTTTTATTGAAATAGGAAACGTCTAAGGTATTGTACGAGCATGATATAACAAGGAACAAAGGAAAATGGCCCGCGGGCGGGCCGCCGACGGTTAGGGGGTTAAATTGACTTTACCATTTGTTAGAAACGTGCTTCCACCATCCCGGTATCTTTTCTCTCAGGCTCAGAATCAGGTTCAAACATAAACAGTTGAATTCAGAAAGATGTTGCTGTCAGTTTGCTTGCTATCACTAGTTGCTGTTTTTAGCATCGGACGTACTGGGCCCACCCCCCGCTTCTGGCACTGGACTTCCAGCGATCATTCAGCGCATACTTCATTAACATTATAATAACTAACATCAGTGTTAATCAAAATCTCGCATGAAATCTCACGAGAAAAGTTTTGTTATGAATAGATGTTCAAAACAAGCACTTTATAAACATTTATTGGTTTGATAAGTTTTTAAACAATTATTTAAAAACACTGAGAGAGTGAAAGACAGTGCAGACATGAAAAGTGCAGACATGAAAAGACCAGGTTATCACTCCTTTAAGTCTGATTTTGCCCCATTTTTTCCCTTATAATTTCTAAGAGCCTAGTACACAGACAGAAAAAGATCACCAACTTCCCAGCTGACATGTCCAAGGATTATTATTTACTTACCAGGCATTTTTAGTAGTTAAAAAAATAACTTAAAAAAAGATTCAAACATCATCCACTGTTTTCTGTGGCACATTCTGACAGCTCCATAGCAACTGGCTCCAGTGTATAATGCTCCCAATTTGCTAATGCAGTAAACCCCCTTGAGTTCACTAAATGTAATATATGTGGCAATTTTGTAGGCAGCCACAGCATATAGTGAATGAGAGGACCGTTTGAAGACTCCCTGTGTCAAAACTTTTAATGAACACATATGTGCGCGTTGATGTTTAAATGAAGTAGAAAACGTGCAGATAAATTGATAGAATGACAACAACCAAGGCAAGCAGCTTTAGATAAGTAAAGATGACTTGATAAATTATACACAGTCTGAATTAAGAAGCAGTAAAATCAAGGTGAAGACGCAGCGTAAGAGAAAGACCCTGTGACTTTTATCCCAGCAATATGTCATAAAAGATTAGACATACCTTGATAAAAGATGTGATTGTCATATTATTACATAAAAACATTTGATCCTGAACCAAGGTTGTTTTTCAGTGACACCAGGCACATAAAACAAACAACACCTCATTAGTTTTCACTGTTGCATAAAGCCTCTGATTGCAGAGCTTCTTATGTCTCCTCTGAGATTAGTTTTATAATGCTTGACATTCATTAGCGAGTGTATTAATAACAAAGTTCATTGCAGTTTTGCACCTCTATTAGATTTGTTTGATAAATTCACAAAAGATACATTGCCAAGTGATACCATACCCAAAGTGCTGTCATGCTGAATTTCACAAAGCAAAAGATAGATTTGTTTTTTACTATTTTATTCCTATGTGGGCAAGTTAAAAGAAAGAAAGCCCCTTTTATTCAATCTCACAGACAGAATTAATATAATTAAAGATAATTAGTCCCACATGTTAAATAACAAGCCTTGTTTTACAACACACAAAAAAACCTAATGGGTAGCTACTATATTAGCTGTCAAATCTCAGATTTTAATTGAGACTTCCTATTAAGAAATGTTTTTTAATGTCTTGCTCACACCTTCAGGATTTGATAGTTAATGGGGAATCATAAAACAAGACTAAACCATTGTTCAAGATTGAATATTTTGTGCATAAATACTGCACCAAAGTCTCTGACTTTCTGCAGTTTTGAACACACCATGTTTGGTTTTGTGGCACAAAGGTGCAGAATCCTCCATTTTAGTTTCTAAAAGTTCCTAAATAAAATGCCCTGAAATTATTAAAGAATAAAATCATGATAATATAGAAAGAATTTCCAAATATCAGTGAAAGTAGCAGCAGTCACTCATTCCATGTGTCATTTAGAAAAGATTGCATTGGCTCATGCTTCATTAACAGGAAGGAAGATAGCATCATCCCACAACTCATTGCAGCAACATAATTCAAAAAGCAGCCAAATGTCTGCTAATAAGCCTGTCTTGCATGAATCAAACCTTTGTGGTATCTAATTTCAATGCAACAACAAATTCATTTTACTTTTGTAACTTGTAACCACTTTTGTCAGGTTTACCTGGTCAGTGGAGGAATGGCATCACTGATGTTTATAGAGCCTTTATGATAAAACTTTGGATGGAACATGAGGGGAAAGTATCTACTTGTGCTCTTTGTAATTCATCTGCAAAACTTTGTAGCTTCTGTGTTGCAGAGCCACACTGACAACATCTGCTATCACATGGTAGGCTGGTACAGTCTGATTAAATTTGTGCTGCAGCTGTCATTTCCTGCATTTTTATAAATTCTCCATCACAACCTTCCTTGAGATCTGATGTTTTTCAACAAAGTGAAGGAAAAGTGCTCCAGAAAAGATTATTGACATTAATTTGACCTCCTTTTCTTTAGTTATATATCAAACTATTTTTGGTTCCTGTCCTTATTTGTTTTCCCACCAGTTTGTGCATCTCTTGAGTTCAATTACCAGTTAGACATTGCAGTAAATGCAGTATGCCCCTTACAGATCTCAAGCTATTAGTGTGTTTTGTTGACTCTCTTTGCAGAATCTCAATTTGTTGTTGGCTTTGATTCTTCTTCAGCTTTTTCATAATTTTAGACTTTTGTCAGTTTTTGGATGTTGTCCTTATTCCCATTCGTAGCCTCTTGTCTTTGCTTCACTGACTTACTGTCTGTGTGCGACCTCCAGTTTGTTCAGTAAACTTTGAAACTTGATGTTTTTTTACTTCATGTTATGAGTGATGTATGCATCAGTGCTTCAGTTGAATTCTGACCTTCACAATACAACAATCTTTTCAGTCCATGCACTTTGTGTTGAAAGGGGAATATCTCACAGCTTTTGTCTTTTCTTTCAGGTTGTTTGTGATGGTGGGCTGAACGAGAACACTTACCATTAACCGCTGTAAACATGTGATTAGAACTTATTGTGAAATGCAGTAAAGCACTGCAGATTAAATTGTTCTTAGGCAACACAATTTAGGTAATGCTAGTTTGTTGCTAGGAAACAAAGTACTGCATTAATCTGACTATAACGGGAGTTTCAAAATACATTTCACTCATTAGTCCGGTTAAAGTCACATGAAATGTTACTTCTCAGAGATTAACGCAGTCAAATAATAATGAACTCACCTGTTCATAATTTCCCTTCTCTAAATTTATTGCTTCTAAAATGTAAACCTGCTGATCCAACATTACAGTAGTGATTTAATGCAGGTATCCCTTTGGTTAATCTGGACACTCACTAGATATCTGAACCTAAACCATCTGTCTGCACTATGAGCAGCACATTTTACAGCAGTGTAAGCAACAAACCTCAGCTAATAATAAAAAAAGAAAAATGCAAACAAAAGGCTTTCAAATTAAAAAAGGCTACTGTTGTTCGTCAACATCAGCTAGTTTCTTCCTCCTCAGCACTAGCTGAACAATAAATAAACAACAAGAGAGGCAACGGAAAAGCCGACCAGCTAATAACTGACAGCTGTCATGATTCAAGACACTGCAGGAGAGAGGGAGGATACAGCCATGAATTGCAGAGAGACACCGTGACTGAAGCAGCAAAGTTTGCAATGGAAAAAGTAAAACCAAAATTAAATTAAATTAAATTAAATTAAATTAAATTAAAAAATACAGCAGAAAAAGTGTGGATGTCATAACAACCACACCCCCCACAGCTGCAATGCTCATGTCTGTTGACCAAGTGACAGTGGTGACCTGTCTGAGGTGCACTTTACCTCTTGCTTGCTAATTGCTGGAATAGGTTGCAGCATACCCTTGTCCCAGAATTGCAATAAGCAGCTATACAACATGGATAAGTGGAATATTCATCATAATTCTGCCCATCTAGGTGAATTCATTCATGCAATGCCACTTTGGCGCTGAGTTAATTGTGTTGAGGGGTGGTAATATTTTGAGGTCAATTAACAAATAAACAGATGGACATTAAAAGGTCAAAGAATCCACAAGGTTATTGCCCTAATCTAAACCACTTTATTGATATACCACACATGAAACACACGTGGTTTCTTATATAAAATAAAATATGTTCAAATTTTAAAGAATAAGCTGTGTCTAAAGATGCAAAAGGAAATTTAAAAACAGATATACATTTAAAAGAAATTACTTCAAACACAGTAGAACTGCCAGGCTCCTCCCACTTTCTTTAATAAAAGATTATATTTTAAATAAATATATGGCTAATGGATTAATGGGAAGAAGAATGCAACATTGGATTCTAATCATAATCATCTAATTACTAAATGGGTGAAAATACAGTTTATCCATATCTGACACTGCACCAGTTAGTGGGTGTATCACATGAGTTATTGTATGACAGCTCAGGTCGAGAGGTCGTCCCATGTCTTTTGCTCTTTTTGTTGTTAAATTATGACCTTTCAAATATGCGCTGAGATCAAGGTTCAAATGTCATTCTTTTTAAAGGAGCTGTGTAGAATTACTTACAAATAAATATCTTAAGTTTACATAGTTTAGCTGCACAACACCTCACATTCATATTAAAAGTGGCGCAGGTCTGGCTGCATCATAATGTTGAAGATTTGAGGTTGGCTGGCAGAGTGGATTCTCATCATACGGGATAGGGAGTCTTCCTGTATCAGTGCTGCTGATCAAATATGGATAAATGATGGCCCACTCTTCCGTATGAACGGGCTGATAATCACAGATAATATTGATTCATTTGAGTGAGAAGGTTAGAATTAGGAGCCCATTTAATGTGAACTGCTCATTGTTTGAACAGCATATTACTTTACTTTTAATATAGGAAAATAAAATAATATTTTCAATCACATAAATTAAACAATCCAGGAGTCAGTGGTTTCATTTAAAATGATCAAGTGTAAAAACAAACAAAAAAAACAACAACAAAAAACATACCTGCACACACACAGAATAATTTATTAAAAAAAATAAAACCTTCAAAGTGTACCATTGTTAAAACAGTAAAATTGTTAAAAGATAAAAAGTTTGCAATTTCTACCTTTTTTGTTGTTGTTTCAGAAGCAGAAAAGTCGTGCAGACAACAGACAGAGTGCCTGCACTGATTTATCATCACCCTGATGGACTCAGAACTTTGTGGTAAGTATAAACATTCACTTTTTTTTCCACATAAAGTTCCACAGTTCTGTTTGTCAGAACAGTGTGACTAAAGTTAAATAAATGCAATTATGATGATTTTTAGAAAATGTTTGTGTATTTTCTGCCTTTTCTATTGTTGCTTTGGAACCATAAAAGTTGTGCACACACCACAGCGAAGCTCCACTACTGACTTCACATTGCTCTGATTCCAGAGGTCCTGGCACATAATATCAAAGATTTATGTGCTGCAAACATGTAGGTACAGTACTGTTGAGACCTCCTCTGTATTTCTGAGATCAGGTTGTTAAGAGAACGGGGACAAAATACCTTAAAGCTGAAGGCCAATTTTAAAAAAATGTTTTCAAAATTGTACAAATACATCAGCTATGAAACGATGGTTGTACGTTTTATATGCTATTACGAAATATAGAAACATGCTCCTCCTGCACATTCCCTATGACAATCAATGACAGCATCCTGCGTCAATTATTGATGAAATGGAGGACCCAACCGACACAGGAATATGAAGAGTAGAGAGAAAATTCACTTCATGCTTTTCCATGTTAACCATAGCCACCTCAAATGTCCAAACAATCACACAATACTTGTTGGAACTCCACAAGAAGTCATTTATGCTTGGCTGATGCGTCGAGAACATGCGGCTAAATGGGCTCTAGACAAAAAAGTCCTCCCTTGTCAGCATGCAACGGTTCTCCTGCACTAAAACCTGCTGTTATCAGACACAACATGGCATCACATGAATTTTACCCTGTTAGTTTCTGCTTGTGATAGAGTATGCTCACATACCACTTTATCTGTTTGGCTCATTCCAGAGCTCCTGCTTTCAGGTACATTACGACAAGAATAAAGAATAAACAGGAAAGGAAATAATAAAGAATAAATATCAAATTGACAACAAACAGATTAGTGTTAAATTAAATTATGTGAATTTATACAAGTCAGTAGTTCTACACAGATCCTGGGGGTCCTCATTGACAAGTCTCTTAACACTAAAAGCCATAGCACCTGATATCATTCATTCATTCATTATCCTAACCGCTTAATCCAGGGCTGCGGGGAAGCTGGAGCCTATCCCAGCAGTCTTTGGGTGAAAGGCAGGGTACACCCATCGCAGGGCCGCACCTGATATCAACTTTATAAAATATGTTGGTCTGTTCTTTAAAAAAAGATATCTTCCTCGAACTGCTCTTCTCACATTGCACAAGACTTTGAGCCTCATATCACCGACTGAATGTTATTGGGTGGAACACTCTCCCTAGTCATTTAAAGAAACTAGAGAATTTGCAAACGAAAACATTGCAAGCCTTGTCTTGGTCCAGTTTTAATGCCCCCTCCTGCCCCCGGCTCCATCATTTTAGTCTCCAACAGATTACTGAATTTTATATATTCCAAAATGCATGCATAATTTTCCAAGTTGTTAATAAAATGAATAACAGGATTTCTGAACTCATTCCAATCTGGAATCTTCGCCATACTTGTGACACCAGGAAAAAATATCTTATCAAAGGTTGAAAAAGACTCAATAGCACTAGCCTGAGCGCTGCATGCAGAAGCCTGCAGATCTGGAATGGACTCCACAATGAATTTGTGTTGAAATCAATCTCCACCTTTAAAAAGATGTTAAAAGACGAATCATACCAACTCATATATACTCTAACAGTTACACCTAAATCTTTTTGCTGTGTTTAACATCTTAGTAAGCATCACATAACAATCCTGCTTTATCCTTTATAATGTGTCCTTTCTTTTCACTTTGCCATGTCAACATCTTCTTGGATTCTGGAGCATCTTTTTTCAAAAGGATTCAACAGTCTCCACACTCCTCCTCTATCTAAACATCATCTTGCCCCATCACATCGCCCCTCACCTTTCCTCCCCTCTGATTGTCGTCAACAACACAATCTTCAAAGCTCTGGCAGCTGTCAACTTTAATTTTTCACATCCCTGTAACCTCAATCATCATTATTAGGAGAGAAACAAACAATAAACATGCAGCTGTCTGCAAGCAGCCAAGTTCATGCGAAAGGACAGCACGGATCCCCAAGCATGTCTGCACGCGCTCTCTCTTTTGAATTCTGAGCTCAATGATGTTACACTGTAAAAAATAAAAATGAAACATGTTCAAAGAAGAGTATTAATTTTAAAGTAAGCGTCCTGGACACATTGCACATTATATTTTACACACTGAAAACAAGCGTCAGATGAGAGAAGGTAAATAATTGTAAGAGCTTTGCAGTGACTATTGTAAAGACAATTGTTCATCTTAATTTGCCCAGTTTATCTCTAACCTTTCTGGAATAAATCATTTAAACTGAGTTCATTTATTTGTGAAGTGTCTTCACAGTTTTAATGCAATTTTTAAGTTCTGTTTAATATTTAAAGAAGATTTTTTTTTTTTTTTTTTTTAACAAACCACACTTAAAATATGTAGAAACTGCTGTTTTTACAGTGTCTAAGGTCTGACACCCACTCCTCGCTTTTTCTCGGTCGTGATTGGCTCATCTTTCATGTCAAACACAACCGTATGGGCGGGACTCAAACAATCCACTCGTGCTCCCTGCTCTGTGGACTGTGTGCGCCAGTGCGGGCAGTAGTAAGGGAACGACCACATCCATCCTGTTTCTAGAGGACGACTCTTCTCAGTTCTTCAGGCTTACGGCTCTCCCCCCCCCCCCCCCCCCCTCCTCTAGAGTTCCTAAAAGTGTGCGTACCTGCATTCCCAACAACATCCAGATTATTTTGTGGGAGAAAGAATTATTCCGTTTTCCAAAACTGTCTACGACTCCTGAAGTCGGCTGTGTTTAGCCCGTTTCCCAGAGACGCACGAAAGGCACCCTCCCAGGTCCACCTGGATACCTAACAAAGCCGAGCGTCCAGTCAGAGGTCCAGTGGGGAGACGGAGAGGACACATCCGCGCGGAAGTCAGAAAAAAGACAGAGGAAGACAGGATGAATCTTAAGAGTCATTTGATTTTCACCCTCTGCACTATTCATGGGATTCTTCTGAAAGGTGAGCCTGGGACTCGTGGTGCGTACGTGTGTGTGTGTGTTTTGGACGGTCGCTGAATGTGTGTATTTCAGGCCAACTAAGGGCAGGATGGAGGGGCAGAACGCGCGGTCACACACGGGTCCTGGCAGAAAGATGGAGAGGGAGGGGGGAGGAGGGTGGCTGCCTCCCCTCACTTTCTCTTATTCTGTCAAACACATTGCACGCACACACACACACACACACACACACACACACACACACACACACATTCAGGGATTTACACTAAAATGCACCTGCTTGACTATTTATTATTCAAATCTGCGCGTGCTGAATGTGTGTGTGTGTGTGTTTGGCTGCTGACGTGCGTGATGTGGATCTGTAAGATGTTCATGGTCGGGATGATGGTCTGTTACTTCCAATAATGAAACGCGCAGGACGTGACCTGAGCACGCCGCTGACTGGTGCGCCTCACGCGCCCCTGTCCTGCGCGCGTGAGACACACCTCACATTAAAATCGCCAACCCAGCGGTTGTTTTTAACGCGCCGTTGTGTGACTCTGGGTTGTGGGAAAAGCTATGGACACGCAGACTATTTTCCCTTGCTCTTTCCTATTTTTTTTTTTTTTTTTTTTTTTAAATAAAGATTTTTACTTTATTTTCGGGATGCAGCTTGGCTGTGGTCAGTCGGTGCAGTGAGCTGAGGCGATCATTCCTCTCAGCAATCCCAAACGACTTCCATGGGATGGTTCTCCTTTCAATTCTAAAAGTTTTACTTCCCGATGTAATAACAGAAAAATACTAATGTCCTCCTTTCTGACTGAGCGTCACACATTCTCCATGGTAGATCTGTGTACTTGCATTTTGGCTGCACAGCATGGAGAGCGATTTGGTGACACAGTGACTGACATCCTGAACTCCTGACCGGTTTCCTACATTGGAGGGTTCAGGGAATTTAGAGAGCAGATGATCCGCCTGTAAATAAGAAGGGGCTTTGACATTGGGGGGGGGGCAAGGTCAATTAACTCACAAACTGTAGACAACTTTCTGTAAAAGAGCTCATTTTACTGACACTCTTTACACAGAAGTGGGGCAGAAAAATCAATAAAATCGCATGATAATAAAACAATGCACTCGGTGTTCTGATATGTTTGATGATATTAAACCAGTTTGGATAGTTTTTGGTAAAAAAAAAAAAAAAAAGTTCTCTACTATCCACTGGATGACATTGAAGTCTTAGGATTTCTGATGAAATGTTACCGTATTGACACTAATAGTATGAAGGGAGTTAAAGAGGGAACGCAGCTTTCTGAGGACGGTGCTTGGCATATCTATGCCGCACAGAACAGCAGCATTATCATTAATTTTTTTTTCTCAACTTCCAGTTTAATACGGTCACTGAGTCTCCACAGAGCTTTAGTTCACTTTGTGCTCTGTAATCATATCAAGATGTAAAGCATTTAAGGCAATGCACAATAAATGTACTAACATGAAAGAGAAAATTTGCATCATCTTGACTTCAACCACTGTTTTCTGCACGGATAAAGGAAAGACTCCAGATGAGAGATCATTTGTGCTTGATTCCCTTGATCATTTGTTGTTGTCTTTTTGAAGTATCTGTGTGTGTGTGAGAGAGAGAGACAGAGAGAGAGAGAGAGAGAGAGAGAGAATGGCCCTCCCTTAATAACCAGACATGATTAAGGCCATTCTTGACTTAATGAATTGGTGTGTAATGAAGTATCTTAGGGTGTATCTGATAGCCTTCACAGCAACGTTTATTGATGTTGCAGAGCCTCTCTTTTCCTCTTTATTCTCTTAACGCTGACACGCTTGTTATGAATGTGCATGTGTACATGTTTGATCGTGTGCGTGTCTGTGTACATTCCTGCAAACGTGGGCTCTGTTTGGACAGCTAATGTTTGAAGAGGCATAAGCAAAGACATAAGCATGCTGGTAACAGTGCAACACAATCATACCAGGCTCTCTCCCTGTCATCCTAACCCTGAAGAGGATAATACCAGGCTGCCTGATTTGAACAGTCATTTCTCGGTGCAAGACCTATTATTGCGAAGGTTCCACACAGCAGGCAGGTCAGCCTCCTTCTGAATGAGGTCCATCAAGGCAACGACGTGGCCTATCCTCGTGCTCTGTAAATGACAGCTGTTTCAGCCCCTCTGGCCTCGAGCCAGCTGCCATCGCGGGATCTAACGCGCACTAAATCTCCGTCACAAACTAGACCGGCGCCACTTTTAGTATGAATGTGAGGTGTTGTGATGGTGGTGGTTGTTGTTTACCAACAGCCTGAGTTGTTAACATATTATCCAGTGTGTGTCATGTGCCCATGTCGTAGCCAGAGAAAACAGCCTGTTATGCAAATGGGCCTGTTACGTAAGAGCTCAGGGCTGAGCAGCAGGCGAGGGGAGATGGAGAGAGAGAAAGGCAAAGAGACAGTGAAAGAGGGAAATGTGCTGGAATAGAGGAGTTGATGTAAGAGCAATGTGGGAGCACAGGTGTGGAGGAGGAATGTATGATCTCCTCGGCAGAAAGAGTGTGTGTTTGTGTGTGCGTGTTGTATTTGCGCTGCTGCTTGTTGTGCTGTATGGATGCTTGTTTATCGCCACTGCTCTGTCTGTTTCCTGCCGCTTTGCCTGCCTCCCAGTCTGTCTGTTCTGAACCCTGATCTTGCTAGCCTAAATACAAACTCCTGCTGAGGGATGTGTTTATCCCCGCAGTGAGACTAAGCTGCTGAAGGCTGACCCTCCATCTCTCTGTACTTCCGTCCATTCCTCCCTCGCTTCATCCTCCCATCCTGGTGTGGAGCTTTGTACCACAGCAGCGTGGGAAAGCTTCTGATAACAAGCAGCCTGGTGTGTATGTGTGTGTGTATGTGTGTGTGTGTGTGTGTGTTTACAGAGCCACTGGAGAAACAAGATGTTCCCTCTTTCTTGCTTACTTGCATTTTTCCCCTCCCTCTTCTACATGTGTCTGCGAGTGTGTTCATTTTAACCCAGCACATGTGAGCCGCTCTCTGTAACCGTCTACCCACAACGTGAAGCCTCCGCGCTGACAGTCCTCAGCTGAGCAGCGCTGGCTTGACAAGCATCGCAAAGGCATTCATACACACGTATGCATATACAAGCGGAGCTCCGCTGTGGGTTCACCGGTGATTTGCAGAGGGATTTGTCAAGATCAAAGCCCGTCTTTTGTTAGTCCAGGTGTTAAAATAAGTTAAAACAGAACAAATGGGAAGGTGGAAGGGGTGTGTGTGTGGTGGGATTGAAAGCTGACAAGCTCTTCGTGGCAGAGTAGTCTCCAGAACTGCTCCAGAAACAATTACAGTGATCTGCCACCCGCTCCCACTGTTTTCTTCTTTTTTTTTTTTTTTTTTAGCATCAGTGAACTAGTCCATCTGGGCAGGCTTTACTTCAGAATGCATATTTTTGACAACACTCTTACGCTGTGTTAAGACAGGGGGATAAAACGAGGCAAGAGGTTGCCAGAAGCCAAGCATTGCAAAGTTTTTACAGACTGAAGAGAGTCAGAGATGCCAGAAACACTCGGAACACATTTTCCGCTAATGTCCTCTTGTAAGCTGGTAGCACACACCTACCGAACAATCTCTGAGGCATTTGTGAGCCTGCAAAAAAGGATACACCTACACTGAATGATTCAGCGTGCCAGTAATGACTGATGTAGATAGGTGTGGATTTTACCAAGCAAACGTTCCTTTCGAAACATAAACAATCAGTTTAAAAAAAAAAAAAATGCTTTTCATAATGTAGGCTTGAACAATCAGCTACTAAACAGACTTAACTGCTGAGAACATGACCAGACGATGTGCCAGCTGCCTAAATATTATGTTTAACTTCAAGGTTTCTGACTCATCTTACTGTATGGGAAGACGCTCATGCACCACCTCAGCTTTAAAGCATTCAATCAGCAATCAGTTTATTTAATGCATTATAGAGCTTTTCTCCTCTTGGTCTCGCCTGAAAGGAGAACAATACTCTAGACTAAATGGTTGTGTGAGTGCAAATGTTCCATAATTGAATTGGATGCTGTTCATGCTTTATGATGGTCGCCCATCTCTTGGTAAAGTCAGAACATGTCAACCACATTTCATTTAGCTGGGAATTTGCCTTGAATAAATGTAGATTTTTATGTAGTTAAGGCTGAATTTGATGTCTTTAAGGCAAAGGGTTATTTAAAAATCAGCCCAGAGCAAGAGGGAGACATCAAATGCAGCATCCCATGGAGAACAGTGAGAAGACAAGCCCTACAGGTAGATTTAGCAGCTGCAGCGACGTCAACAGACAGCTAGTTTTCACCTTACATAGACCTCCCGGTACGGTGAAAGGAGTCTGTCTGCAAGCCCAACAATATCACGGCTGATGGGGCTTGTCTTTATTTAGCTGTTTAATTGTACAAGTTAGAGTTTAAAACCATGTGCTGTTATTAATAACGTTCAGCTTGGTTTTAACAGTTTACCATTTGGATCGATGTAATAGTTCCTTCATGTTTAACTGCATTTTACTTAGTCAGACAGTTGGACACTCTCTGTGGTGAGTAAACGCCTCTGGCAAGTAACACAGGTTGAGAAAAGCATCCCTCACACACCTTCACTTAGTGAAAATTGACTTTAATAGGCCACAGAACATCCTTCCATACTGCATCAGACTTATTTAGATGTAAATTGAAAAGCAGCGGCAATGAAACAGCAAAGTTTTCCTCTGGATTGTGAACGTCTCACTACACACTGCCTGATGCCAGCTGGAAAGGGGTCTAGTCCTCCTCCTGCAGCCCTACATGGAAATATATGGTTATAATCAATCGACAGATGGATGGATATAACACTAACAAGCTAATAAATTCATGAGAAGTTGGTTTAAGAAGAGAAAAGTTTGCGTTCCATCCCCCATCTCCCATTTCTGGGACTGCAAAATTTTAATTTCTAATTGTGCAGCTTTCTGAGATCTCGCCATGCTCTACCGATCTGAATATTTACAGGAACTTTTTTTTTTTTTTTTTTATCAAGCGTGCTCAAACTTTTGTCCATATTAATGTGTGTATTGGAAGTGTGTGTGCATATGTGATGTCTGTATTAGCATTAAATTCCAACGGATTAGAGAGTGGCTAATCTGAAGCTCCAGTCTTTGACAAGCCATGTGTCACTAATCTCAAACACTCTTCAAGAACGAGACACAAACACAATCAAGGTTTGGATTTAAAACTCCCCACACTGGCTGTTCTAATCTTTTACTTTAACCCGAAAAGTAAAAAGAATGTTCAAACAGAGGAGAGAAAGGAAGAATGGAGAATTTAAGATAAGGATGTTATTTTCAGTCTTAATCTATAAAATGCATACATACTGTTCACTTATTTTATTTAAAGAACTGAAAAAAAAGATAAGCAAGTTGGTTTAATTCACTTTCCATCAATTTCTGCTAATGTGCTCTTCAGGTCTCTGATCTGAACTTCTTGATACACAAATGGAGCTTGTTTTATTCCATGCACTCTTTCATCTTAAAGTTTCTTTTCATATAAGTCCCTGAAGGCGGGAGCCTGGAGATTTAGCAGAACAAGTCCGCGTTTCCTCCCACAGAGATGAAGATATGGACAGCAGTGACTCTGCCTGCCTTCATCTTTTGCCCCAACTCTGTTGTTTCAGGACTCTGTCGCCTCTTGACAGGAATGAATTCATCCAAAATGAGCTCATATTATCAACTAAAACATTCATCCTTAACAAGCTTCTGATAAACATGCACACAAAACTTTTTTTTTTTTGTTATTATTATTGCCTGTTTTGGTGACCCAGATTGAGAGATTGTTGTCTCTGTTCCCTGATACACACTGCACTTCTCTATCTAAGATAGTGCTCGGCAGGGAGAGTTTATACTGCAAATGATGAAAAAAATGGACAGCAAAGCAAAACACAATAAAGATGGAAGATAAAATTGCTTCCTCCAATGATTTGATGTTGTCCTGCTGAATTCTGCCCTGTTTCTTGTCCACTTGTCAACAACAGAAAGTGACCAGAGCCCACAGAGAGCTATAAGGCAGTTTTCAAATCACTATTAATATTTTTCAGTCACTGATGCTGTTCCTCCTTTAAAGGTGGAGTATGTAAGATTTTCAATATTTAAAAAAAAAAAATTAACTAGTAAAATAATTACAATCACAATTAGATAGTTTTTTGAACATATAGGTTCCAGTCTGTCCATATTTGATGTGTTATTAAATTACAAGTTTAATTAATGACAAAGACTCTTCTTAAATGTTTGCCTACCAGTAAAAAAAAAAAAAAAGTGCTTTTTGTCATTTGTCATTAATTAAACTTATAATTTAATGACGCATCAAATATGGACAGACTGGAACCTACATGTTCAAAAAACTATCTAATTATGATTGTAGTTATTTTATTAGTTAATTTTTTTTTTTAAATATTGAAAATCTTATATACTCCACCTTTAAGTCCCAAACAAGTAGGTCCAAACCCATCTGTGTTCCTAAATATAGCTAAATTTGACTCATTTTCTTTTGTGTTCTGTCATGCTGCTGTAACACAGCATTAAAGTTTTAAAAAGTTAGAAAATTTTTGCCATTAAAAAACCCCAAAACACCTTGTAATATATAACCAGCTGTAAAAGTGAGTAACGTGTCTTTTATAAAAAAAAAAAAAAAAAGGCACTAAATTAAGTTGCATCCTCTTTTGTTTGCTTCTTGTGAAAACACATTCCACACATTTCTCTTTGTTTGTGAAGCAGACTCACATTTTTAACTTCTCATTGCTTCAGTTTTGTTGTACATCTGCATCACAGTGCGTTTGCTCGTTCTTAGCTGCACAAGTCGTGCCTCGCGTGTGCTTTATTTCAGTATTATGTCTTATTTATTTCATGCAGAACAACGATTTAGACGAACTGCTTAACTTGCACTTATCCAGTAACAATGCGGAGTTAAAGCTTTATACTAATTGAAAAAGCAAGATTTATTGCATGCACAAATACACAACCATGCATTTGTAGTAGCGCTGTGGTCTCAAAGGAAAGCTAAAGCTAATTGAAATATAATTCCCCAAAGACGCATGTTCGTGTTAATTGACTCTGTGTGTGCCTGGATTTGTGTGTGTGTTTCAGTGTAAGGGTGTTGTTCTGTTTCATATTATTGCCAGAAGTCACTTTCTAGTCACTTCTCTAATCATCAGCTGGAGGGACCCCCTCCCCAGCGCCATCACCACCACTACACATCTTAATTTGGTCTTTGAAAGCTATTAGACGCTCTTTTGCATGAGCACCGTTTCTAAACACATCTAATGTGGCAGAATTATGCTGCCTGAATCAACTGATGTTGTCTTACTTTCAAACTAAATCGGTCCGTTCACTGTGCCTCGGCGCACAACATATATCACACAGCTTCTACCGTGGAGTTATTTCAGAGCTTTAAAAGTAAATGGAAAACTGTGCAATCACTCAAGCAGCCCGTGTGTATGTGTGTGCACGTTGCTTTCTGTCAGTGTGAAACTAGAGAGAGGCCACCTTATATCTAAAAGCTGCAATTCAGGGATTACTTGTGTGAGCTAAAAGTGTGAAATTTCATCCAGTTGAAAAGACTTTGCAGCATGAGGTCATGTAACTGCTAATAAACATACAATGAGCGCAGTAGAAGTATGGATGCTGCAAGAATCATAAAAAGCGAGTGTCCAGTGAAAGATCCATATTGCACTTGGCCAATCTTTGGAAACACAGACATCTTTTGATTCATGTCGTCATACACACAAACTAAGAACAAGTTACGCTAGCCTTCGTACTGTATATGAGGCTCTTAAGCTGCTCAGCTCTCACCTGATATGGTACCATCCTTTGAGTTTACACTGTTTACACCGGCACAGATCCCGAGTGTTTCAAAACTTATTTTGGCTCTAAGTTTAGAGTGTGGCCTCCCTGTGTGTAAAGACTGCTCCAGGCCTGTTGTAGAGGGGAGGGAAGACGGAGTCAAGTGAGACAATTTATAACAGTTAAAAACCAAATGAACTGAGACCCTTGGCTTGGATGAACGAGCGGCAGCATACATAATGCGCCTTAGGGATTTCTTCTTCACACACGTGCGTGTGTGTGTGTGAGACTGTGTGGCCAGTCTAGCAAACACGTAGCACACACAACACACATCTCCCTTCACCATCTGTCTCTGTTTGCCACATTGCAAATCCATTATATGCTACACCGCATTATTCCCCCTTTCCTAAGTGGCACACACCCCTAAGCTTACTTCCCCTACTCAGTGGAACGGTGACAATTTGCCACCGCATACACATCTTTGTTACAGATGCTGTGGCATGTTTCCAGCTGGATTTTAATACATATTTTCATGCTCCATTTGAATTTTTTGTAAGTTGGTGTTTAGCATTGACGCTCTGAGATTTTACAAGCCTGTTTGCTTGTTTCCTGCTGCCTCACAAGAAAATGATTGCGATGAGACATTTTCATTTGGTCCCTGCTGAACTAACTCCAGACCCTAATAATCCCTCCTTACCCAGAATTATTAATTTTTTTGCACTTTGGCAGAAAGATATAGCACTTGCAAATGCACAGGCACTGCGTGAATCTTGCTAAGGCTTGGCTCAGTAGTTTTATAGCTAACTCATCTTCAGTTCTAATCAAAAAGATTCCCCATCTCCGACCCTCCTGCTGAGGAAACAGAGAAGTTATTATGTTTTTAAATGGTCTCCAATTACTGGTAATTTCAGTGCCTGTCTTAAAGCTATTTGCTTTTCTCTCACTTTGCTCCGCTTGAGTACAGCAAGCATTGTGCTTTGCAAAAACAACTAGTTAGACATAAAGTCTCTCCTCATCTCTCATCATTAATAATGGCAAACACAGTTAACTCAATGCCGTCTTTATCTCCCTCATTAGGGTTTGTCTCTACAGTTCTCTCGGTTATCCTGTCCATCAGTCTTCTGTACTGTGATGAGCTTCTACTGGCAGACATGAGAAAGGATTCTCACATCGTTAGATCTAATTTGTAAGCGATGCCAAAGCTTTGCATTCATGTGCTTATCATTAACATTCTTAATTTATGAAAGTACTCTTGCTATTCTTGTCTTACAGAGCATAGCTTTGTCAGCCCGGTGCCGCATTTTTGAGCTCACATTGGTTTAACATCCATATTCATAGCGTTACTGCAAGGGCATTTCGTAATTTTGAATGTTAATCTGTGGCTCACCTGGGAAATGAATTTAGCTGGATTAGTTATGATGGATTAGATTTCAGATATAACCTTGGCTGCATGTTCTGGCTTTTGGTGGTGATAATTTATTTATTTTTCTTTCCTTTTGTGTTATTTCAGAATAGTATGGACAGAAAGTTTTAGACAGTTTAGACTTTTTAATCTATTTGTTGTGCTTTTAGTCTCATAATAAAATTGGACACACAATAGGGCTGGGCGATTAATCGGATTTTAATCTCAAGTACGATCTGGGTTTTCAACGATCATGAAAATAAAAGGGTGCGATTATTTTTCTCCTTGCGGTTTCCTCTCCTGCTGTCTTCGGTTGCTAATCGAGCGTCTCTGGCATTGCAGCGCTGTGCTGTAAACTCCTCCCACAGCCGCTTTGCTTTCATTCAGCCACTGTTGCCAACTTGGCGACTTTTTTGTTAAAAGTGACTAGCGACAATCTAGCAACTTTTACTGGAGTTATTAGAGACTTTTCTGGTGTTTTGGCGACTGACTTAAAGGCACATATACAGTTAGTGTCGCAAACGAGCAGCGGGAACTTCTCCCCGTCCTAAAGCACTCCCAGGCGGCCAGTCTCAGTCGGCTCCGGCTGCAGGTCAATGTAGAATAACTGCAGTAGGTTGTGGAAGTTCACAACAACATAGTTTATACCGCTGTCAGTGAGAACTGGCTGCATTATTTTCGTATACATAGTTCAGCTAGTTAAACTCTGTAATATCCCTCCGTTACGGGGCGTTACTATAAAAACGCGTTAATCAGCTGTTTCAGATCAACTGTCTTTTAACAGGTGAATGAGGAAAAACGCGCTGCAGCCTGACAGCGTTTGTTTGGCATAAAACGTACATCGAGGCATACATAAAATAGTTCCCATATAAGTGGTAAAAGCGGATTAAACATCTCAGAACCGTGAATTAGATGGTTATAATGCGCGACACGGAGTCGAGAACACCACAACGTGCAGCATTGTTTAAAAATACTGGATAATTGTGTTAAATAATCGAGATCTCAAGTTCAGTCAAAGTAATCGTGATTATAATTTTTGCCATAATCGAGCAGCCCTAACACACAATACTTGTCAGTAGCTGGTAATTGAGTTTTCTTTCTTTTAATAATTCAAAGCAAAAAATGAACAACAAAAAAAAAACAACCCAATTATTAAAGTTAAAAGAGTATCCTTTGCAATGACACCCACTTAAATATGACAAGCATCTGACTTCATCCTATTTCCCTCAGTGGTCCTTGAGATGCAACCTGACTTAAGCCTACTTGTGTGTAATTCCATTCATCAGACATAACTTGAAAAAGCTATATAAGATTTGATAGATAATGGTACAAGTCAGAATAAAAACCAAACCGCGAGGTTTGGGTTTATATTGAAGAGGTGTCAAGGCATCTCAGAGTAGGTAAAAGAAACATTCTTTAGCATTATAGGTGCACACAAATACAGCAAACCTTCATCACATAAGAGGTTTGAAAACACCAACATGCTTGGTATTAATCTGAGGACAAAGGTTATCTGTCTGACAGGTAATGAATGTGATCCACAACTCCTTTGAGGGGATTAGAGATCCTTACAACCTGGACAACCATCAGTGCAGCACTCAGCCAATCAGGACTTTATGGTAGAGTGGTCAGACCGAAGCCATTTCTATCTAAAAGGCACATGACACACCAGTGGGAATTTTCCTGCTACCTGGATGACTCTCAGATCATGAGAAGTCAACACCCTCTGCTATGATGAAATGGAGATTGAACTATTTGACCACATTTCCCAGAGGCCTGTGTGGCTGTACAGCGGTGTTCATAAGACAGCTTGGCTGAACACAAAAAAAAATTCTGCCAATAAAAGAAATCCTGAGTTTTCTGCTGCTATGGATGCTCTTGGAAAAAAATTAAATAAAGGTTGATTTATATACTTGTAGATATATATTTTTTTGTAATAAATCAGCAAATACTCCAATAGCTTGTTTTTGCTTACTCTTTGCTGTATTGAGTGTGGATTAAAGGCAAAATTAGCTAAATAATTTTAAAGAGTTTGACACTATAAAAACAGTATTCAACTATGTATACAGACCGAAAAAAAAAAAAAAGAAAGAAAAGAAACTGTATTTGTGATAGCTATACAAAGAGCTCATCTGTAAATCTGTTGTGAAATTCTCATGTAGAAAAGGTTCAGCTATATTTCTGGTGGCTGTTATTCAGAACTCAAGCATTTCCGGGAGTAGTTCCCCAACATTCGAATACTGCTGCATGTGTATCCGCTTCAAATGGACCAGATAATGCTAATCTCAGCTAATCCTTTGAGAAGCACCCTCAAAGCAACAGTATCATGCTACTCTGTAGCTGCGATGGATGGTGTTGGAAAAGGGACAAAACTGGTGAATGAATGGTGAATGGAGGGATGAGGAGGGTCAATTTTTTTAATCATAGAAGACGACAGGCATAATCCTCACAGCAAGAATCACCTACTTCTTCATAAACACACATACAAGTGTGCCAAACTCTAGTCATGAACTATTAGGAAAAAAGAACGACCAGAAGTTTCAGTGCAGTGCTGTGGAACTGTTAATTACAGTTTTACTGAGTTGGTTGACAGTCTTGTGCTGTTTCTGAAATAAGGACTGATGTAGTTCTTCATACACTAGTCAGACTAAACTGAAAAAGTGAGCTCATAACCAGCAGGAGCCCAATCTAGTGACTACTGATTATTTAAGAGGAATTCAGTAATATTCTTTAATCCTGAAACCACCTTTTTATGCCCGTTGGCACTGAACTCGCAGAGCTGAGTTCATTTTAGAGTAACATTTAAATTTAATAACATTTATTCGGTTCTCTTAATTCTCTTTATATACAACTTAAATGGGGCAGAATGCAGAAATGGCTAGATTAGATTTCTCTTTTTCATAGAATATAGATCATTTTCATTTCCAAGCCTTATTGCAATGATATGTCATACCCTGCTTATGCAGGAATGCTGCTCCATCTTATTGCACATGGCAGCAAGAAATGAATTGACCAAAAATGTAATTATAAGAAATTTGATGTCAGCAGTAAATTTCCATCATATATAGCTACTATGCTCATATCTACATGGCAATAATGATTCATTTATCATTAATATATTTATTTATTAACTTCATTTCTGGGGTTTTGATATCAAAACCTGTGGTCATCTTGATACCATTTCCTCGACCAAGTAATGTAGTTCTACTTTTAAATAGTGAAAGGGGAAAAGGTAACCATAAAATTGATTAAGTGGGATATGACTCTGTGCTCTTGTACACATACAGTTCACTCCTGCTGTAGATAAATGTTAAAGAATGGTTCTTCTTCGTTATTGAGTTCATGATGTTCCCTTAGAGATGTTGCTGGATAAGTCTATCCTTCTTCCAGACAGAAAACGTCACACTGTAAACAACGACGATCCAATTCAGGCTTAATGAAAGGTGGGAAGCTGTTCTTACAAAGAAAATATCATAATATATTCATTTTGTAATGATAAAGCAAGAAATATAATTGCTAACTTGAAGAAAATAGGCATCATTTTTGTACTCATTTGTACCATATTAGGCCTTTTAAAGTAAGCAACTGTACCAAACAGTATCTTTTCTTGGACTGTTTACAGTGCCTTCATCATTTTCCAGCTTGATTTGCAAAGGAAAAAAAAATAGCAACATAATCTGTGAAGTAGCAGTTCAGCTAACATCTACAGGGTACTTGCCATTCAGGGCAGGTCACCTTGATAGAAGAAATTAGAGTGAAGGAAAAAGTAGAAGGAAGGCACAAGCGGACAAAGACTGCAGACATACACCAGGGGAAGGTGATGGGCTGTTTTTAAGATGCAGCACAAGAGTATGTTGTGTCTCCTGCTTGCCTGGAATCTTGAATGGCATGTTACTAGCCAACTGCTGTGTCACTGCTCTCTTAAGCCTTGCTGTGATAGAATGAGATGAGACAGGATTGATGGTTACAGCAAACTACTGTGAGTATGTGTGTCATAACTGGGTTGAGGTTGAGGCAATAAGAGAATTAGAAGGGTGTAGGGCAAAAGGAATGGCAATGAACTGAGGTATTCCCCACTGAGGAGGAAAATAAAATAGAAACAAAGGAAAAGAGAGCAGTAGTCATGCATCGCGTATCCAGGAAATGAGCTTTGACACAGCTTCAATCTTGTCTTCAAACACAAAAACTCACTCCCACTATCTAATAATTGCAAGTGAACAGAGGCATGATCCATATAATATTTAGGTTATGTAGTTTCATTCGGATAGTGAAGAGGTGATGCTTCACAAGTTGTAGTTTATTTTACTTTTTCCAAAGGATTATAGATGCAAAAAAGTGGTTGTTTTTCCTCACCGTTTCTTTTTAACAAAATGTAATGTTGAGATTATTATTGGTGGTGCATAACAGCACATTGTCTTTCAACTATATCCTCATAATAAAACACTGGTTATTGAATAAACCCTGCAACTGAACCACAGTACAGGACATTCTTTCATGATCACTCTCTGAAATAGAATTGCAGTATATCCCACTCAATCTCG
Source organism: Telmatherina bonti (assembly GCF_933228915.1). Lineage (NCBI taxonomy): Eukaryota > Metazoa > Chordata > Actinopteri > Atheriniformes > Telmatherinidae > Telmatherina > Telmatherina bonti. The sequence goes on along the minus strand of NC_136628.1, from coordinate 21,853,538 downwards.
CAAGAAAGATAGGGGAGGCTTCTGCTCTTTGTTGGTGTTGCATGTTGTAGACGGTCCCAGTGCATTTGTTTCACAGCTGGTTGCACATAGAGGCCATGATGAAAATCAGACTGCAGTTTGTTCTCTGCCATGCCACGGCTGGAAACGAGCCTGGTTTTTGCTTTAGATATATGCGAGATGTTGATCTTTAAAGTTTGAATCTGCGTCATGGTTGCAGTGCATTTGAAAGTTTCGGGGAGGAAGGTTGGTTTGGCGTGTTTTATCTCTGCATACATGCACAAATTAACCAAAACGTTGATGGAAATTTCAAGATTTTTTTCATCTTAACTCATGGTGAAGAACTGCTTCAGCACAGGATCTAATAAATATCAGCTTCATTAGTCAGTCACTACTTACGGCTGGCCGAGCTGAAAATGTTCTGAATCAGATCGATCAGATCAGTCAGCCCACTTTGACGGCAACTTTTCTTTGCCAGGTCATTTTGAAAAATGTATGGTCTGCCCAAACATGAAGGTTGTAATATTTACCTCAAAGTAAAAATACAGAAATACAGTTAGCAGGGTTCATTCCTACTTGCTTCTCATTTTCTCTCAGCTTTTGTCTATCTTTACTTCTCATATCTCCTCTTCCACTCCTCTGCTCCCACTCTTATCTGAATGCTTCATTTCTCTCTTTCTGCCGACACCTCACTCTCCAGTGTCACCCTGAGCTTTCATCTCACCAGGGTTTTTCCTTCATAGGAAAACCCCAATTGACAGACAAGCATCCTTGTCAGACACCATTCATTGCACTTGCATAGATATGAAAGTGTTTTAACAAGCACCACTGAGTTTTGCGTTGCAGTGGAAACTGCATACCAATGGCAAATCAGATCCTGTAACCAAATTAAAGAAGCACTGAAGTTTGGATACTGTTATGTTGATGTCCTTGTCAGACTTTAAAGTTTCTCTGCAGCAACCCCAAGGTGGTGAGTATGTAGCGTTTGTTTTACTGTGCTGACATCCGTGAAGAATTTGGACTTAAAAATGCAATGGTGAAGTTAACCGAACCGGATACCGAGTCATATTTTCTGAATCTGATGTTCTTGGATTAAAATGGGTAAAATTGAAGAGTCTGTGACATACTCATATAAATTGAAATTCAACTGACTAATCAGTTCACTTGGAGTTTAGCTTTTTAGATGAATTTGTTGGGTAAGAATAGTTTTTGACGAACTCAAAGGGAAAGGGCATTGGTCAAAATTCCAAACACAGATTTTCTTCTTTATGTTAGTCTATCAGAGCAAAAGCCTGAAACTAATAGAAGCAACTGAATTGGTTTGTAACTATGTTGCAAATTTGCTGGTTTAATAGTTTAATGGATTCATTTGTTCAGATTTCTTGTGTTTTTTTCCTTCCGTGTTCAACAACCAGTGATTGTGTTCCATTCATTCCTGATCTTAAGCACTTAAGTCTACAGTAACTAAAGCTTCTACATGGTATTTTTCTCTTTGTTCAAGATTGTAACAAAACATACAAAACATCAAAATGATGAAGTTATACAAAATAATGGAAAAAGGTTTGAGTGCACCAATGGAAATATCTAAATTTGTTCGTTTGCTTCTCTTATTACCCTGACACACCCATCACACTGGAACTGGACTTGTCAGACCACATGGACTTCTTCCATTGCTCCAGACTCCAATCTTTATGCTTCCTAGCAAATTAAACCCTTTTGTTGGGTTAGCCTCACTGATTAGTGGTTTTCTTATGGCCACGTAGCTGTTCAGTCCCAGTCCCTTGTGTTCCTTTCACATTGTGTGTGTGTGTGTGTGTGTGTGTGTGTGTGTGTGTGTGTGAGATGTGTGGAAGTATACTTATTTTCATTATTAAACATAAACTTGAGTTCAACTGTTATTTTTCATTGATTTAATTTTATGAAATCATCATGCAGCCCATTTCCTCCTCAAAAATGATGGATCCCCACTATCCTTCAAGTTTTTATTAATGCACTGGACAGTTCTTAACCCAGTTGTAGTGGTTTCTGTGATCTCCTTAGATGTTTTTTTTGGTTTGATGTGGGCCAATTTGACCCTTCATAAACAAACTAACATCTTTTCCACAAAAACAAGTGTTTCAACATAGTTGTTTAAGAAATGAGAAGCTAGTCATTGCGTCAGTCCCAGTTAAATTCCAAACCCAGTAATTATTATGCAGTAATTATCCATATTTGTTGTTAAAGCCACGTGTAAATGTTTTTTTGTTTTGTTTTGTTTTGTTTTGGCCAGGCATTGTATATGACTTTAAAAGAGGTAATATCATCATAACAAGCATCCTACATCCCCAGAACAATGATCTAAGCTGCAAGGATTCAGTCTCAGAAAATATATGAAGGGCTTGTTTTATAGACCATGACATATAATTTCCTCTCTTCAGATCGCTACATACGGCCCTGTGTTCCTCTCAGAAAGCAACCAGGCTGCAAGTGATGAAACTGTTACACTAGCAGGCTGCGTTCCTTTTTTTTTTTTTTTTTTTTTTTTTAAATTCTCTGCGTCCTTTACACTCTCTTTCCGTTTCTTTTTTTTTTTTTACTAATATCTGCACTCTCTTTCCCTGGATGAAGTGAGACTTCAGTTTTGTATCAGTTTAGTTAGACTGCATAAAGGTTATGTGCATCTAAATGACAGCTAATATGCAACATCTGCTGGAGGGCTTAGGTAATGTCCTACCTAAGCATTTCTGCGTCTGGTTCAGTGTATTTTGCATATATTGTTGTGGCTTATAAATCTTTATAATGGAATCAACAACACTGTTGTAGGGGATGCAATGTGAATGTGACTTTTAGATTTAACATCTACCTAAAGTTCAACACCTATTGCAAAACAAAGATGTACATGTGGTTGCAAATAAAGCAAACAGCTTGTTCAACCAATCATTTTCATTAGTATACAAATACGTTGGTTGGATGCCAATAAATGTAGCACAACCTTTTAACTATGCAGAACGTGGCTCAGTATGTTGGGATGAGCTTTTATCTTCTTAATTAAATCTCATTTTCAAAATAAGACTTCATTCATTCATTCATTCATTTACATTTTAATACCCCAAAGATGAAACAGTATTTCTTAAAAATATGCCTATTCAGCTTTTTAACTTAAAAGAAAAAAAATTGTGTAAAGTGACATAGATATGATACCACATGTTTTTCCTCACTCAGTAACAGGGGATCTGTGCAAATGCTAATCTAGTCCCATCTACACCTCTGTTCAGCCACAGCTGCTAGAGCTAGAATCTGCTAACTCTTCATTTGATCTGTTCCTCACAGAGCATGCAAAACAGCTGTCCGGCCCCACCCCTGCAAGTAGTCAGGAGTGGGTAGCCATATTCCAGTGACTGTCTGAGTCTGATGTGACTTGGGCAGACATCATGCTAGCAGGTGGAATGTGTTTAAAGTTTCATTTACATAACATTTCCATTAACATTTTGTCATATTTTACTGAACTCACATGCAAGTAGCGGTACCTAATGTTAATCGCTGTCTTACAAATCTACTCAGCATCCTCACATAGTGTATAACTAGTTGATTAGTTGTTTTGTTATTTTGTCCATGGTCAAAACAATCATGTAGAAAATAACTTAATGAGCTGTATACATTCACTGACAGCCACGAGCCAGTTGTCTTGAACTTCTACATTTATAATGTAATATCTTATCAGTAGATATGCTGAGACATGCTGGCCCTCAATGGCTGCAATCCTGCAAGTTTCTGTTTCTGTGCTCCAACGAAACAATATAAATACTGGTCGGGGAGATACTGCAGAGTTACAGATTATAACATTATCAATCTCATTATTTTGGCTTGGAATTAAGGTGTCCTGGCATTCATGCAGAGGTGACTTTGAAATTCACCACATACCCAAATACTGCTTCAGACCAAGTTCACTGCAAGGGCACTCGACCCCACAGCAAAACCTACCCAGCAGCTGCTGAAAGAACACGATACATTGACCTAGCCTGTAGATATGCCAGGTCCCAAACCGATCAAGCATGCTGGGGATGGGGCACTACAAGCTCAATCCAAACAGGCCCCATACCACAACACACACATGTCCCAGAGGATCCACAGCCAACAAAGCAACGCCAGACGCTGCAGGACACCCCTAATGTCCCATGTCCATGCTCTGACAGGGCAGTCAGTTTGGCGGCGTGATGACAACCCACACAATGTCAGGCAGGAGGTTTTAAAAAAAAAAAAACCATCAGTGGCGTAGTTATTTTTTAGACATTTCACTGCAAACATGTACATAGCATAGCTTTAATACATAATAGGCCTTTGTATTTGGAAAGATTTAAAGCACGTCGTGTTAATTTGAATAAAATGACATGGTTACAGGTAACTTTGTGGAGTTTGTGTGTTTTCCTGCATATATGTTAAGCTATGCTGGCAAGAATTAAAGTTTTTTGATTGTATAAAAGTGTTCTTTATTATCAGTGGATGCAGAGTTGACAAAAACACATGTAGCTTAAACAGAGCATCAAATTTTCACAGTACTCAATGATGTATAATGGAACGTACTAAGCATCTACAAGGATCTGCATATGCCCCTGACGATACCACTCCCCCCTTCTGTCTATCTTTACGTGTCTGTTTCCTTTTGCTCCTGGAGGGGAAACATGACTTGTTTACAGTCTCTGTTGCGACAACTAAATGAAATCACATTTCCCATCAGTCAGTGGGCTAATTGAGGCTAGCTCTTCCATTAGTTGTCTGCTCACATCTGCTGTGTAGGGAGCCAGACCGATCAATTTTTCGTCAAGTGCTAGACACTTGGTGGGATTAGACACACACAGCCTAACGGAAACGTGCAAAGTTTAAAGTTCACATCTTGCAGGTAGAATCAATTTCCAAAAGTTTTTTTTTTAAAATTTACCTTTTATATTATCATTTAGGTTTTATTTCAACCAGCATGTTGTAATATGCTATGTTTTTTTTTTGTTTTTTTTTGCATGTAATTCAAGTGGAAAAGTAGGGAAATAGAAAGGCAACAATACATTTGTTCATCATACTTTCACCTCCTTGAATGTTTGTGCTAGAGAATGGGTGAGTTGAGCTGCTCTTCCTCCTTTCTTTGTGGTACAAGAAGGAATCTGGCTGTTCCCACAGTCTTGGCAAATTCTTCCTATCCAAATCCTTTTCTCAGTAATTCTGTTGTCCTGCCAACGGTGAGTGAAAGCGCAGAAGAGTATTATGGACCGGTCATGCATGAGTAACGAGGGGCCCCTCTGAATCTGTGCAAGTGTGTGTTGAGTTTCAACTACTTTTTCTGTCCCACTGAAACCTAGTTACTATGCATTAGCCTTAAGTGGCCTTCTGCCCTTGAGTTATAACATGCTCTCTTACACCTACACAGTATAGGTGCCTTAAACTCAAAAACAGTACAAACATACAAAAGAAAGCTCTTCAGAATTGATTTGTAACTTGCTTGTGTAGTTTACTGTAATGAATACGCCCACGTCATCCTTCAGCACCTTGCCTCTCATCCCACTTCCCACTCCCACCAACTACCGCATTTCCACTCATAGTCCATCTTTAGCAGAATGGGAGAAAGGTTTGTATGAGTTTCTCTCACTGTGGACAAATCCAGCCAAGACAAACCTGGCTGTGTTTGTGAAAAATCAAGGTGTAATGAGTTTTAACACGCCAGCAAGTGATTATTTTTCTGCAGTTTGAATGCAATGTTGTGAGTATTATGGTGACACATTAGTCCAATCTGTGTTGATCTCACAAAGCAGGAGATGAACAGCCCATATGTCAGATTGTTGTTTGAATTGCTTTGGGTTTTCATCATGTCAGCTGTCGTCCAGTGTGTCTTGGCAAAAAGCTTTTGAAAGCTGTACAGTGTTTGATTTTCAATGCATTGCTAGTGCCAGTGCAGACAACTGTCATCAGCTGAAACATGCTCTGCCAATATCTGATTCAGCTATATACATACATTTTATGATTCAGAATTAATGTCTCAATTTATGCTTAATAGCATATTCAAATGTGGTAGCTGGAAAGACTAGCATCTGCATTTCGCAGCTCAGTGCACCACTAAAACTGAATTATATTTCACTTAAATTCTAGTGACATATTAGAGAAAGCATTTCTATTTTACATCTTCACAATTTCAACTCTAGAGTCTGTTCAGTTTCGTCTACCTAAAGGCTGGACTTGGCCAACATGATTTGAGTATCTCTTCAGAAGCTTTGAGTTTGGTGCCTTAAGTGACCATATTAGGACAAAGGACGGAGAGAAATAGAAAGGTCAATTTGGAAATTCTGTTTATTTGAAGACAGTATTTATTTAAATGTGGTATTCTGTCAAAAGAAGTTTTTGAATGGCAGTGAGAAAACCTCCAAGCCTCTTGGTCAGGTAGGGGACGCTGACAAATATTGCACATTCATATAGTTTGCTTTGCTTTCACATTGCACTTTACGCTAGTGGACCAAACCCCCTGGGCAACATCACGCAGTTACAGCAGCTACTTGTTTGGGGGTTTTATTGCCCAAAATGACCAATGTTGGGTTTAGTTCAAAGAGTGGATATATATTAACTTCCTTTAATAATGTTGAACACTATACACCATTAACAAATAGCATATTTCCTTATTTATGTTTCTCAGTCTTGGTAAATAGACGTATAAACACCCAGTTCCTCATCTGCTCTCAGCTATGAGTCCGATTTAATCATTCTGGATCACACACACACACACACACACACACACACCCACCCACAGGAGCTCACCTTTAACCAGGGTCACTCAGAACTCGTTTGGTATGCTGAGGTGTATGTGCTGATGTTGCATCATTCTGTTTTCGTCCATTTTGCTTGTTGCTTGGTTTGTTTTGTTAGCAGGGGCATTACACACAAACTGTACATGTGTTTGGGTGTGATGTCTGCAGGGTATTACACACGTAAATATGGATGTGTGTATGGTGTTCATAAGTGCTCAAACGTGTCATTCGCTCTCGTTTTAAACCACAGTTGTGGTGTGGAGGCTCAGGTTTTGCTTTCTTTTAGTCACATCCTATTTTTGCTGTGTTTCAAATGTGCTTTGACTTCTAGCCTATGGCACAGTGTTGTGCGAAGTGGAAGAATGCCAGCAAAGAGGGTTTGCATGTTTTTTTCCCCCTTCTTTTTCGTTTTTAATTTTAGGCGTCTGTCTCCAATCAGTAAAAACCCACTGTCACCCAATATGTACAAATAAACACTGCTACCAACAGAAATCTAATGGGTTTGACAGGTTCTAATCTTTTTTTTTTCTCATTTGAACAGCCTTGTGTGTTGGTGAGTATGTGCATAAGCCTTAGAGTATGTCATGTTTATGTTATATTCATGTGGAAGTTGCTATTGAGTGGCTAGATGATGAGCATTAGTGGCATAGACAGAGTCCTTGAGTCTCTGGATTTGTTGTTTTTCTCTGCATCTCAGCATGCAGCAAGCCAGAGCCAAAAGAGCTCTGCAGGGTCAGCTTTGGCCCCCTGACAGGTTGACGAAGCGAGCGCTGTCTGTCAGGGGCCAGGTCTATTAAACGATCAGAGACTGCTACCTTTCCCTGACGCCAACCTGGCTGAGAGGACTCAACTCCCTCCTGGAAGCAAAATGTTGCAGGCTTGTGCATCCTAAATGTGTGTCAGCCATTTAGGATACGAACAGAAGTGGGTAGAGCAGTCATATCACAGCATGTCAGGGCTTTGCACACAGGAGCTTGTTTTTTATCTGGTCCAGTAGCCCAGCAGCTATATTTATTTCTCCATAGGTATTTCAGACAGGCATAGTTGGGCAAACATTTTTTGATGCTGGGAGATTGAGAGAACCATTAAATTTAGACCCCAAAACATACTGCAATATACCATATTAGCTCTACCTGGGTCACTGAAAAGTGTTTACTATTATGCTGAAAGGTACACATGCATAAGTTGCTTTCACTGGTTCACCCTTTGAAGAACATAGCTGTTTTGTTTTTCAAAGGAGGATGCTTGAGACAGATTTGTAGTAAAGGCCCATTAATACTCCCCTATGAACGTAATAGAAATGTCTGTTTCAAGCAGTCATACATTGCCGCCCATTGGACTTCCATATGTTTTTTACATTACCATAGTTCTGAAGTCATTTCATCCGCTAGTAGGCAGTGCTGAGTTCAAAGTTCATTTAAGCGTTCTCATATCAGCTTTAAACCCTGGTAATGCACCATTATAAAGCCTTGTTGTGTGTGCATGCAAGGTTTTCATTTTCATTAAAGTTGTTGTCCTTGTTGTCATCTTCTTTCTCCTGTTTCTCTTCTTCTCTGGTTTGTTTGTTTTGGTAGTTGCATGTCAGCTATACTGCTCAACACTGACCCCATGGTTTCCATTGGTATTGCCCCATTAACTGCATTTGGTGATAGATCTGCAACACCCTTGAAAACGCACCAATAATGCCCATAAACGACACAGGAGGCAAACAGAAGTGTCTGTCCATCTGCGCATCACCATTCTGCCTCATGCATAAAGGTGCCTTAAGAAATCACTGGAAAGCAATGCATTGAAGTCTGAACAAAATCTTTTGGAGAAGCTTCATTAAAAGTGTTTTCACAAATAATAATGTTCTTGCTGCTTGTTCACTTAAGTAAAACTAAAGAATAGCAATTTCCAGAATCCCGTACTCTGAACTGAGCAAAATGTCACTGGTTGTGAGCTCACGTTATAGAGATTTATAAGTTTGTCCTTGAGCTTTGAGTTAAAGTGACAGACTTTATGTCCAGCTGACTATTTCTTACCATGTCTTGACATAATCTGTAGACTTAGGAAATACTCAACTAGTAGATTTTGATTATACCCCAAAAAATACTCTTTTGGGCTTAATTGTAATGGGAGAAATAGAGGCTAAATGCTAAAAAAGAGAAGTTAAGGCATATGTCTACCTAGGCATGAAGCCAGCACTGGTTTGGTTACAGACAGTAAGAATTATAAAAACACTTAAAAAGTGTCTTTATTATAAGTTGAGTTTTCCAAAATAGGCTTTTTGAGCATTACATCTAAAAAATTATTTAGATTGTCACTCAAAGTTACCGGTGAAAAATAGCATTTTTACACCATTATGTTGACCCTGACAGATTTGCTTTTTTACACTGTAGCTTTTAAATGGTGCTGTATGAAAAACCAGAAAGTCATAATTCAGGAATTTCCCCTTTTAAAGTCATCAAAACCTCTCCCAGTTTTTATTTCCTACTGTTTCTGTCTTTGTTTTGTTTTCACCCACTCTGTCTTTGTGGTTGGAAAGCATGACTTGCATATGGCAGAAAGATGGATTTCATTAAAAAAACTATCCACAATAACACTGAATAAAACAATCCCAAGGCCCATTATGTTGTGTCCTCCATGTGTTTGTACATTGGATTTTCTATATTTTTTTCTCCTGACTGATGATTTAGTATTTTCAATAATGCATTAACTCAGATCTTAATGTAAAACTAACTTTTTGGAATATTAAAAAGTTTTTTGTTTTGTAATATTCCACCAGTTTTCTCCTCCGTGTCTTGGTTTGTACAGCAGGTTGTTTACTAATCAGATTGTCTAATATGTCTTTGTGTCTCTGTATGTAATGACATTGCCGATGTATCCTTTGGCAATATTTATGAAGAAGCAGTTTTGGTATAAATACTTTGTACATTCAATCCAATTACCAGTGAATTTACAGGAAAAAGTGAAAAATAAACCACAACTATGACACATTGCGATAATGGCAATGTTAGGTATGGATTTACAGGAGAAATAAATAAATAAAAAAACAGCAAACTATTTCAGAACAAGCAAAATTTTTAAATAATAAAGCTTGTTTCAAACAGGTGAAACCCTCTTTTTCCTAATGTTTGTGTGTATTTCTGTGTATGTGCATGTACATGCTCTTGCTTTAGAGTGTCATTAATCAAATGGAGTATTATTGTTTTCAGCATCTCGCCCAAGTCTACACATTACCATTTTAATGACATTACTCTCCTATTAATCTGCTTACCACACAGCCACCGGTGCAAGCTATAAAACTATCAAAGAAGTACTTTGATTACAAAAAAAAAAAACGGGGTGGGAGTAAAAACATGGCCATAAAGAGACAGGGAACAGTAATTAAAAAGCCACTCTAATGAAAGAAAACTCATAAACTAGAAATAGCAGTAAAAGAATGGTAAAAAGTGCATATGCTGCAGTCTTGGATTAGACATGCGACAAATAAAGAGTGTTCTTTACAGCACGGAAACACAGGGCGTGTGGCATTTTGAAGACATACTCAGTGCCTCCAGTCTTACCCGGTTTAATTTGAACTTGGTGTGGTCCCCAGAGTCGAATCAGATAACTAAATTAAAGCTGCCATCAACATCTCGCAGTCTAGCTTCAGCGGCTCATCAGGAAACTCTTTCTAAATGGTTTTTAATGTCTGAAAGTTAAAGAGGAAGCTGTATTTTCATTGCTTTCTTAAACATTTAAGCTTGAGTTGCAAATGAGGTCCCATTGCTCAGAAGTTGGAAAATTTTCATTTTACAAAAAATATATAAACTGATTAACCTTGTTGGTGAGGTTTAATGAATCTGTGAAATTCATTTCTGTGAGGTGTAAGAGCGAAACTTACAGGCATCCTTAGTGTTGAAGGCCAAGCCAGGCCAATGGGTTGCTCTTGGCTTCTGCACTTCTTTAATCTGGGCCGTTTTTAAAATGTCAACAGGCAATCACAAACCCATTGTTTTTAGGGTTTTAATTATTTATTTATTTATGAATTAATTTATTTTTTTGCTTGTAGTAAATAAATCCAAAAACAGCTACTGATAATACGAACATGCCCTAACACTTTTTAATTTTTTCATACAATGACACAATGCAAGCATAACTTTTCATAAGTTGTCTGCCTTCCTGATAAGAGATCGATGGTGGTTACTGCATTCTGCTTCGTGTCCAGAATTTATTCAAATTGAGTGTTTCCTTGTGATATTTTGAAATTGAATCTTGGTTATTTGCAAATGTGGATTGCAAAATTGCCTCATTGAATTTTGTCTTCTGAGCTCTTGTGAAATGTATCATCATTCGTGTCAGGAACTTTGCGTCATTATTTCCCTAAGCACCGGGCCTTTTCTTACTAGTTGTTGATGCATGAGTGAAAGCTTATCCTGCTACTGTGAGATGCTCGGCAATATGAATAATCTGATCAGGCTTTTAATCTCCTTTTGATTAGTGAATAGGTGGATCCAGCTTCATACTGTTACTTATACTGTAAATTATTCCACCAAAACCAGCAGCACCACAGTCCCTGTTCAAGCCACCTGCTTAATTATGTAAACAGAAATTCATATAAAGCTGTGCTTTATATATACTTAATTCAATTCCTTGTAGTATTTTTAGTACATTATGCCTCACATCTCTAGCTTTATGTTTTCCATGTTTTTATTTCTTTTACATTTTATAGTTCCTCCTCCTTTGCAGCAGTTTGCAACTTCAGAATACTAAAAATTTAGCTTAATAACAGGCAGCAGACATTACTGTCACCGTCCCACACTGACAGCTGTCGTGCAGATAGTAGAAGAGCACAGTGGATGAGGTGATTGACAGAACTTGACAGCCAATTCATATTAAAACTAATCCCTAAATAGCCATTTACTGAGTGTAAAATATATGCTTAAAGTAAATAATACAAATAGGAATTAGACTTGTAGACCTAATACATAGAAAAGGAAAATTGAAAAAACATCTGCATGCATCATTGGAACAGTCTCAGTATTGATGGTCTGCTTGCATAAAGTCAGGTCAAATAAGTATTGATGCAGACATAATTATCACTGGACACGTGTCCTTGGCTGGTAATGCTTTCATCTTGTCGATTTGTTTGTGAGTATGTGCTTCCTGTTACCTCTTTATGATATTTTCCCGTGTAAACACTCACCTTCTTGGGACCGGTAATTCATACTTGGACCAAAGCCGAGTCCTAATGAGGCAAAACATCATGTCTCAGGGCCATGACTGGAGTAAAGGGTGAAAGTCAGGGTTAGACATCAACTAGGGAAGGTTAAGGTCATGATTTAGGTTTGGTTGTTCTCAATCAAATGGAGGTCAGTGCAATGTTTTGTTAAGGGAAGGGGTGGAAGCTGGTGTGTGCATGTAGAAACTCTAGGAAACACCTTTAGCAGGAACTGCCACACAGACTGTTAAGAGTACTTTCCATGCGTAAGTCAATGAACACAGATTTTTATCAACACCACAGCATCACAGATATCATCATGATGCATTAAAAGAGTGGAGTAGACATGAAAATGCAGATAGACTTGATAACTGATGTTAGCTGATAACTCATTGGTTCTCAGCAGATGAGATTATCTCAAAAGATGGTCTGTCGTTGACAGAGTCTCGGCTTAAAGAGCAGCATGATGGAGGATGACCGTCCCTGGCAAGTGAGGAGAAGAAAAATCAACTATGACAGTGGAAATAAAAGAAAAGGTTGCATGCCTGATATAGGTTCTGATAATGTACGGGAGAAAATGTCACACCATGAAGTGGTGTCAGGCTTTTATGGAAAGTGCCTCATACTTGTTTGCGTTGGCTTACATAAACATAGAAAGCAGCAGTAATGGCAGCTGTGGCGTCGGAATCTGAGCAGTTAATCATGTGCAACCAACCTTTCTGTAAATTTCATTCACCCAGTTGACTGCTATCCTCCATTCTCTCTTTCTGTTTCGCCTCTCCTTCAATGTTTGCCCGGCTTTTTTCTTTTTAATTCAAATATTTTGATAGGTGTGCTGATGCTGTGACTGAAAGAGGATTCCTGAAAGTTGTGTCCCAGCAACACAAATTTGCTGTCCAAGACAAGGTTTTATTGGATTATCATGTGCTGAGAAGTCCCATTCAACATAATCCTCAAGCAGTTGGAATCCAGATCATCCATCTTTGTCAGCCACTGTTCTGTTCAGAACAACAGATAGCAAGTGTGCATTATCCTGGAAGCAAGGCACACAAGGCATATATGCCACTGCCTTCCCATTTGTGCTTTCATGTGTCATTGCTGCACACTGCTCCATCCTACTGCGATGTAAATGTGTTTACAGTGTGAATGTGTGTGTCGACGTGTCACTTGGAAAAGAATAATAGTTCTTTGACATATGGAGATATGTCTTAATTTGGCTCGTGGCAAGAGGAAGAGAGGCTTACTATAGTTCTTTGTCTTTCCGTTGTGAAATTAACTCAAAGAGGGCTGTGCCCATTGTTGTCGGTAATCCAACAATTTCCATTTTAAAAGCAAGGCTAAGTGGCTGTGATGGACACCGAAGCGGCTCATTATGACTGTCAATTTGTACCTCTAGGATCACAGGAGCATGTTCACCATGGGGTATCCATGTAGTCAATAGGCAAACTTAACATGGCACACTAGATAAAGTTGTGAACCCTTAATTGGTCATTAGTGCAGCACATCTGAACTGAGAAATGTTGTTGTAGCATGTAAAAGTGTGTGCAGTTCTGGTTCTTAGTTTTTTTTTTTTTTTTGTGTGTGTGTATGTGTCCAAGAGTGGGGTGTGGGGGCTTGTTCCCCTGGCAACCTGACCAGGGTCAGCGTGTCATGCTGTTTCCTTGGCTGAGTGTGCTGCCATATGCAAATAAGGCCTGTGCCTGCCTTCAAACATTAGCATTAGTGAGTATTTGCATAATATCAATTTTTGCCTGTGGGAAAGTAGGGCATGAGTGAGAGAATGGGCAGAAAACAGGGAGAAGAAAGAGTTTGTGAAATATAAAACAAAACATTGCAGGGGTAAGAGGTAGCCTCTTGATGCAAGCACATTATCAGATCTAGACTTACTCGCACAAAACAAATATGTTTCTATCAGGCAACACAGAGTGAGTGTGCGCTCTGTTAATGAGGTTGATGTATTCTAACGATGTCATGGTTGACATGATGGGAAGAAAAGAGTGATAGGCTGAGTATTGTTAAAAATAATACAGCACATTTTCCATGTGTGTGTGTTTGTGTGCTTGTAACATGGATTTTCTCCAATCAGCTTTCCCCAAGCAAAGCCATTCTCCTGAGATCAAAGCGTCTATAGCGACTGTGTGGATCAGGTGCTGAAAACCTCTTTCTTTATAGGTGCACTGCTTTCTTTCTGTCGCTGCTATTCTATCTATTTCTCTCTGTTTGTGTTCCACCATTGCAGCTTGTATTGTCTCATGTTTTTGAGCTAAATTGGATGCTCTGCTGAAAGAAAAGAAAATGTCAGACTTTTTTATTAGATCATTGTAATCCGTACCTTTATGGGTGTGTTGACTGTATCATGTAGCAAAAGTAGAAAAGTAGGAAAGCCAAAGGTAACTTTGAAATAGACATGATCTAAAACTTTTCTTCTTCTTTTCTGTTAAAATAGTTTATTCCGGCATAGCAGCAGGTACAGGTTGTGAAATTCATTTTTATAAAGCTACAGGGTGCAACATCACACAAACTAACAATGAGGCAGAGTTGTGATTTGTCTGGATTCATGCAGAATTCTGTCTTTCCTGACTAGGAAATGCAAAATACATGTTTTGCTAAAGGTCAAACAGCTTTAGGTGTGACATGGAAATGATCCTTTGACATGTATGGGCTGAAGTATATATATATACTATAGTGATAACAGTTTTCCTTTGTAAATAAGTGATGATTGAAACAATGATTGTTGCAGTCAACACAGACTTAACCAAATTAAAAAGACAGTGGAGAGGCAACAAGTTAATGATTCATAAATAAGACACGGGAGAAAACACAGAAAACATGACTTGTGGTTATCCAACCATCTTCTGCCTCTTATCCAGGGTCGGGTTGTGGGGGCAGCATCCTAAGCAGGGAAGCCCAGACGTCCCCCTTTCCAGCCACATTTGCCAACTTTGCGGGGGGGATCCCAAGTTCCCAGGCCAGACGAGAGATATAAACCCTCCAGCGTGTCCTGGGTCTTCCCCGGGGTCTCTTCCCAGAGGGACGTCCCCGGAACACCTCACCAGGGAGGCGTCCATGAGGCATCCTGACCAGATGCCAGAGCCACCTCAACTGGTTCCTCTCGATGTGGAGGAGCAGTGGCTCTATTCTGAGCCCCTCCTGGATGACCGAGCTTCTCACCCTATCTCTAAGGGAGAGCCCGGCCACCCTGCGGAGGAAACTCATTTCAGCCGCCTGTATACGAGATCTCGTTGTTTTGGTCACGACCCACAGCTCATGACCATAGGTGAGGGTAGGAACGTAGATTGACTGATAAATTGAGAGCTTTGCCTTCTGGCTCAGCTCCTTATTCACCACGACAGACCGGCACAGAGTCCGCATTACTGCAGATGGCGCACCGATGTAGTAATGCAGACTCTCAGACGGTCTGTCGTGGTGAAGAAGGAGCTGAGCCAGAAGGCAAAGCTCTCGATTTACCAGTCGATCTATGTTCCTATTGATCTCACGCTCCATCCTTACCTTACTCGTGAAAAAGACCCCGAGATATTAATGAGGGTAAGTTGTCTACCTGTGACACAATTTTGTTTGCAGTGCAACTAGATTGTGGTCAACTCTGAATGATAAATTGTGATTTACATAAGAAATATTTATGTGAGTGAAATGTATGTAGAATAAAAAATAAAATTAATTTGTGCTTAAGATATGACTGAATTTCAGTTTTAGGTATAAATTTCAGAAATGAGATAATGGCTAATTTTTATGTCATGGGCTGCCTCATAAATAATAAATAAAAAATAATTGTTGCATTATAGTGTTGTGGATGTATTGCTGCTTTTTGTGATGATGTAGGTCCTTTAGAAGCCATAAGAATTTTTAATCTTTGTTTCATTGTTTTGAACATAAACCAAAGCCTTATTTTAAACATTTTGGCCCAATTCTCTCTTTTTTTTGCATAGGCGTCTTTTATGCTCACTTTATTCCCATAACTACTTTTTGTGGCCGTTTGTGTTCCAGCCAACTCTGAGGAAGCCTGCTAAGGACAGATATATGTCTGATGCTCTCCAGGGTTCACTTTTTGCTCAGAGTGTAGTTTTTTCATTGTGATTGGAAATTGACAGAAGGATCATACTTTGGACTATAAGCCGGCCATACACATTTTCACATTGAAACACATACACACACAAATAGATCATGGATCTAAGAATATTCAAGGTTCACATACAAAGATATGTAAGTAAAAAAAGATAAAAGTTTTCTCAATTGTGTTAAACATTCGAAAACTTAATGTGAAATCCCAGTCTTTTGTATTTATTCGTCACTATCTTGCTTTTCATGCCCCATCGTATCTCCTTACATTCCTCCATTTTTCCTTCAGTCATTCCCCATTTTGGAGACTTTGGAAGCAAGCAGGTGATCGTTGATATGCAACAGTGTTCATTTTGAAACTCTTTTTGTTGCCTGCTGCTAAAACCTGTTCCCTTGAAGATGCCACAGGGAGAAGTGACAAGCAGCTGGTGCTTCCTGGTGCTTCTCGTTCTTCTCCTCATCTGTTCTGTCCTCACTTTTTTCCTTCTACTCCACATCTTCCTGTTTTATTTTCACAATGATCAGCTGCGTGCTGCAAAAGCTTAGACACCAACAAATACTGCCCCCCCCCTCCCCTGGAACTTGCATCACAGAAGTGCAATGTTTATGAAGCAGTTGTTCTTTGTATATCTAAGATCTAATGTTTTAATAGTTGTCCTTTTTCTCTGGGATAACATAATACCAGGTCTAAGTTGTTATTAGCAGGAAACAAATCTGACTTGGTTCTTGAGGAGGTTGAACAATTTATGTAAAGTCTTCCTTAAATTTATTCATACACCCCCAAAAGAGGGAAAAAAAATATCAGTGAAATTGACAAGTAATAATAATAAAAACATTTATGAAAATCGCAACATTTATTTAAAATTGTGGCTCAATAGAAATATTTGTGAAAACAAGCAAACAAAACGACTCTACTCTTAGCCTATGGTAGATGGCCAAACGCCGCACCCTCTCTTTCACAGAGACCCCCAACACCTTTTGGAAGAAACTCATTTATTTCAGCCTGTTTTATTTGCAGTGTTTGTTTTACTGGACACTGTCCAAAACTTTTGATCATAATTTAGAGTAGGAACGTAGATCAAATGATGAGCTTCTCCTTTTGGCTCAGCTTCCTCTTCATGACAACAGACTGATGTAGAGTCTGCATCACTGCAGATACCGCACCGATCTCACGCTCCATCTTTCCCTCACTCTTGACAAAGACCCTTTGATACTTGAAGTCCTCCAGTTGGACCTCAAAGACCTCATTTGCGACCTGAGAAGGAAGCATAACTTAAAGTTATAATAATTAGTTATAAACAGTCAGTATTAAAGGGCAGCCTTTCCATTGAGTCCATTAATTTCCATTGAGTCCAAACCTCAATGGAAATTAATCCGACTTACTGGCTGCAATGCAGCTCAAGCTGTGACAGAAACTGACAAGACCGGCCAGCCCATCCAATGGAGTGTGGTACCTGATACTCCCAGAACACCCCCCGCAAGAGTCCCCAAGGGAGACAGTTGATTGCCTTCTCCAAGGCCACAATACACATGTGGACTGGTTGTGCATACTCACATGCACCCTCCATAACCCTGAAGAGTGTGTAGAGATGGTCTACTGTTCCATGACCAGTACAAAAACCACACTGTTCCTCATCAATTTGCTGTTTGACTATCTGACAGACCCTCCTCTCCAGGACCCCTACAGATACCTTACCAGGGAGGCTGATGAGTTTGAGCCCCCTTCAACTCCAAGATATCTATCTAAAACCAAACTGCTGTAGCTGTAGCTTTCTTCTAGTTTGGTTTGATATTAAGTTATGTTGGTTTTGTTTGTCGATATGTTTATGTTGATTAGCTTATTAATCATTTTAGTGTCTTTGCTGCCTTTTTTGCTTCAAATCTGACAAATCCCAAGAACTGGTTGGATTATAAATTAAGCTCCTTAAGATGAACATTTTATGATGCTAATTCCTGATGAAAATCCTGATGCCATCCAAGCTGCTGGTAAAGTAGCCATTTATCCTACAATACTTTTCATCATGGACCACTGTATCTGCATTTCAGTCATTCCTTTAAAGCATTAGTTAAACTTTTTTTTTTCTTCAAAGTAAAGTTTCATGAATATGTCGCAATATGTTCTGTTTTCTGTTTTCGTCATCATCATCGTCATCTTCAAACAGAACCAGTGGAAGTACTGCTGCAATTTTAAATCCCAACAAGAAGCATAATTTAATGATCATATTGTGTGAGTGTTAAGAAACGTTCCCCTTTTAGTTCACTGATTTCTGTGCCGTATTAGACTCTTTGTCTCCTTAGAAAAGAGGTTAAGTATGAAAGCCGAAAATTGTGGAAATCTTTTGGTTTCTCTCAAGTACAAATTAGGGGTTAGATCTGTTTAGTTGGCTTTTTTAAGATAACAAGGGGTTTTCATGTGGCATCCAAATTATTTTATTTCTGCCCAACATTCTTCTGAAAACAATCTGGGACTCTGTGTACTCTTAGACTCCTTAGATCATCGCAGAAAAAGGTGTTGCAGGAAGGTGAGGTTGTTTAAAGAGCAAACCATTTTATGTTGTTAATTGGGATGTTTACAACAGTTTGCAACTAAAAAAAAAAAAAAAAAAAAAAAAAAAGTAGTAATTTTTTTTAACGACTTAAAGCAATATATATGCAAAAGATTGAATTAGAAAAAGAATATTCCGGTCATAAGTTTGATGAGGCTACTTTTGTTTTTTTTTACCATCCATTACAAATCACAGCCTTTAGCAAATATGCTGAAAGGCCGCCCCTTATGTGCTAGCAGGATTTCCCATACATGCACAGATGAGTGTTGCCACTGGATCAGCTCCAGTTGCCACAGGTCAGTGAAATGCTGCTTTAATCCTGATGAATATTGAAATGTTTTTTTCTGTGCCAAAACATGTCTTGTATAAATGAGATGGAGCAACTTGAGGAGGAGAGGGGAAAAGTTGAATGTTTCTTATTACATTAAACTATTTATTTCATTTTTCCAAAAGGCTGAAACTGGTTGAGGTAGGTGTGGAATTCAGTATTTGAAATGAAATCCTCCTGCTTAAGTTGTTTTTTGTTTTGCAATTTATTCCTTATATCTTACAGAATCTCAAGATTGCCACTAAAGTAGGCAAAAGTGAAAGTAAAAGCTAAACTTTAAAAATTTAAATTCTGATGAATGATTCTCAACATGAAACTTTAAAGTTTTGCTCTAATGTAAAGTCCAGGTATTTTTATGAGCAAAGTTGTTCTCCTGGCTTGATGTTTTATGTATGGAGTTGGGGTGTAGAATGAAACCAGGCAGAGTTTAGTAAAAAAAAAAGAAATTTAGTCGTCTTTTCTCAAAGAACTGTAAAAAATTAAGACTGAGCTGAATAATTTAAATTTTTATAGTGTGAATGTGGTCTCGACAGGTGACTGAAGAACAATAGAGCTTACAGGTGGATATTAAATATGACAGCTCAGAAAATGTGTTTGGTGCCACCCGCTGCACGCACTTTGACCGACTCCTCCAACCATCGTGACACTTGGTTCCCTCATCATCACCTGGTGGAGCACCACAAACTGCTGCCTGGTCTGTGGGAAACACTGTTTGAGTTCACTAAGAGGCAATTTGCTATGACTTACTCTAATTTCCTTGTCAATTTTTCTTTGGCTTTGTCCACACTGCAGGCAGCAGTGACTCCAATCTGACCGTTTTTTCCATACGTGACTCATATCTGAACTTTTTTTATTACAATCTGGACAGCATGAATTCTGGGCTTCTTTCACATGTGGTAGTTTGGATACATATCCAGTTTATTTCAAAGTGGCATTAGTCTAAATGTTTCATTCTTAATCAGTATGATAGACATAATTCTGTGCCAGAAGAGACAGGACACGGTAAGATCCAACGTGAACAGTGAACAGAACAATATTACATCATCACTTTTTTTATTTTACTCTGATTGCTCAAAAACTTTAAAATATACACATGCTCAGAAGTGTAGCATCCATATTTGCCTCCCCAAACACAGCATGCTATGTGCAATATATCTTCCCCTGCGCATGCAGGTCAGTTTAGGGCCATAGACAGTTCATACTGGAGCCTGGTAGTGTTTGTATTAAAAGATAATGCAAACAATGATGTAAAAATAAATCTCAGCAAACGGTTGAAATTAAGCATTTACATCTGCTGTGTGAACTTAACCTTTCTTTGCACTTTCAAAGACAAATGTTGATCTTAGTTATTGGAATTTGTAACCCTGTAATCATTAAACTGATTCAGTTTTACAAACATACATAGATGTCTTGCTTTCTTGGACTAACAGTGTTTTACCGTGACAACAAATCCACGTTTAGCTGAGTTTTAATGTCAAATTTGAACTTTGAGATCATACAAGCTATCAGATAGCATACAAATATTACTGCTGTCATGATCCTGACTGAAGTGGATGACTATATGGAAATAGTGCAACTTGTATGTGTGTGCATACTGTACGTGGGTGTATGTGTTACAGAGAATCCTTTAATCCCATAAGGCATGCTGCATATTGTGACAGCAGCTATCCCCGCCTACAGGTTTGATTTGGTGACTGAAAAGATAATTATTTCACCTTTCACTGGAAATTCATTATCTGAGAGAGAGAGAGAGACAGCTAAATGACAGGTAATTGCTTTTCAGAGTCAACACCATTCTTCCTCCAATATACCCGAGCAAGTGGGGAGATGTGAGGAATAGAAAGAAGAGCAGCAGGTGAGAGAAGTGAGGCAGAGACAGGGTGGGATGAATGTGAAGGAAGGGCTAATTTCCATAATGAAAAGGTAATAATTTGTGGTGTTAGTGTTAGTTTCAGCTGAGTGTCTATGGCATGTCAGCTCCTTGCTCGAGGTCATTGTGTGGTACCAGCCATGCATACTAATTCATTAACAAAACCTACACGGCCTGCCCCCTTCTCAAGAATGTCAGTTTCACCTTCCAATTCCATCAAGACTCACTGCATTCCCAGTTCACACCCAGCTTTTTTTTCTCTTTTCTCTGCTCACATTTCTTTAAGTTGCTCATACATGGTAGTATGGTAAAAATAAATAAAAAAAAAAT
This sequence comes from Telmatherina bonti, assembly GCF_933228915.1. Lineage (NCBI taxonomy): Eukaryota > Metazoa > Chordata > Actinopteri > Atheriniformes > Telmatherinidae > Telmatherina > Telmatherina bonti. Next base: position 21,832,444 of record NC_136628.1, on the reverse strand, counting down.
TAATTGTATGTGCTTTGTAGATACCACAGAAGCAATGGGATATTATGTCATGGTCCATCTGACTTGGTGTGTTCCTATATTGTGACATCAATAGTAGGTACTCCTTACTAACTTCTAGTCACACTCGTGCACACACACACACACACACACACACACACACACACACACACACACACATACACAAACTTTTTCTTCAGCCCAGCAACATGAATGATTTAGGAGTGTGCACATTGACTATCTGCCACCTGCCTTGGGCTCTGCTCAGGCCCACCTAATGGCTGCTGGCCCTGCATGTTAATGCTCAGTGGACAAGGACTTGCATGTTAACATGGAGCAGGACACTGGGCTGGTTGACAGATTGACATGAAAAAGACACAGTATGCCTCCACTACTGGTAAAAGAAGATGTTAAAATATCAAAAGAGCCCATGTTTGTTTTCACTCTGATATGTCTTAAAGAACTGTAGCTCCATCTGGTTCTTCAAAATGTGTGGGGGTCAAGACAGAGCTGTTGCTGAACGGTATGAAAATGCCAAGTGGAAACATAACAACTATTCCTGTCAAACGCGGAGAAGTCATGTTCCGTTTCACAACAGGAACATGACTTTTTTTTTTTTTTTTTTAAACAAATGCTGTTGTGAAGGACTAGTAATGATAGCGGCTGTTGCTATGTGACAAATGGAAACACATTTGAAGTGCCCTTCCCTTTTTTCTAGCTAGAAGCTGGACTGCTTTTCTACTCCCAACACTATGAGCCCTTATCACATGCTAAGCCTTCATTGGTGTTGGAAGTGCAGAGCAGCTTGGCGGTTTCTTTGTGTTGGGTCACACAAAGCGGCGATGAATCACACTGCAAGAAAAGACTGTACATGGATTAAAGTGACTGTATGTCTGTAACTAAAGTCCATTTTACATTTTTAAAAGGAAGTGGGGGGATAAAGAATATATTTAGAGCAGACGTTTTAAAGTGGGATGTGGACTTCTTCAAGGGGGCTGCCGACAGGACAGGCTCAGGGAGCACACATTAAAAAATATTGTACTAGTTATTCAATTAAACTTTAGCAGGAGATCAATAAATCTAAATGTGTGATGTTTGGTTGCAGATATACTTCATAGATGCACAAGCTTTGGGGGAAATTTATTGGTTTTCCAAAACAACTAGTGGGACGCACAAAATTAACACAATGACGCACAAAACATTAAAGACATCAAACAACCACAAAGCCATAGACTCTTTCATGTAAACATTAAAAGACTCCCCCCAAATAAAGTAAAAATTGTAAGAATAAAAATAAGACAACAAAGGCATGCAAACACAAGAAACAAGGTGACAATAATGAGACTTAAACAACCAAAAAGGGAAATAAACAATCCCCCAAACAAGTTTAATAATAAAAAAAAAAAACTTGAAATGACTACAAAGAGATGAAAAACAAATCAAGTTAAATGAAAAGACAGACACTCAGAAAGTACAAGAGATTTAAAATAATCATGAAATGCTGTAAAATGACCACATGATCAGAGAGAGAAGCCTACAAATACACAAAAAGGTCTCATCTAGATGAATTCTTTTTCCCTTTGTGACAACTTCTACTACTGTCTAAACACAAAACACAGATTCTCATATTTGTCCAACACACAAGAAAAATAAATCTCACTCTTCCATTTATTAATGCAGGAGAATGTCTGTTTCCAAACTACATGGAGCTAAATTGAGTGATGAATTCCAGGCATTATTCACTGAATTTCTATCAGATCTTTTACTGTGTCTGATCCTGAAACATTTCAGCCAGAGTTGCCCTAAACTCACGGATGTTTTATTTGTGTTAAGTGACAATGTCCCATGTTATACTTACAGTCCCTTTTGTATTGTTCTGAATTTCCCTCTTTTTGGTTCATTCAGTATTTCCAAACAAACAAAGCCGCATATAGAACCTGAAGTGTATTCACACACTAGCTACTGCCGGTTGGATTTCACGCTCAGCTATTATATCTGTTATGTGCATGCCACAGTGTCTGAACACTTCTGCTGTTTCAAATTCTCTCTTTTCTCAATAATATTTTATTAACTAACAGTTAAACAAATATTGTTTTCAAAGAAATGTATGTGTTACAAGACATTTAATAAGTAAGCAAGCCATTAAAACTGTAGCTGTGGCTGTTCTGCTTATGATCTGCAGAACACCATGTGCCTTTAAAGGTGGAGTATGTAAGATTTTCAATATTTTCAAAATAAATTAACTAAAAAAATAACTACAATCATAATTAGTTTTTTTTTAAACATATAGGTTCCAGTCTGTCCATATTTGATGTGTTATTAAATTACAAGTTTAATTAATGACAAAGACCCTGCCTAAATGTTTGCCTACCAGTAAAAAAAGTGCTTTTTGTCATTTATCATTAATTAAACTTGTAATTTAATAACGCATCAAATATGGACAGACTGGAACCTACAAGTTCAAAAACTATCTAATTGTGATTGTAGTTATTTTATTAGTTAATTTTTTTTTTAAATATTGAAAATCTTACATACTCCACCTTCAAAGCCAAGTCAGAGAACTCACACGTGCCACATCTAATATGACAGGAACCACTGTTCAGTATTTGCTAGCTGGGGGTTTTGGAGATTATTAAGTCTGTACTTTGAGGAACAGTTGAAATGAATAGCTTGTGCAAGCTAAAGGAGAAATTAGCTCAAACTAGGTGGAGAAGACGGTGGAATCAAGGCCAAGCTATCGAGGTGCTTGCCTCAGCCCTTAGCTGACTGTGAGCAGTGCATTTATAATAATGTTGAAAGAGATGGAAATTGAATGCATTACCGCTCTGTTAGTTCCACTTGCATACCACCTTGATTAATTTAGCTTCCTCTCTTGAGATTGGCTCTTGAGTTCAAACATATACAGCTGAATTAACCGACTGTTAGACCTGGCCATTGTACAGCGTTAGAGATCAGGCAGGTTGTGTCATGAGTTGGTGGGTGATGATATGGGTAGGCCCAGATTAGCATATTTATAGATGTCAATTCACTGAATGTGGGAATAAAAAGAGTGTAGTCTTACCCAAGCCTACATGGCCATTGGAAGTTCTTTCTGGTCATATATTAATTTAAAATAAATATTTTGAGAAATTCAAATAAGCTTTTCATGACTCATTACTTGGAGTGGGACTTTTGGAAAGTAACATTACTTTAAACTCTAGAGATCTAAAGTGCTCCAGAGACTTCCTGCTGATTTTGAAACTCATTTAATTTGGGATTATGAGTGCATAATGATCACTTTATAACAATTTAATCTTTTACAATGCAGATGCCTGTATATGTATGTTTTAGTTTCTCATGCATGGATCATTTTGCAGCCGAATTGTTCCTTTGTCTTTGGCTTCCATATCCAGCTGGTGTGTGCAGAGCATGTGTCTCAGCGTAGACGCCAAAGGAAGGTAATTGAAATTCATTGTATGTGTGTGGTCACTTTTTCCCCATTAAATTTTGTTTCCAACTCACTTGCTTTTCTAAATAGACTCCAGTCTTTCTCGATATAAAAACATGTGCTTGAAGAATATTAATGGGTAACTTGCAGTCAATTTTAAGAGGCTGAATACATCACAGGTTTAGAGAAGGCTGTTCTTGAATTTTAAGTGGCATTCTTATTAATCAAGCTGACATAATTTTGAGGAGCTAATGTATTTACATCCGAATCAGGCATTTCTGTATGCTTTTTTTTTTTTAATGCTGGCTTGCATATTCCAGTTGTTTGTCCTTTAGCTAACTAGCATGGCTCCCAATAACAAAAAAAAAAAAGAAAAAGAATTTGATACGCAGGAAGGCAAATATAATATGAATTCAACAATTTTAACAGTTTTTGGTAAAATATAGCTTCCAATTTGGGTTTAAAACATCAGAACACGCTTAATTATTCCAGGTGTCGCTCTTTGATTTATGTATTCTCTGGGTGAGACGGTAGTTTGTGCATAACTGTGTAACAGGATAAACCCAGCTGGGTTGCATATCTCTTCTGTCTATCTCCCACTGGCATTGTAGAGTGTATAAAACTAAGGAAGCTGTCAGTAGGTGGGTGGCATATTCTCCGCAACTAGAGAGGGATTTTATAGTTTGGCAACTGGCAGAAATAGGACACAGGCAGGCAGCTTCCCGTCCTCCATCCCATCCAACCCCCCCTTCACCGTCTGGGCTTGTCACTACTAAAAGGGGGAACAAAGACGAGGCCAGCTGAGGGATTTGATTGCTCTTGTTTGGAAGAGAAATACATTGCTTGCATGATGCTAATGTTGTCAACAGGTCATTTTGTTGCATCTCTATATGTTATAGATGTGTATGAAGTTGGTTGTCTCATCAAAACACACTTCTTTCCCACAATATATGAACCCCTGAATATTCTTAGCTGTGAATCTACATGAGAAATAGGCTGTGTTCATGATGGTATGTCCCTTGGAACTTAAAGCAGACAAGCATGACTGCTAATTCAGGCAGCGAGATATCTCGCTGAAATGAATCTGACATCGACTGTAATGTTTGACAAGACAGTAATGGTATAGTGGACAGAACGATGATGTTCTGTGATGGACTATACATGGCATATAGCCAAACATTCCTTAAGTGGCAATTGGCTGAAGCGAACTTCAGTCACCTCTGAAGAAGGGCCGGCTAGTTCAGTATTATGCCAGTAAATGAAAATTCACATGCTAATAATGAATTTGTTGGGGCTATTGTTTTCTTAAAGGGGTGGATGATCAGATTTTTTTAAATATTATTTAACTGATTTTCTGATTAATCATCTTGATTGGGTAAAAAAAAAAAAAATTTCTTCTGGTTAGAAGCATCAGGATAAAATCTGAGTAAAAAACAAGATGAGGCAGCATCACCAACTTCTAGATGGAATGACAGCCTTTGTATCTGGACAGCCATATGCATTACTGGTGATGTCACATTACTTCAGCTATATGTAAGGATATTGTTGAGATCGACAGACTAATGATGACAGTATTTCTCATCAAAGGAAAACCAAACTTAGATCTGTTGTGTGGTTGTGTAGTTGTGAGATGTGGTGGTTCAACAGCTAGCAGACAGCTAAATGCCTCCACCATACACCCGTTATTTCCAAAAGAGATGGAAGTGAAAAAAACAGCTAGTATTAGCATGTTTCTCATGGGGTATAGCTTTAAATGCTGTTTGTATGTGACAAGTGTGACCTATGTGGATATATATCACACACGTTCGGAGGATTAACAGCAACTTTTGTGTCTGTTCTACTGAATTCAAGTTTATAAGTATTAAAGGGCACTGAGTTTTCAGTGCTAGAACTTTAAATGTAGACATGGTTTAAGTAGAAAAAAGTTTTCTTTGTTGGATTGAGTGTTACTTTTGGCTTTAGGTTCACATTTTACAAATGAGTCCCCTAATAAAGCTATGACATAGTCAGTCATTTTTGTTTTTCTATTTAATTTTTTGATGTGGGTGGGATATGCAAAATGCCGGGGCATGCTGGGGTAAATTAGTTTGCTTTCTTATTCTCAAGTGGATCACTGTCTTTTTTGCATAACTTGCTTTTAGCATGCATGAGAGAAGGAGAGAGGAGATATAGAAATACTTCCAATGTTTTCTTGTTGGGCACTGAGGCATGGATAAATATTCTTCTTCTAACAATAAGTGGAGGTGACAGAGGTTGTCTGAAAGCATGCCTCAACTCTCCTTTTCTCTCCGCTCTCACCTTCTCTGCATCCAGGTCCGTTTCAACATTGGAGAAAGGTTAAGAGTCTGTATAAAGGTGCTATTTGTTTTTGTTTATGCAAAATTGATCAGTTTATGAACTATCCAAACAACATCTGGATAGCAGAAATACTTTTTAGTGGCCCATATTCTATATTTACTTTATTCCGTTTATGAAGTTAATATTTGAGGCAGTTGGAATTGAAGCTACTCCCTTTTCTGTTTGTTGTGTTTGGTAGCTGATACGGTCATTTAATCTGCCTCTGTGTATTAGCCTGAGCCTTGAAACTGAGCAATCCAGCCCCTCCGTGCACAGTCGAAAACATTCAGCGCCAGCGAGGGCTCATCCGTTTCATTGCTGGTTTCCCAAGTTGCTTGTGTCAAGCAAATATGCAGACGTTGTCAATTCCCTTTTTGACAATTTAAAGCTCAGTGCATATATCCATGCAAAAAGTCGCTGTAGCGTGTTAAGCTATGGTTACAAATTAATAGCTGGTAGCAGTGTGAAAGCAGAGTGAGTGACTCTTGTTGGACATGGGGATTTGAAAACCTGCATGTTGTCTCTGCTGGTGGAAGTGTTCAAAGCTCACTGGCTTAAGGCTTTATTTCTCCACTGGGAACTTTAGAAAAAAAAAAAAAAAACACAGAGAAATACATACTAGCATATTTTTTTAACACAAATATGTTGCACAGTATACACACTGTTCCTCCTGGGAAACCACATAATCATGTTTTAATGACTACAAGTGAGGCTTAACCATTAGTTAAGGTAATCACTTTGCCAGTTGGTGGACGGACCGGCAGCCGTGCAGAGCAGCAGACTGGCATGCAGGGGCACTCCGAGGACAGCAGGCGCTTCGACTCCCATGGGTCAGTGATGAGGCACAGCAAAAAACCGTGGGAGGCCCGCTGAGACATGGGTCACTATGAGAGTCATCTGGCGTCTTTGTTTTACTTTAAATGCCATGTTTTGTTTTTTCTATTTTTCTATTTTTCACCCCAAAAATTGATTGGAAAACTCCTCATATCTCAGTCGAGCAGAACAAATAATTGCAAAAGCCAAAGCAATTTGAGTACAAATTTTCAACAGTGTTTGCTCAGGAATATAGTTGCCATCGCGCATCGCACTGCTGTTCTCCTGCAATGCATTTATTATCATGCTGACTTCTCACGTATGCTTGTGTACATTCTGTGAATGACATACAAAATAACGAGGCTCATGCAGGCAACAGTGTGAAGATGTAAAGGTCATACCCCCCTCGCTTTGTTTGACAGTCAGTGCTTTTAGTTTTAGGTAATTATAATATATTTTCTTACCATCTCACATCAAATATACAATATGACACATTTTTATGTAGACTCAATCTTTGATAATCGTGTTTATTTAATTAATAAACCAAGAAAAAAAAAAGACAAATGTATCCGTACCAGCAGCATCCTTCGCTGGATTAAACCTGTAAGATCCAGGCAGCATGTCATTAACAGTAGCTCTCTTTATTCTTAAAGTGTGGTTGGATCTTTCTGCATGGTTAAACCTATGGTCTCGTCTTTGCTTAGGATGCTTAAAAGAGGCGCAGCCTTGATTGGAGCAGATGTGGCATGTTTGTCAAATGACCTACTTCTGTCCCTATTATGAATTAAAATTGTATGATGGAGACTGGGGCGACTCATGAATGTTGCATGTGAGGGTGGGGCCAAGTGAGTGAGCGGAGAGGAAAAAACAAACATTGCGAGGATGTACGTGTGCCATTTTTTTGTTGCGCTTATATTGTGTGCATGTGGATACACGAGTAAATAACACAGTCCGTCGTCTATCATAAAAAAGATAGTGTTCATCCAGAGAAGATGCACAAACACAAACAGGCAAACTGACCCACACACCACCCACCAAGCTTGAGCGCTAATGGCTCTTTAATTGGTTGAGTGTTTTCTGGGAGGTAGCTGTAGACAGATGTTATCTGGCTCTTCTCACTGTAGGAGGTGAGAGTGGGGCTCTAATGGTCTGTGCATATGGAACCAGGAGTTGGACCTGGGGTGGAGATGCAGCCTGCTGATCTGGCCCCTTTTAGCCACTGAATTAGTTAGCGTGGGAAGAGAAGTTGACTGAAGAAAGATTAATTTCTACATTTTGCACCAGACACTATTGTGCCAGCATCAGCAAACTGCATATCCTCTTCTTGTGGTTACAGTGTTTTGCCCTCATGGGCAAACTTATGCTTTGAGCGTGATGCTCTTTTTGATAAATGGACAGTGACTCTACTCAAGAAAAGTTGTTTGTCTGTCTTGGCTCCCATTCTTGTTTCTCTTTCTTAGCGACTCATCCCCATCCCTCCACCCCTCGCTTCTCTCCATCTTGCTTGCTCCCTCCGGCTCAGTGAGGCACAACTGTGTGTCGTGAGAGATCATATCCTCTTGACCTTGCTCCAGGAGCTCTGATATATTTAATCTCCCATCGATTTTCTATCCTCTGTCATTTTTTTTTTTTTATCGCCCACTCCCTCCGTTCCATTACCATTTTTCTTCCTTTCCACAAAATCATTTTCATCTCTCATCCCATACAAACATACTAACAGAATTTCTATTAGTTAGAAGAAAAAAAAAGGAATGGGGGGGAAGAAAAAAAAAAAGCAAGAAAGTAAAGGGATAGGACAAGATTGCATTTTCCATCAGAGTGAACTTTGAGAGAATGTCCACAGACAAATAGAAAATACAGGTATGCTGAAGAAGTAAAGATGAGAAAAAGTGTGAAAAGGAAAATCGATATACTCGTGGGTTTGCACATAAACACTCTCACCATAATTTGTGTTTTAAGGAGACTCAGAAAGCAGCCATTTACTGTATCTCCGCACAATAACAGCAACACTTCACTCAGGTCTCTGAACAATCTCGTGCCACTACTTGTGATATTACAGAAGAGACACACGGAGCCGGTGACTCCGTGACCCTGATGCCCCTCCTAATGGGTTCCGACTGACACAGTCTGTCCCATTAGCATATGTGCTGTTGGAGGGCGCGAGGTCAGCCTCAGTACGGTGTAACGGTCGGGGGTTCAGGGTTATTGATACGCAGGTAGCACAATCACCATGTTTATTGTCCTCAGAGGTAACTCCGCTCATGGTGACCCGCTGCCCTGTTGCATCTGTGCCCTCCCCACAGATTTTTCTCTTTATTTTTTTCCAACAGTTAACCTTGCCACTCAGACCCTTTCATCAGCTCTTGTCGATGTCTTGTTGGCATGCCGTCTCACACAGAAATACGGTTGGGCTGTTTCCTGTCTGGTCATTTCATCATTTTCCTTAATTTCGTCATGGACAAACACACAAACCTCCATCCCTGCAGCGAATGGCTCTCAGAGAGCCGTACCTTTTCCCGCTCGAAGACATGAGCGAGTCGATGCTGCTAGGGAGGAGAGCGGAGACTAGCAACAGCAAGCACAGACTCCCTATTGATTTGTCGGCTTCATTCAATGCAGGGTTACGCAACATCTTCCTCCATCTTTCTCGCCATCAGGAGTAATTATGTCTATAATTTACCATCAACAAAATTTGGTATGTGTGTGTGTGTGTGTGTGTGTGTGTGTGTGTGTGTGTGTGTGTGCACATGCAAGTTATTATGTAATCAGATGAATTCATGCTCCACCAGATATATTTATTGTTAATTCAGCAGAGATTTGGACTCGTATCTAATAATGTTTCCTTTGAGTGTCAATTAATAGATGCTTATGTAATTTTCTCCCATTGTTAGGAGAGGTTATTTTTGTCCTCATTTCAGTGTTGTTTTCACTTTGTCTGGCATTTCTTTTCCCTTCAGTACACAGAATGGGGTCAAATAAGTTTCAGTCACCAACTAGTTCTTCACTGTTGCCATTTAAGTGTATACTGTAACCACACAGTGTCCTTTCTCCTGTATCTATGTCTCTTATAGTGTATGTGTGTGTCTTTGTGTCCCACCATTGACTTTTATATTCTACCTTCCAGTCTTTTCCTTTCTCCCCCTGTACTGTTGCTCCTCTGTGCATCACTAAAGCAGAGCTGCAAAAACCCAACACTGCTTCGCTCCAACAGATTCTGCTCAACCCTCTGGACTACACCTGGAAAATCTGCTGATAAAACTTACTCTGACCGAAGTACTTTGGAGCATTTAATTTATCCACTTATCTACCTGTGTAAAGATTTGAGTAAAGAGCTTAATGGTTTACCTGTTAACTGGTAGGACATTAAACATGTTTAATGTCCTACTGTTTACCAAGACATAAGCTTGGTCTTAAATATTTGGTTTTCATTTTAACATGAGATATAATTTTGCTACAGTGTCTCTAATTTGGGAAACGATTTCCATAAAATATGTTTTTAAAGGATAAAGACAGAGATTTTCCAAACCGTAATAAGGAAGATCTTTCTTCTGTGGAAATATTCTGACAGAGTAAACTTTCCCTCAGCTCTATCTCATTTCATTAGCGGGCATTTCTATCAGGAAGCATTTATCACTGCAGTTGCTCCGCATTAAGGAATGTGAGAAGTTTACTCGCCAGCCATAAGCATTCAGCTCTTGCAATTATTTTATTGTGACTTTCACTGAGTTCACAAGTCATTCACACTCACCCAAAAGATAATAGAGAACTGTTTTCCTTCTCATAACAGGCTGAAATTCTTGCTTTAATTGGAAACATGTTTCATTAGTTTTAGTTGTGAGTCAAGCAAACCTTTGACAGAAGTTTTCAAATATTCTGTAAGTGTTTAAAAAGCTGGAACAGAAATACACTATGACTACGCTGATTAGATAATTATGGATATTTTTAAGACAAACTGTGCTGGGACATTCTTTGAATAACTTCATTTGGATTTGAACTTTTTACCTCATAATATCTAAATACAGAAGCTTCACAAAATGTCAGAATGTAGTCTGTATCATGTTCAGTCTTTGTACTGAAAGTCACAATGGTAATTCCCCTTCATGGATCGCTTTCCGACTATCTGGTCTGTGGCCCTATCTAACCTTGTCCATCTCGTGAGAGCGAGCTGGGGACATGATGGGAAACTTGACCTCATGTATTTTCATGGTTGACTGGAAAAAACCTGAGTTTACCTGTCCCTGCGGAGAAGGAAAGGATTGTAAAGTGCAGGCCATGACAATCTATTCCCTGTGTGCTCATGGTTGGCCTCTCGTGGACAACCTGTTCCACGGCTGACATTTACCCACAACTCACTCAGCTCTCAGGCAGACGAAAAACTAGTCAGCAGGTGCATGAGGAAAAGATTCAGTCGCGCAAAAAATTTCATATTAGATTCAGAGAAAAAAAAAGTCTTTTAAAATAACTGCACATACAGGATTTTCCACTGGAAATTTTCTTCACTTGTCTTTTCACGTGATTGCAAGTGAGAAATACGGGAGTGTCGTTGAGAATATTGATCCGAGACTTGTCAACTGTTTAAACATTATAACAACTTTTCATTTACTGTTTCTTATCCAGATTAGTTGCAAAACGTAACGGCAAACTACATTTCTTTAGTGTGGATTCATTTGCTTGTGTGTCTTTGTACTTTTTCCACACTTTGTAACGCTAAAACTCAAACTGACTGATTAGTCTCTCCTCATGTGCAACATGAACCTTTTTCATCAAAAGTGGCCAACATTTACATGTTAAACTAGCCTGCTGTTTACTTCCTATGATCCAAAACCTTAGTAATATTTGAATGTCAAAAAACCATGTCTATCCCCAACCAGCAGATGTTGAGTGTGCTCCATTTTTGGAACCCCCACTTTGAGGAACACCCACTCCTGTTGTGATCAAATATTTCAGTAATGAGGAATCCTATGAGAACTACATCATTCCTTTAATTATTCACTTTAGTTTAGTTTTTTTTTCATTCATTAACAGAAAGGCTAAAATAACAAATTATTCCATACTTGCTAGATTTTGTGTCTTTAATCACCTCAGTGAAGCTAATTATTACGGCTATATTCTAACAGCTGCTGTTTCAGCAGCCAGCTGATGTTTGAATAACTATAGATGTATTGTACATTTGAGCTAAATGGCGTTTGGTCATCCACTGAACTGACTCTTAAGAGTTTAGACTTAACTAAATCCATTTATGGTATAGTTTGAGGCCATTTAGAACTCATTATTAAATTTAGGTCAATTACTTAGTTTATACCAAGCGGCAACCTTCAGCGGTTAAAAGTGAAGCCTATGCGGAAGTGCATAAAACTGCAGTCCCCCCTTCATCCACTAGGGGTTGTCTCCAAAACAGAGCAAATTCCTATAGACTCCCATGTTAAAAAGGCCAACTTCACAGCAGAGATAAACATGTTTACAGCCTGGTTCAAAAATCCATTTTCGGTTTATAGGTCAGGTTTACCTTCATGACAACTGTGGGGGGAGTGAATTTTTTTCTAACTCTCCCGTTTAAAAGTAATTTAATCTCGAAGTTTGGCATATTTAGGGGCGTGTAGATTTGATTGACAGGTACCAATCTACGGCTTCAAGTCAGAAGAATGTAGAACAACCGCGGTTTTTAGCCAGTTAACAACGTGACTTAGCTTTAGCCTGCTTACCTCCGTTAGCTGGTTGGCTCCTGTCATCTCGGGGTTAGCTTGGTTAGCTTTTAGCTACAGAAAGCTTGGAGTTTGCTCGACGTCAATCATCCACCATGACGCTCACGGCTCCCCTCTCAGCTCCACCTCTTTGCCCATATTTGTATTTTCCGGGTGAGACGACGCGCATGACACTGCCAAGATGGCGATGGTAGGAACCGCCCACCGAGCTTCAATTCAGCTCTTCAGAAACCTCTGGGTGACGTCACGGAGGCTACGTCCATCTCTTTATATACAGTCTCTGGTTAATACATTGAGTCAGTAAGTTTCCTCACAGAGAACAAAGTTTGAATGTGTGTGTGTTTGTGTGCTGTCAGTGTGGATTTTCTTATGGACGTCTTTGCACTGTGTTATTCTGGGCCTTTGACCCCATTTTCTTCCTGCTTCTTTCCTTCTCTCCTAGGTGAGTACCAGAATCCTGGCTGCATGCAACATGGCCGTGAGAAGCACTGGGCTGGTTGTCACAGTATGCACTCATTTTTTATGTGTCCTTTTCCTGGATCCACTTGGAAAATTTATTGGGATATTCGAGGGCATCTACACTTAACTTCCCTGAGTAATGGCTGATTATAGTTGCGGGCGCCATCATAGATAATCATTAGCCATATGCACTGCGTACTGGCATTGCTCAAGACTTAGAATGCTGTCTGTGGTGCTGAAAACAAATCTATTGCTGCCAATACATTTGTGCTCAATTGTGTAATAGGTCTATTCTGTGTGCAAGAATCTGTGGAAGCATGTGGCAGCGTGTACCCATCCATTTTTACTGCATCGAAGTTTGTGTGTGTGTGCGCGCGTGTGCGCGTGTGTGTGGGTGTGTGTGTGTGTGTGTGTGAGTAGCTCCATTATCTTTGCGTCTGAACAGTTTTCCCGTCCCATGCATCATCCACCCCCGTCTGTCTCTATGTCAGGCCTGATAACAGCTCCTATTGCCCACAGAGATGACTAATCAATAACACACAACCATGGGAACAACGGATTGCTGTCCGCACACACACACACACACGCACACACAAAGCGGAAGTATTGGCACACTGTCCGCAAACATTGGATTGAGTGCTGTAGGCTTACAAAGAATCTGTTGTTTGAGATTCCACAACACCCCCATATCTCCACCATACCTTCACATGAGCAAAAAAAAAAAGTAGAAAATGCATGTGCACAAACAAATACACACATACTCACACAGCAATCTGCCAAGAGCCTTACAGTCAGTCATGCTTTATCAACCTGACAGTATCAGTGTGGGGTCTCCAGAACGTTTCTTCCCACAAAACAAAACAAAACAAAAAAAGACCTTCAGTTTCTTTTTCCTCGTATCGTGCTCAACATTTCTCGCGTTACCTTCTTATCTATTCATGTTCTGCACTTTAATACTCTCCTAGTACAAGACCTGTCAACTTCTGTGACTTCCGTGGAAGCCAAATCAGCGCCTCAGCTGAGTGAATCTGCTTACTGATTTCACTTGATTTAATACCCCTCACCTTCAATCAGTATCTCAGTCCGCCTCGGTGGGATCGCTGAGGACAGATGACAATAAATGCATAAAAACCCTTGGAAGACACTGACAAAGCACTTTACCTTTTCCCCTATTTTTTTTTTCCCCCTTTTGCTCTGTTTTCCTCCTCCTCCCAGGGAGGAAGAATTCCCATAGACATACTGGGCTGTAGAAAAGCTTGTCTGCTGCCCTGGCTCCCCCGAGGTGCCATTCTGACCCAATAGCTCCTTCATTCCTCTCATGCTTCATTCACTTCTCTCTCTGCTTCTAACCCCCATCCTTCTCTCTCTCTCTCTCTCTCTCTGTCACTTGCTTTCCCTCCCTCCGGTGGCCGGAATGCTGTAATTGAGTTTTTTATTCAAGTCAATTAAAAGTGCTGGCCCAGTCTGAGACTAAACAAGTCTGTAGAGCTGCGTTTTAACCTCAGGCTGCCTCATTTTTTATTCACCCCACTCTTTGTATCACTCAGTAGCTAAGAAAGCATGGGGTGTGTACTTTCATTTCACATGTGTCATTAAACTGTTTTGACATTGTTTACAATGTAATTTATCTTTCTGTATGACGCCTCCCCATCCCCAAAAGAAATCCTATTTAAATGGTAATTCAAACTTCCATTAAGTTGGGGCTTTGTGAATGCCATACAAAAGTTGCTCTATTCCTCACTTCTGCCTCAGCAGCCATCTGAGACTTGATTGTTTACTCCCAAAAAGCCAAATATTCATCAAACCGAAACACCGGCGATGCTGTCTTCGGTCCATAATCTTTCTTATCCTCACTTAGCATCATATCTCGTTAGCCCCTGACGTGATGAACGGTAGTTCTGAGTTCACAGGGATCGTCTGAGAAGATAGAGCATCATGGCAAGGAGTCATTTGCCGATGCGTAATAACTTTGTAATCAGAAAGGTTCTTCAGGGTTTAAATAAGATAGTCCACTTCAGATACACAGTCGAGTTTAGCGTACAAATTCATATGTAGATGTTGACACAAACTGTGCTACAAATCATGACTAAAATGTTTTCTCTCCCTTGCTCACTGAATTATTATTCATTTTGCGCAATGTAGATACATGGTGAAAGTGAAGGTGATGCTTTTCATATGCAAATGAGAAAATGAAATGTGAGATTTGCGGCATTCATTAAAGGAAAGGCGGGAGATTTATGGTGGCTGTGGGGCTAATTTTCTTTAAATGCTTTAATCAGCAAACCGTTTGGAAGGCACATTTCTGAAATGGAAGTTCACACACATATGCTTGCAGGCTTACACACACACACATTGTATCCGCTTTGCAGGTAGGTTGTACTGTAGGTTTCTGTTTTAAAAGCAGTTTTTCTTTTGCTACATAATTTTCACTGAGTAACCAAATTTGTTGTTAGAACTTCAGCATTACTTTTACATTTCAAATGAGGTATGATCTCGAAAAATATTAAATCATAGTACAATTTGAGTGGAGATATGCCCAGTTAAAAACAAGTTTCAATACTTGAATATGCAGCTTAAAAGTCTGGTGAAAAAAGATAGTCATGCTTTTTCTTAAGCATTTTTGTTGGCATTTAAATAACGTTTAATTCCATGAAATGATATTTTGCAAACCACCAATCTACTCTGGAGCTTCCTCAATAGTAACAACAGCTCTGAATAATAACTTTTTTTCATAAAAAGATCAGTGTTTCAGATATTCTAATAATACATATTTTTTAAATATGTATTATTAGAATATAAGCATGAAGAATGCAACATATTATTTGACAGAATGTGGACTCTAAGAGGTGAGTCAGTTCTGGTGCTATTTCTGAAGTCAGTAGTTTGTCGACGAATGAGAGAAATGACTTATCTCTGACATTCGAATGTGATTTGTGGCCTTAATCAGTAGGCCTAAGTTTAAAGTGACCTCTTTCTGAACAGTGTTTATTTTTTATAAGTATTTCTAACATTACATTGAAAATAGACCCCTGCGACATGTGCGGTGCTCTGGGAAAAGGAATCACCTGAAACCACTTGACTGCTTCAGTCCAATAATGCAAACATTAATGAATGACTCACAGTGGCAAAACAAGCTAACCTTGAGGTGTGAACATGTACAGCTGCTCTGTTAATAGACCTTTTCTTGTTTATAGGAAGTTTGCAAGGGAACAGTGCAAGTCGTGAGGTAAAAATAATTAATGTTGGCTGTAAGCTGCAGAGCAGCTGACTTCCAATAATTCTGCTGCAAGAAATGGGGTAAATATGTAGTTTTTACTACCATGGGGTAATGGAGATTAATTATTTGAAGTTAAGAATGGTTAATTCGATTATGTTCTCAATCAAATTGCTCCACTTTCTGAGGCATTTTCACAGATGTCATTTGATGCTTAAATGATCAATTGGAGCAGCACATCTACGTGTCATTTAAAGTCAGAATGTAGTCATTTTCTGGAACTGGAACATCAAATTTTCTGCTAATAAAACACAAAATTATTATTTCACTTCTTATACACAATTTTATTCTGATGTAACCTCGATGTACGTCCTCGAGGTAACCATTCGTAGGAGATGATACATTATTGTTTTCAACCTCAAAATAAGCCTATTATTTGAGCCCCTTAAGGTTTTTACTTTATGTCCTCTTAACTTATAACATTGGACTTATTTTAATTGCTCTGGAGGAGAAGGATTACTTAATAATGAGAATGTAAATGGTGAGTAAGTGGTGTTCTTGCCTCTCAAAAACTGTAACATTCATAAGGAAAGTTGAATGGATGTGTTTTTAGTAGGTTTTAGGGATCCCAACGTACCAGACCAGTGATGCCATAAAGAGCCTCTGCTTCAGCATCTTGTGGTATATAAATGCCTGGTAGCTTGCTTCATCTAAACTTAAAGCTGATGCATAAAAGACTAGGATTTTAAAGGCCAAGCCACAGTCTGCTAATGTTAAACTTGAACATTGTTATTTTATCCTATAAGCTGTTTATCTGCCCTGAATTAGCACAGAAGTGAGGCACTATCAATGGTTGACATTTAAAGTTCTTGCTGTTTAACATCCTTTAGCTGATCACAACTTTTATTCATGACATTTCCAGAGTGAGTATTTCCAGAGCCTCATGAGAAGCAAAGTGCTCTTAGTGTCGCAGTGTATATACGGTGTATTATGCATTATGTGTACCTGCCAACTCAAGCGGTTTGGTAAAGGAGCCAAACAGAAAATCTCTGTCATTTTTACGTTCAAATTAAGCATTCTGGTGCACTTTGAGTTGAAAATGAAATTGAAATGACAACATTTGCATCAGATAATAAAGCACACATAATAAGAGCATTGCTAAGAAATTTAGAATAATGTCATTTGGATAAAATTGCTTTGTCAAGCTTTTTAAAGTTCTGACAGCAGGAAGTACGAAACTCCCGTCACCCTTCACTTCCTTACCATACTTATGAAGAATTGTCCTACTTTTTGACTTGGCCAGGGTCCCTTTTTCATTTAAATAATAAAGAAATCATGCATTTCATGAATGTTTGTTATGGTTAACCATAAATACCTTCAGACTAGAGAGGAGTGACTCCTTACGCCACACACTGGTGAATGTTTTAATTTTCCTTTAATTTTACCAAAGCTATGTGAAGAGATATCAGACAACAATAAGGAAACTGGGGCTAGGCTTCCCAAAATGATTTGCTTTGAACTGAATGGCATTGTAAGCTAACTTTAAAGTACATTCCACTGATGTTAGCGGATATGCTAACAAGCAGAAGCGACTTTTCATCATAAAGTTCAACATGTTGGAAACGGTGGGGTTAGAGAAACGGATCGCAACACAATGCAGAACATTTAAATGAACGGCACATTAAACTGTTGACAGTTAACGTCACTTGGTTTCAAACAATTGTCTGATGCCCCCCCCCCCCCCCCCCCCACCTCCTAAAACTCTTTGTAATCTATATGATTTGTACAAATGACAAAATAAGATTAATATAAACTGTGATTTTTGCTAAAAAAAAAAAGGTTTGCAGTTATAGGATTATGACAATTTGATGCATTCTGCATCTGTATTTTATAAGAATAAAGTCTTTCTGGTTCCCCTACCTTTCTGTTTTTACATTTCCCTGTTTCCATGGTTACTCAAGACAGTAAAAGGCAGGTACACATTAAATTTACACTTTCAGTCTCTCTGCTATTTGGATTTCACAGTAAGAGGCGCTAGGCTTGGTTTTATTAACTGGTGTTAATCGTGATATCAAGGTGAAGTTACGTTTTATATGTTTTCTTTGTCCAGGAAAAATCATAGCCCACTCTGGTGGTCTTTGTTTTTTGTGTGTGTCATGATGAAAAAAACAATACAAATTCAGGAACAGATTAGGTCGGTGAAAGCACTTTGTGTTTTCAGGGCTTTTGTAAGCTATTAGTGGAGCAGTTACTATAAACAATAGACAAGATATGCATGACTGTGCAGGTTAGTCTCTCAGATAGACCAAAACAGTGTGTTTTTTATTCATTTTTTTTTATTTATAAGTAAGCTACCATTAAATATGCATACTTAAAAGCGAATTGTTGGTATGGCCAATTCTGAATCCGCATGTTAAAGCAAAAACACAGTAGCGAAAGATTAAATGCATATGAACTGTGGAGATGGAAGTTTGCCTTTTGTTTTCTTATGTAAAAGTGCCAGTATTCCACAATGCACTAAAAAAACTAGATGTTTTTCAGATTAAAAATAGTCTAAGATGTTATTTAACAAAATAATGTAATGTAATAGGAAACGAATTAAAGATTTACATTTACACTTTTTTACTTGTTAGCTTAGATTTTGTTAAGATAATATGATTCAATTTAGATGATCTGTGGTCAAATGTCTCAAAGATATCTTAACAACAATGTCAGACAAAATTACACAAGATTTTCTTCTTTTCCTCTTTAACGGACAATTTAGAAAATACAAATGGGAACAGGTAATCAAAGAAAATCATTGAGATTGCTGACACAAATGCAATGTAAAGGAAGAAAAGAAAACAAACAAACATAAATACATATTAAAAAAAAAAAAAAACTCAAAATGACAAGGACTTATTTCACAAGGGATACAAAGGTCTCTGAGGGTCTTAATGCTTCTTCCCCAATCTGAGCAGATGCATAGAAGTAAGATTACAGATCAGGTGAGATTTCAGACCTCTCAGAGAGGAAAGGACATGATTGATTTATTACATAGTCTGTCTGAATGAAAAGGAAATTATGTGCACAAACTTCATCACCTTGTTGGTGTAGGCAAACCTTTTAAATGTAACTTGAACTGTTTGAACAACTTGGGCTGCGTGGTGGCGTAGCCATTAGAACTGCAGTCTCACAGCAAGAAGGTCACTGGTTTGAGCCTCAGTTGAGAATCTGCCAGTTCGTTGGTTCTCTCTGGTTTCACCAGCTTCCTCTCACCATCCAAACACATATTAACCTTCAACACACTGCCTGCGTATTCATGTGCCCGATTTTTGCTAGCGCTCGACAGCTACCGGCGCATGAATGCTCTGAAATACAGTAACACAGTTCACTGTTTGTGAACTTGCAGGGCCACATTTAGAAGACAATTAAGGGGAACTGTTTGAGCTATTCTTCAACGAAGAGATCATCGCTCTGTTCGTTCGCGAGACTAATCGGTATGCGGGCCAAGTAAAAGACGCTAAGGGGGACAGAGCAGGACGATCGAGTCATGTTGCTCACCTTGGATTTCAAGGTAGAACGCACCCCTGATTTTAATGAGTAAAAAGTTCCAAAGAAAAATTGTAAATACATTTTTGTTTTCTGTGTGTGTGTGTGTGTTTTTTTTTCAAGAAATAAATGCAAAAGACAATGAAAAAGACACTATGGACATTTTTTCATTCTTTATTACAACATTAAACAAGAAAGATATGTGCTTTTGAAACAAGTAGGCATGATTTTTTTTCTGTTTGTGAGAAAGAATGCAGTTTTATAAGGAAAAAACGCCATTTTATTATGCAGTGTGATGAAGGTTAAATAAAATAGGTGGTTGTTTGTCCTGTGTTAAACTGATCAGTCCAGTGTACCTGCTAACTGCTAAGCTTCAGTTTCCCAGCGACCCAAACATGGAATAGGTGGTGTGGCTATTCGAATTTTTTTTCCCATGACTAATCAAACTTATTTTCTACGGTTTAGTATAATTCCCTTTAGATAAGTGTTTTTTAAGCATTTTAATGAGTTTACATTGCACATCTACCTTAGGTTCATTTTACCAGAACAAATTAAGTGTGACTAAACTAAAGTAATAGTTTAAATGGAAACTTGATAATGTTAGGTAAACAGATGTAATTACACAGGGTGAAACTACAGAAAAAGCATAAAAAAAGAACAAAGTTAAATAAATTAGATTGACCAAAACAAAGTATAATGGACTGAAATGACAAAATTGTCTAATGTTGAAAAAAAGAGTGTGTTGAATGCAAAAGGCTGATAGTGGAAATGCTGTTGGAACATAACATGAATATATATTCAGATAATCCTTACCCAGCAAACGCTGAGCTTTGTGTTTTGCTGTTTTATAGTTAGTTATGGTGAGCTTTCATCAGTCTGCAGTTCAATTACTCCCCAACTAATCTGATGATTATTTCTTCCCCTGATCAGTTATGATGTTTGCAAAAGTTCCGAACATAGAAATGTATTCCCTAATTAATGCCTCACAGCAAAAAGGTCACTGGTTCGATCCTGTGTGGAGTTTACACTCTCCTTGTGTATGCGTGGGATCTCCCTGGGCACTCCGGCTTCCTCCTACCATCCAGAGACATGCATTTCAGGTTAATTGGTCGCTCTAAATTCTCATTGGAGTGAATATGAGAGTAAATGGCTGTTTGTCTCTCAGTGTTGGCCTCTCGCCCTCTAACTGCTGGGATAGACTCCAGTTTCTCCACAACCTTGAAGTGGACGAAACGATATAGAAAATAATGATAATGATTGTCAGCTTGACCAATTCAGATGTAATTTTTAGTTTAATTAAGTAAAAAAAACTTGCTATATTAGTTCATCATATATTGTTTGTGCATAATTAGTACAGAAACAAATAACTAAAGATGTCAGATTAATGTAATGTAGTCAAATAAAAGAAAAAAATACCCCAAATAAGACGTTGATTTGTATTAAAAAGGCATTTCTTTCTTTCTTTCTTTTTTTGGTAAAGACAGTATAGTGGAGATAAAGGGCATGAGAAAGGGTGGAAAGTCTGAGAAATATTTTTTGCATTAAATACCATCAGATCCTCTTCCCCACAATTTCAAAAGCCTCTCTTGGTATTCCCTTTTTCTCCCACAGCTGTTGTTGTTATCTCATGTGAGGCCTTGAGCCTGAACTTCCGACAGAAATACTTCCATTCCTTTACACACGTTAGCTGTTGAAGATCCTCAAAGCCTCTCTTCTTTAGCTGTGATTAGGTTTGTCTCTGATATATTAGATTTGAGTTTGATTCATTGGTTTCCAGCTGAAAGCCTCCTGCTTCCACCGGGTATTCTGCGATTTGACAGGACAGTGGTGTTGTATTGGAATAGCTCTTCTTCAGTCAACCACTGAAATATAATTTGCTCTCGCACAGAAGCGCCTGCTGATGCTGTTTTGACACTCGTGGAGAGGTTATGCAACAGAGGATTTTTCTTGAGTCGGGCCAAGAAGGCTTCAACTTCCATTTTACTTTATGTTGTTTTGAAGTTTCTGCTGAGTCTATACAGTAATTAGGTCTTTAAAGACACACAACAGAACTTTTGCATAGTTTCTCAGTGACACGCATCCATCGATGGCTAAATTGGCATCAATCTAACATCCCATCTGTATGGAGTTCTCTTCAAAAAGACAGTCTTATTGTGTCTCTCTCTCTTTTGCTTCCTCCCCCTTCTCATTGTCTTTTCCTCTAATCCTCTAATAATTTCTTCTTACGTTTCTTAGCAGAATAAATTGCAATGTGCGTTCAAAATGGCCGGTGTGTTTATATCCGTTTGCTAGCGAGTGTAGCGAAACTGAGCTGGAACCTTATGCAGAATGTCGGCTGAAAAAGTTGTGGGGAAGTTTTATAGTTTTATAGTTTCTCAGCTTCAGCACCCTCCCGGGCAGCAAAAGTTCTAGAAATGGACACAATAGATGTCACTGTACCACCATATGAATCCGGAACGCTAGAGTTTTGCAGGCAGGTAGTTACATTATTTGTGTTCAATGTGTGATCAATTTATCTTTTCAAGTGATGAAAGACACTTTAAAGTGGAACTATTATGTGCATTTAAGGCTAATTTATTTTTATTTCTGAGACCAGAAGGGCTGGGATTGATGGAGTTAATGTCACAAATCGCTTTATTTACTTTATTTACTTCCCTCTCCATAGGCTGTCAGATCATCCTGTGGGCAAAATGAGTGGATTGAGACTCTTCCACATTAAGCCCCGCCTCCTGCCAGATATAAGTTGCCACTGATTGGTCAGCTGCCACTGCACTACATTGGGAGCGCGCACCGCAACTGCTTTCACCGTCATTGTAACATCTCATAAACAGAAGGATTAGGCTCATATGAGCTCAATAAAAAAACAAAATACAATGTCAACACATAGCATACAGCCCTACATGTTGGAACCTGAATCAGACCCTGAAAACGAAGTGGAAAACAGCAACCCACAGCAACGAATGCAGCAGGATGTCTCTCTTTGGTAAACTCACCAGCCATCGTTGGAAATAACTTTATCCGACATTTTCCACCCGCCTGATGTATTTGTACATGCCCTTGTTAACCAGTAGAAGGTAACCAATCACCGAACCTTATCCCCCGGGACGTCACAAGGCTTTCCAAGTAGAAAAAACTCTCTAAAACGACGCGTTTTCTGTCGCCATGGAAACCGAACGGAGAGCGTGCTGGAACTCAAACTCAAACTCAAACATGCGTTTAGGTGATAAAAAACAGTGCCGTTCACATGTCTGATGAGGATTCAACATTGTAACACTGTAGAAAGTTTAGAAAATTCCAAATAACATAATAGGACCCTTTTAAGTAAATAAAGCTTTATAGTAAATAAAGCCTACCGATGAGCTTCAGCATATAAAAAGCAAAGGTCGGTTGTGTTACACTCCTTCTAAAATTTTCTCCCCTTCAAAAACTCTCATTCTTCTTTCAGAAAAATATGCACACAGAGCCCTGGCACAGAACAGCAAAGGAAGACTACAGATCAGATACCTTTGTCAACTCTCCTCAGCAGGATGTAATGATATTGATGACACAAAGTCATCATGGAGGACGTGTATCACAGCGTGAAATGTCTTAGGTGAAACATGTTCCTTCTGTACTCATCAATTCTTTAGCAACCTGCTGTCACTTCACTCCTCTGGGTACAGCAACACATCTCTCACCTTTGCTCTTTGCAATCTCTGTCACTCTCTTTCTCTCTGTCGCTTTCCTTCTCTCTCACTCACTCACAAGTGATAATGTATCTGAGCGGTCGGATGACCTCTACTTAAAATTCTTTACTCACATCTGTACTGAAAAAAAATAACTGTCACCACTGGAAAGTATAGTCATTGCAACAAAGTGGCACTGACCTGTGAAAATTATGCCCTGACTGACTATAATAGTGTGTGATATAGTGTGTGTGAGAGATCTGTGTATCTGCTACATAGGCAACTATACAGTTAGG
Organism: Telmatherina bonti; assembly: GCF_933228915.1. Taxonomy (NCBI): domain Eukaryota; kingdom Metazoa; phylum Chordata; class Actinopteri; order Atheriniformes; family Telmatherinidae; genus Telmatherina; species Telmatherina bonti. The sequence continues at coordinate 21,809,003 of NC_136628.1, read as the reverse complement.
ATGAAATGAGCTGAGTGGGTTCAACGGTGTGCATGTTTAAAAAGATAGCTAATGTGCAGAACTTACAACAGGCAGACTAGGATAAAAAGGAAGATTCAACTCTATCTTAAAAATGCCCAATCCCAAAGTGAGCTAAAACTGCACACAGCTCACTTTTAAAAGTACATCTAATCATGTTTGCAAGATCACTTTCTAAAAAAGATGACTTGATAACCATAGTTATTTAGGTGCACAAAAATTAGCTTTCCATAATGATGAAATGTCAGGTGATCGCCAATAATGAGGCACCTGTTCGGCTTTTACATGAAACTGCTAATATGGTACCTCAGACGCAATCCAGGAAACGGCTCACTGAAACATGAATGCAGCATAATCATAATATCCTGCTAAAATCTGTTTTTATTGGCTGTACGACCTCCCTGCCTGCTCCACCGCTATATGCATAATTTGCACGATGACATTGCCTGAAAGAACAGACTTTTAGAAAAGTTGTCTCAATGCCAAATGCAGTAGTTTTTTTTTTTTTTTCTGCACATCTGAATGTTGGCATTCACATTGGATTTCAATGTCAGATGGAAGTCTGACTCAACCATCACAGTTGTCCAACTTTGTCTTTGGCTGTTGAATATTTATGTGCAAATTAAAGGTTTTCCTAGATTATACTTTATGTGCACATTTCAATTTGAAATAGCAGAAGAAATCCAAAAAGACGTGTTATGGAAGTAGTCAACTTAAGGAGTGTATTTACCTGTAATAATTACAGCTTTATTTTGTAATTACAAATTACGAGTGGTTCATTCATTTCACATTCATAGCTTTTATTCCTAAAACACAAATGCTTTTTTTTTTTTGGCTTTGACAGCCTTATCTGATTTACGGAGAAGTGAAAAATCTTCTCTATGAAACTTCATTAAGTTTGTTCGTGTTATGATTGATGGAACATCAGAAGTAAAAACTTATCTGAAAACAAACTACTTTGTCTTTAGTAAACACTGGCTAATACTTATAAAGAATATCATAAAAATATACATTTTTTAAATGCTTTTAACCTTTATCTTGAGTTTTGCTTGCTGAGCAGTGGCATTGGAGGCTCTTCTGTGTTGCTTATACCATTTTGCTTGAGCATGCTGTATTTATGTCCTCTGTGACAGGTAATGCTGCTAAAATCAACATTTTCTCTTTCATTTTGCCTAATTACTGTTTTATTATCTCTATTACTGTCTGACGGGTAAAAAATTCCATAAATTTTCTCTCGCTCTGTCTTTCTCTGTATGTGTCCACGTCCCCTGCTGAGCTGAAGTGAGTCTAGCTGTTAAGCTGAATATTGTGAATTAACAGCTCTACAGCCTAGCAGGTGTCTCATTAGTGATATATTAGAGTTGTTATCAGTAACCCAACACTCCTTACATGTCTATAGCTGTCTACCTGTGTGTGTGGGTGTGTGTGTTTGAAAGTGTGAGTATCAGAGGAAAACCCAGCAGTGAGGCACTACAAAAACGTGATGCGTTTATATACAACTGCATTTTATTTTATTTTATTTTATTTTATTTTATTTTATTTTACTCAAGTCTCTTTCCAGCGTGTGTGAAGTTAGTATGGTATGTATGTTCTCAGTGACACATGGTATTTAATTTCATCATCATCAGTTTCAGGGCAAAATTGTAATGATTTGTTTTTAGGGGAATTTGTAAGCAGATTTAGTCTATGCTTAGAGAAAATACATGCCTGTTTATCCTGGACTTTACCGTGACCGGCAAAAGTCAGTGAGCAAGTGATGCAACGTTAAACTTAGCCTAAAATTCTGACAGCATGAAAATGAGTTGATCATTGGAGCCAACAAAGTTCAGGGTGTTAGGATTATTTCCACTGTGTGTGGCAAAGCATGGGCTGGAGATGTCAGCAATGCTTCTTAAAAGTGTGTCTTAATTTTTCTGAAGCCAAGGCAACCCATGGTATGATTGCAAGGAGGTCAGGGGAGACAGTAGAAAACTGATGCTCCTGTCATGCAGAAACCCAAGTCATGGAAGAGTTTCTGAAATATGGATTCATGAGATTGCCCTTTATGCTTGTGAATATGGATTATTTGCTTGCATATTGTCTGACTGCTACAGTCAAATATTTTGATATTACTATTTCTGAGATAGACAGAAATCACACACATATATATATATATATATATATATATATATATATATATATATATATATATATATATATATATATATATATATAAATATGTATATATATAAATATATATACATATATAAACTCCTACCTCACCCAGCTCTCCCATCTCCCCAGGGTAGGGCTGGTGGCTGTTTATCTCTCAAGCTACCAGAGTCCTGGGGACTTGAGGGTCCGACACGTTATCTTAGCTGTTCCTAGGACTGAGCTTTTCTGCACGGAGATGTCTGATGTTTCACCAGGTGTCTGTTGAAGCCACTTCTCCAGTGTGGGGGCTTTCTCCAGCTCTTCCTTGAGGCCTTGGTTCTTCTCCAGTTTCTCACGCTCCTTTTTTCTGATATTTCCATCATTGGGGATGGATACATCGATCCCTACAGCTTTCCTCTGCTGCTTATCCATGATCACTATGTCCAGTTCTTTGGCCATCAGCATTCTATCTGTCTGGATCTGGAAGTACCGGAGGATCTTAGCCCTCTCATTCTCCCCCATCTTGGGGGGAGTTTCCTACCGGGACTTTAGGATCTCCTGTCTATCTTATATATCTTGCATATATATATATATATATATATATATATATATATATATATATATATATATATATATATATATATATATATATATTACAAACATGAAAGACAGCTCTGTGTTTTTGTTTTCTTTTCCTTTCTGCTGTGTAGTGCACTTGTCGTCACACTGAGGGAGCAAGACAGAGTAGTCAGACTATAACTTTACTGTGGACACCAGAGCCTTAATGAGGGGCTTTTGATGTTCATGGGAACATTTCTGCTGTTGCTTACTCTTTGGAGGATTTAGACCCAAACTGACCTAGTTATGTGACATTTGAGGTTGTGTCGGCACAGCATGGCAGCATAATTCACATAGTTCATTAGTGCATGATTCCCTTTTCCTTACAAGGCATACTTGAAAAATAATGGCCCAGAGATTGTAGAAATTTTATTCTAAACCTATATTTTCAACCCAAACACCAATTGAAAGAATTTGACCTCAAGGAAAGAGGAAATGGTTGAATGTATTTTTTTTTTTTTTTGGGTTTTTTTTTTACTTTTGGTTAAATTGTCATGTATGCTTAAGGGCAACTTCACACTACTGCTTCCAGGTCTGCATCCAGGGATAGTACCATTGTTTGGCAGAGTACCAACCGAACTCTGATGAAGACCAAATAAGCAGACCGTGGTCCACTTGAAAGCAGAGGGTCTTAGTTCACTCGCAAACAGACTATCCAGTGACTAAACAGAAAGTGACGTCTGCCAACCGCAATAAGCGTCAAGAAAAAGAAAGAAGTCCATCTATTTTCTCCTGCTAACCCAGAGTCGGTGTTGGCTCATGGGAGCAGGAGTTGGGGGTGGGGGTGTTCCCAGGCCAGTTGAGAAATATAATCCCTCCAGTGTCCTCCAGTGTGTCCTGGGTTTCCCCAGAGCAGTGGCTGGATAACTGAGCCTCTCACCTTATCTCCAAAAGACATGCAGAGACTCTGCAGAGGAAACTCACTTCATCTGTTTGTATTTCCAGTCTCATTCTGTTGGTCACTACTCATTTCTCATGACTCTATGTGAGGGGGGGAGCATAGATCAACCAGTGAATCAAGAGCCTGACAGACCTGTGCAGTCTTCATTACTGCAGACGTCACACTGATCTGCCTGTTAAACTCACGCTCCATCCTTCCATTACTTCTGAACAAGACTCTGAGATACTTGAACTTCTCCACCTGAGCCAGGACCTCATACTTGACACGGAGAGGACACTCCTTCTCTGGCCAAGGACCGTGGTCTCAAACTTAGGGGTGCTAATCCTTATCCCGGCTTCTTCACATTCAGCTGTGAATCGTTTGAGCAAGAACTGTTGATCACGGCCAGATTAAGCAATTAGAACCACATCATCTGCAAAGAGCAAAGACTCAATCCTGAGGTCACCCAACCAGATCCCTTCCTCACCTCAGCTGCACCTAAAAATGTTGTTCATAAAACTTATGAACAGAATCGGTGATAAAGGTCAGCTTTGGCAGAGTCCAACCCTCACTGGAAACAAATCCCCCTTACTGCTGGCCAAGCCCTGACCACTAGGATCTGATATTTTCTTGCCTCTGGTGGAGAGTGAAATGTGTTTTTTCCGATTCATTTGAGAAGTGTAACTTGAACACAGTCTCACTCCGGAATAATATTGCCAATCCCACATAAACTGAGCCCCCAATCAGATTGAGTCTAGAGGACTATCCTGATGTAAAGGCATCTTTAGTCTTTAACATTCTGAGAAACATAACTAATTCATTGTTTAAATACACGAAGAGCCAAGAAAATGAAGAGCATAGAAAGCTATAAGTCACAACTCCAGTTTGTTTTTGCACAGCTTGAAATGATGCTCTTTGGAAAGTGCAAATAACTGCACATGATGTATGTTGAACCATGCAGCCTTATTTCGTGGTATTATTAGTGGAAAATTTTCGGAGAAAATTGGAGTGGAAAAACACCAAACATTTGCTTTGCTGTCCTGTTTCTATTCCAACTTCAAACAAGGTTTCAGTGTTTGTGTGTCAGGGCGAACAGGATGAGGCTTTCATGGTGCGAAGCACAGAAACACTCAGTGAACTACAAAGTGTGGCAATTGACAGCATTTAGTTTTTGGCTGCTGGCAGAGTTGATTGGAGTGGAGCTGAGATTTTCAGCCTGCTTCCGCAGATGCTGACATCTAAATTAAAACATTACTTGCAAACACTTATATATACGACTATATACTGTTTATATATATAGCAGTAAACACTGATCATTTTGATCAGTCTCAAAGTGACAGAAGTGGTGATGGAGAGTAATTTTTTGAACATCCAAATGAAAAGAAAATATACCACACCCCACCACCCCTTTTTTTATGATGCTTGTGACAAACATGCATGGGTCTTTTTTTAAAAAAAATAACACATTTAGTTTTATTGATGATTATTGATCTTGATGTATTTAATTCTCATGTATTTTTATTCACTTATTGTTTTTTATTTATTTAGTTTTAATATGTGCAACTGCAGTTCATTTTATTCCTTATATTGTCCTGTATTTATTTTTTATACAATTGCAAATATATCAAGGTATTAATAGTTTGAAATACATGTATTATCCATGTACAGTTCTGTCAGGAAGCTGTAGGCTTTTGGTTCTCAGTGTTGATTATGCCCAGTTCACTTCTGGATAAGGGAATGTGAACAGAAAGAAGTTTTGATGCTTTACATGTTGGACACTAAGTGTTGTCGGAGGGCCAACTGAAGTCCTGAGAAATTGTTCCGCTTTTTATTGCCGTTTTCCAAATAACATCATTTGAATAAACTCCAGTGGTCAGAAAATGATCTTTTACAATCTTACTTGTGCTTTATAGTTGCTTCACAAGTCGTACATTGCCATAAATTAGGCATTTCCACAAGATGCATGCAAAATCTTTCAACAGACAATATTTCATGGCGATAACTGATTTCTTTGCCAAGTTAAAAAAAAAAAAAAAAAATGTTTTTCATGCATGTTGCATGGCTTCCATAGTATTAATCAATGCTGCCAAGTAACTCTACTAATGTATTTTTGTTTGATAATAAAAAAAAAAAAAGAAACTAGTCCACAGTTTTAGATGATGCTGAAGACCTTAGAAGTACCCTGCAAATACCCAAAGACTTTTTAATAAAACAATAAAAAAAAAAAACATCATTGGAAACGAAGGACTATTTGATACACCATCCTGTCATGCCAGAAAATAAGTTGGTGATTGGATAGAATGTTTATAATTCAATAAATATGGATGGGTCCTTGGCAGAGCATTTCTGCTCTCATGCTTAGCTCTCAATTTCACAAACAGTTGCCAGTCTAAGTTAAACAAGGTCTATTTTCACTTAGTTTGGAAATTATCCAGCGAGAATCAGTTGAGCGTGGCATAAAGAATGGTTTTGGCATGGTACTTCACTTCTCAAGTCTCTCAAAACCTTGTCAATAGTCATCCAGGCTCATCCATTGCACAGCCTACATTACAAGGCTTCAGAACTGAGGACATGCTTCTTTAGCTTTGCCAGACCACAACGTAATCGACACATTTTCTCTCAGATTTCAGAGCTTTCGGTTTAAATAATTGTATCTTAAGAATACAACCATGCATGAGGTAAGTCTTTAAGGAAACCTAACACTCATGAGATTGTTCACCTATTGTCTATACCTACTTATTTCAATGCAGGGAGAGTTTGTGGATTGGAGCCTATGAGACAGAGGGCAGGGTAGACCCTGGATTAGGGTTGTAACGATACCAAAATTTTAAACTTAACACCTATAGTATGCATGCTCCTTGAAATTCAATACCATTTTCATAATGATACTAATTAAAGTAGAAAGAACACCACAAACAATACAATAAAATGTATTAAATGTAAGAAAATACATTAACTAATAATTAATAACAAATTATTTGAAAGGTCTATTAGTTCTTTCAAACACAGTGTTTCCCTTGCACTGACCTAGTTGTGACTTGCTTTATTGTTTGTGCTACACCTTCAAAATGCTGAGAAATAGACAAGTTGCACAATGTAAATATTTCTTAACTGACCCTGCATTACCGCCTCCTGAGGTGCAGCAACGGTAGATTACTTTGCTGCCAGACATCTGCTCTCCACGTGAAAACAGCATGCAAAGTGCAGTGATGGGGAGAGTGGTGTGGCCAAATTAAATATCATTCGTTCAGCCCCCAGGCAAGGTAAACTTTGAGAGCATCTGATAAATTCACTATGCGTGGAGTCTAGAGAGAGGAAATGTAGCTGCTAATAAGTTGCTTTATGTATTACAAGCTGAATATGCCAATAAAGATATTGATGATGGACAGCAAAAGCAACACTGTTATGTTAAGTAGTTGGTCCTCATGCTACTGTAGGCTAATGAAGATGAAACTGGTTAGCAATGGAGATTGTCTGGTTTCTCACACTGCATGCTCATGATAGTGCAAAAAACAGAAAACTAAAGAAGTTTGAACTGCTAGTTAGTGCAGTTATTAACAGACGTGCTCTTTTCCTCTCAATACTTGAGAACAACTTAAGTAAACAAACTATTTAAAATGATTTTTCTAACTATATTTAGTAAAAAGAAGAAAAAAACTAAACATTTTATGGATTAACTTGAAATGTTTTTGTCTATGGTCTGCATTAATAGGCATTTATATCTGAATGGAAGCCAGGGTGGGATCAGTCGGTGGCAGCTTTGTAAAATTCATTTTGAGTCTTGGCATGGAGCAGAGGTAAACATCTCCTGCTCTGGCTGCAGGTGGGAGCTGGGACTGATGCTGGAAGCTAGGACTGATTTTGCGTGAGGAACGAGCCTCTTGTGAGCGCCTTTGGACGGAGAAAGAGTCTGCAGCAGTATCCGCTTCTCATTGAAAACAGTGAATTAAACGTTCTTTCATGTCAGTATCCAAGTGTCCAATAATAGATTTGTTACTCGTCACATTTTTTTTTGTTTGTTTTGACTTGCTAGAGTGGTCTGAAAACTCGCTAAATGTAGCAACAAAGTCACGAAGTTTGCAGCACTGTAAACAGTGGGTCCACTGGGTAACGACTGTAGGGGCGGGGCTGCCTACTGCAGTGCCTGTTGAAAATGGGTAGAGTCAGCTGGTCCTGTCTATGAACCAGCAGACACCAGAGTGGCATTTATGTAGCAATACCCATGCTAATAAATATCCAATTAGATACTTTTTTAGTTCACATTTGCATTGAGAATCTTTTCATTTTGAGCCCTTTGGGTCAACAGAACTGATGTGTGCAGTCAGAGGCTGCTTCAGTCTGAAAGGTAGTGGCACATCTATGACACATCCATGTATACTCTGACCCACTCATCCATCTAATGGAAATATATACCATGTTCCGGACTACTGGAATTTGGAGCCATATGACAAAAGGTATTTTTGTTTGCACAGGTTGCAAATATATCACAGAGTAAGGTCAGTGATACAACAAATATTTTAAATAGTTAAAAAATGTAGGATTACTGGCCTTCCTTCTCTTTAAAATCATTAATCCAGTAACTATGTAACATTTTCCTCTAAAAAAGATTATGTAGAGAACCATTAATAGGTTTTAGGCCCATCATTTAAATGATGGGCATAAATGCAACATATACAGTGAAGACTGATACCTGTTTTGGTGGCATTTCAGCCCATCTCTGTAGCCTCTCAATCAGGACTATTAATTACTGACAATTCTAGATTCTTAAAAAGAAAAAAAAAAAATCTATATATATATATATATATAGTCAAAGATAAGAGTCAAACCCTAAATAGCTACAGCATAAATTATAGTTAACGATTTATTTTCAGCAAAATTTCTGACAACTTTTCACGAAACTTAAAAGTATTGCTATCAATAAATCCATCATCAGTGCAAGGATGATCTCCTGTTATTGATAAATCTTCACACAGTTTCAATTTTTAGGTTGTATATTTAGGTGCACTATGACATTTTTTTTTTTAAGCTTCCAGCTAGAAAGTTAGCAGGGGCAAAATGTTCAAATATGCATATCTGGAAAGACAACTTTACACTTAACAGAATAAGTAGTGCACAAAGTGCATGTTATATTTTTACTAACAACAAGATGTGCATAACATTGCTTGGTTTCCATCACTTTACTTCTGCTCAACATGTTTTAGCCACACGGGGTAGATGGGCTGAGAAACAGCCATGTAATCATTTCGTTGTCATCGCTCAGACGGAGAGGACTTTAGAAGACAAGCAGTTTATTTCTGCACTTTGGCTTTACCACAAACTTTTCATACACTTGACTGAACAACTGCACCGCACTCTGGTGTCAGTGGTCATTACTTCTTCTGGTGGGAGTTTTTAGGCCAAGACCAACAACAACTCCAGATGATCCTAATTACTTACTGCTGACATCAAACTAATAATAGTGTTGAATTTAGTCTGAAAGCAGTTCATATTTTAAGACAAATACATTTTAACATTCTGAAAGTAGCTTTATTTTCTTTTTTAAAAATTCATATTTTGTAGCTTTTTCTTCCTCTTTGTTTATTTAACGCTACAGTAGGTATGAGTTTTTCCCTCTCTTAACCTGCAAGGCCACCTTGAGGTGACAGAGATTTTCCAGCCCCTTGAGAGCATGAGACCATGAGTGTATTTGACAACAGTTGGGTTTTAAACTGTCTGAGTTTACTGCACTCTCTAGAGATTCATCATCAAGTATTTATGAAAGCACTGATACTGGAACAGCCAATCCCTTGAGACGATGTACTGAAGGACAATATTATCATTACCTTGGTAATACTGTATATACATTAACCTGTGATTTAATGGTGCAGACATGAATACGTTTCAGGTTCTGTTTTGTATATGATGACACCACATTTCATAGAGGATCTTCTAGCTTAGTTGCTTCCAGAAAGAACGGTGTCATCACATTTTTTACAGATTTGCACTCTGTGACTGACCTGCTTGCAGAGCTGCGTCACATGGAGAGCCTGCTTGCACTTGATCACGCACTTCCTCTCCCACATGCACAGACTTGCTTTCACCTTGTCAGCACATGCCCCAGATGTGTTATAATGGGGGAAGCATCCATTAACACATTAGTACATCTTTGTCCACTACGGAACAGCTGCACACCTCATCACGTGCTGCGGTTGGAGCTGGAGTTTTTGTTGCATAGCAGCAATACCAGCAGGGTGAGCTGTGGCTGGATGTTTGCTCACGGTGACGAAGGCAGTATAGAGAGGCATAATGTGTGTACTTTGGAAAAGTAACTATTTTCCAGCTGCTAAACATCACTTTGTTCACTGAGGTGAGTTTGACTGTAAAATGTTAGGCTTTGTGTTAATGACCTGAGCTAATGTGAAAGCTCCTGGTTGGAACACAAGCTATAGTGAGATTTTTTTAAGGCTGCCTCTTTATGGTTCATTAGCTTTGCAATTGTGTGATTGGAGGAGATGAGCTTCCACTTTCCCTTTGACTTCAGACCAGGGCTCATTACCTCTCCACTTTCATTCTCTGTCCACCCCCTCCCCCATTCCCCCACACCCACACATAAGTAAACCATTTACACAGCAAGCGCAACCTGGTTTTCTGAAAATACCACACAGATTTGCAAGATTCGTCATTTACACATCGCACAGCCAGTCACCAACAGATGCAGATACTATGGGTGCTCTTAATAAGAAGAAAACAAAGCCTCTTTTATTATTTTGAGCTGCCAGCAACTGACACTAAAGCACATCTCATTTCACAAGGTGCCAGAATGTCATCCGCCCACTTGCACAAGTCCAAAGTAACGCATACATAAACGCACATCTTTTCTTTGTGAATAAACGCACTCTCCACCCCCTCTGTAATCTCGATCAGTCACTCAGCAGGAAAAGACATCCTGATCCTCCTTTAGTGTTTACTTTCCATCAGGATAAGAAGCAGACCCACTGTGAATGAATGTATATAGATCAAATACACCTCAAGAAATGCAGTGAATCACAAGGTTAAGACCCCTGCTTTAGAGTGAACGCTGGCGTGTTTGTTTATAAATCCTGAAAAGTAATCCCACAAGAAAAGTTCCCTCAGTGAAAGTAATTGGATTAAGATGTGTAATGATGATTTTTAACTGTTTCTCTTTATCTGTCTCTCTAGGTGAGTCACTGATGTGTGCTGAATCCTCTACTTTAAACTGCCATGGATCTGTGAGTGATAGAAACACACTTGTGGTTATTTGTACAATAATGACTGACCCATGCTGAGCCTTTTGGCAAGAACTTTCCAAATCATCTTTTCGCAGTGTCTTAAGTTCATTGAAATAAACAAACACATAAAGGCAACTGACCTCCCATAAAAAACTTTACTCTGTCGAGACTTGCCAGGAATATTTCAGAAGTCCTTTTGCTCTGGTAGGTTTTCGAATCAGGACCCTTCAAAACACCTTTGTATCAGAAAGGTATGGGAGTCCATTGCGGTTTCTTGAACATGGGTTAACTTGGGGAAACTGCCAAGCAACATTTTTACAGCACAAAGTTAGACATCTGCGCACCAAATAAACCATTGAAAGCCTTAAGAGACGTTTCCAACATTTCTCTTACTGCCAATGTTATCTGCCCAAAAGGAAGGAATAAGCAGTACACTATCGCCTTCATTTCTCTGTTTCCAAGAATCCATTTGCCTGCCCCTGGAGCTAAACCTACGCTGTGTGAGCTCTATCCACCATTTGCTATGGTGTAAATCAAAATCATTCACTTCAAGATGCACATGTGAAAGACGCCTAAGGGGTTTAGCTACTTTGACCTGGAGCTATGATTTAATTTTGATGTAATAATACTTGCTTTGAGCGTAACGGTTATTTCAGATATTGCAACAAGGCAGGAAACAGCAACAGTTTCAATTCTCATAGCAATTTTTCCCAACTTATACGGCCCATGCTAATCAACCCTTTGGACAAGTGAAAAATGCACCAACAATTCGTGCCACAAGGTTTTTGTCAACATTTGGCTTCAGAAGATTTCATAGTGAGTTTTCTCAGTAAGGAATGGCAGAAATGTTTACATTCCCGCGCTCTCTGGGTCTGTCAGTTGAGCACATATTTAACTAAAAGGTTATCCTAAAAGTATTATGAGATTGTGAGACTTTGTGAGTTTTTCTTAGTTTCATACAGATAGATGCATACTTCATTAGTCTTAAAGATATAGCATTTGTTAGCATAGATAGAGTTACTAATGGAAAAAACAGCCAAAAATCTCCATCCAGTGATAAGGACAGAATACCAAATCGCCTGCTTGACCCGCTACAGTGATGACACATGATAACCAAACCCCCGTTAATATTACAACTTTTCTAAGTGCAGCTAGTTAACTCACCACATCTGGCTAATCAGAGAAGTTTAAACCGAAGAAAACATCTAATATGTAGTCCAGATCATCTAGATCCCCCCCTCCTCTACCTACCTAAAATGTTAAAGAGATAAAAGACAGAATATTGAATGCCTGTGTAGCACCAGCCTGCTAGATTAAAAACACCTTTTTGGTTAAAAGGCTTCTTTTCAGGCGTTTATTGGTTAAGACAGTTTGCAGGGTGTTTTAGGTCCTCATTACAGCAAATGTGAGCTTATCATCATGCTAGGTACCACATGATGATAATGAGTGAGATTCTCTTGTGGTCTAAAGTGTTTCGTTTCATTTCTGAAAGAATTACAGAATCCTTTCACCTTTGTTTCCTGTTGTTGGTGGTGTCTGCTGTCTAAATTGGAAAATTGTGTGCGCTTCAAAATAACAAGTTTACTCAGAAAGCATTTCACTGCATAAATTTGGTCTGTTTACAAAGACATTATTATTTCATATCTTTGTAAATAGAAATCTACATAGCAAAACATCACAAGGAGCTGTGTCAGCCTTTCTCTCATCAGAAATATCTCCTCAGCATCATGATTATTGAGCAGTCAGAGTTCATGCATTGGTTGTGAACCATTAATTTAACCGTTATGGGTGTCTTTCCATACTTATTTAATGTAATATTTATTTATTTATTATTATTGTTGTAATTATTTGCAGGAAAATATCCAATTATATTCCACAATACACTTTCAGCCTTCTCCACATATTTCAGTAACATTCATTCATTGTCCAGCTCTCATGAAGCGAGACACGGTCTACACTGTGGACAGGTCACCTGTCCATCATGGAAGGACAAACAACTGCTCACACTGACATTCATTTAAAGTGATCAATGAATCTGATATTAACTGGACGGTGAGTAGCTGGAGAGAACCCATGCAGACAAGGGGAAAACACGCAAAGTCCGCACACTGTTCAAACCTCCCGAAGCTTGAACCAGCAACCTTCTTGCTGGGAAGCTGCAGTGCTAACTCTGCAGCCATTTTAGTAAAAAACATAGTAACACTTGTAACACTGAAGTGCTTGTTGTTTCTAAAGCCTCAATTTTCACTGATGTTGGAGAGAGTCTTTAAATATGCTGGAGGTAGAAACATTTGGGATTTAAATAATTTCCCTGCAATACAAGCTGTAGCCATTTATAACATTTGAAATGTCCATGCTGACGTTATATGACAACTCTCCTTTTTATCTGCAAAGTGTTTACAGACAGTTTAATAAAATGTCTGAAGGGGGAAGTGCAATAGTAAAATGCACTTTAATGCATTTTTATTTATTGTTATTGTTATTATGTGCTGTTGTTTTCTTGTTACTGTTAAATAACCTGCTTATAGAGATTTTTCTTTCAATTTTGAAAATACAAATTGCTCATTACATAATTAATTAATGAGGTCTAATGTAAGCAAAAAAAAACAAAAAAAACAGATTTATTTGCTCATGAATATTGAAAAACTTTAAATGTTTAACAGCACAAACAAATAAACAAATAAAAAGAAACATAAACAGCAGAAAAAGCCAGCTGAGTATCTTCACTCCAGTTTCATATCGGCTGGACTGAGGTAATGATAGAAGATCAAGATAACCTTTATCAGAAGTGTCTACCATACACAAGTGGGTGCGCGCACACACACATATACACACACTAGTGCCTGCTTTCCAGCTTTTTTTTCCCTCAAAATCTAAGATTGTGGCCATAAACAGATTAATGCAAAACATGTTTTTAGTTAAGTTTGCGCCACTGGATATTTTTCTCTTTGCATGTATTTTTATATCTTCTGTTCTTATCATTATCCTCCCATCTCCTCCCACCTTTTCGCCTCTAATGATGCTGCTGGACTAAACTCAACCAACCCCTCTGTCCAGCGCACTCTTCCGATGTCCTCTCTTGTCTTTTTATCCAGACACGTAGGCACACAAGCACTTTCATGAGAGAGGAACATTTTGCTTGCACATACACATGCACAGTTGGGCAGACACCTTCCCAGCTGTCTGTGGTAAAACTTTAAGCGACCAGACTTTTGATCATGCAGTAAGCCTGACTACAGAAATAGCAACAAATGAAGCCTCGGCAAAAGTGAAACTTTTGCCCCATGTGCTTTGATTGGATCACATAGCAGGCAAACCCACCATCCATAAAAAGGCTGCGGTGCAGTGAGCCCACGCTGGAGCAAAACACATGCATCTGCTCTGCATTAGCATTGTATTACTCATCTGGGATACATGTCTACCCCTGCAGCGGAGACCACTCTTCTGTTTTTTCTTTCTTTTAGTGGTTACTGGAGACATTTACAACTGGTTTGGCTCATGATAAAATAGGGAAGAAAAAAAATTGAAGCCTGATAAAGGGAAAAAAAAATATTGCCAACTTTGAATCACTGAAATACACAGAAATATAATATGCAGTTCTGTGTTTTATGTCAGAGCTTGCATTGTGGGGTTTGGAGAGTACAGTATCTGTACGTATTTATGATGTGTTACTTATAGCCTAGTGTTCTACTTAATCTTTATTTGATGTTTTAATAGTTGAGTAGACAGATATAACAGTAATTTGTGCATGTGGCTTCCCCGAGGCTGTAGGGCTTTTTCATCAGTGCAAACTTGTGTCCTATTTTGGGAGTGCCCTTTTTACAGATAGATACCCTAAACTGCCCTGATTTTCACACACCAGTGGATGAACACTGCAGTCAAAAAGTCGAAGAAGACTCGAGAACTGAGTTACACATTTCTTTGTTTTATCGTGAACAGAAGATATAATCACACAAACAAAGAACACAGTGGAAAGCTGTCAGATCTCATCACCTTCTGTGCCAGTTCCACTTCCTTCCTTCCCTTCTTGTGTGATATGTCACATTTTGGGGTGTAAACAACCTCTACTCTGGCTCAAGACCAGCCTAGTCTCCTTTTGCAGGAGCTGCCACGTCAATTGTAGATGCCACATTGGATTGAGAACACAAGCACGCCACGCAGGCAAACACTTTTCAAACCCCTGCACAAACCTCGGGTTATTGGATGGAGCAGTTGGCTCATCTACGCCTCACCAAAGGCACATAGAAACACATCAAACAGACCAGGATCTCTGCAAACTTCAAGACTTCAGTTCTTCTTAAAAAAAAAAAAAAAGAACAATTTTACATAACCCTCATAATTTGGCCTTTACTGTTTTGGAGCTGTTGGAACTGCAATCATTTCAACTCATATTTAGTCCAATCAAAAGTGACTAAGACACTCAGATTCTCTCAGCTTTAATGAAATGGAAATTTTACTTAAGAGCAAGCTAAGTTGTCATTGTGCAAATTGAAATCAGCTCATTAAGTGTAGTGGGCTTCTCTTAAATCAGTATGTAAATCAAGTGGGGGGTCGTGATTCTTCCACACATTTTCTGAATTCCCACTTCAGAGTCGCTTCCTTTCAAATGATGTATTTAAACTCCTGGGATGCTCGGTCCAGTATGTTTAATTACAATGCTGTCACTGGTATAGTTGTATGTGTATGCGCCTAAAGAGGGAATGATAGCAAACAGAAATGTGAAGAAAAACATTTTCTTTATGGTGTCTCTAAGGTTAAACTTAAGCTGTGGCAGCACAGCATGGAAACCTGTGTTTTCAGTGCAGGCATGGCCATTATCAGATTCTGGTTCCACTGTAGGACACACATTGGAGTCATGACACAATGCGAGACACTGTATCAGTTCGAACAATTGTCATCTCTCCGAAATGTTACAGAATTTGAACCCTGCAGTAGTTCACTGTACACATACACTACCATACCCTGGCTTAAGTGGTTGCTGCCTCTGAACGGGATTTCAGTTGAATTTATTTAACCTCTGCCTTACACTGAGTTGTGAGAAACCAGTAACGCAAAAGTATTGTAATATGAAATCCTTCATTCCACCTACCAACTAAGGCTGGATCATAAAGATGAAGACAACTGGCATTAATTTAAAGGCTGATGTAGATCAAACTGATGAGAAAGTGACACAGTCTAAGGTGTACACAAACACACATACATGTTCTCTAACAGTTGTCTACGAATCAACAGCTTCTGTTTGGTAACTGTGATCTCAATTTTATTTTTCAGTATTAAAGTATCTGAATGAACGATTTATTTATTTATTTATTTTTAATTTTGTGGAGCACCCATTGAAACAAAAGGACCAAATCAGATGTTGGCTGTAGTGAAAACAAAATAAACATGATGAGCATTTTTTAATGTTATTTATTTGTTTTTACTCCAACCTGTGGACTAGTTTAGAAACAGGGAAACAAAAGACTACCTTATTTCTTTTGGACATCCAATCATTGTGATTTTGTGGCTGTGGAGCAGAAAGAAAAAAAAATGAGGGTGAGGGCCGTTCCAACACCCGTTTATTTCCCAGAATGGTCCCCATATGTGTCCCAGATGAATAGCTGGAGATAAAAGTCGAGCCTTTTGGTAAATGTAAAAAGGAGTTTGATTGAGTGGGTGGAAAGTGTGGTCTGGGGTCTTGGCTCTGTTGCTGTTAAGTACAGGTTTGAGAAACACCACAAGTAGAGTCCAGCCTCTATATTAGATCATTTTAGGGCTGACTGACACACAAGCATAGCAACGAGAAATACACAGTTTATCACGTCCACACAAGACAAGCTGCGGATTGTTTTGTGTTATCTCAATTTTTCAAAGACACATGTTCTGCAGACACTTAAAAGTTCTTGAAGGTCAGGATAACATCTTACATTATCCCAAACAAGCAAATTGCCTTGTTGTTGTTTTTCTTTTTTGTAGTAGAAGATATACAGCATCATCTGGCTTCGTGCGGGTTGTTTTTTTCCTCTGTATAACTTATGTTTGGCATCTTATTAGTCTGCATATCTTCCAAGCTCTTGGTATTGTGATTGTACAAATACAAGAGCCACTTCTCTCTTTTTTTTTTAAATTTATTTTTCATTATCCCGGAAGGTCCCATACAGATACAATATCTCCGGTACCAGGAAGTCTTGGTCAATACAAGTTGGTCAGCAAAGCACTGAAACATATAATGCTACCCCAAATTTATCAAAAACACAGCAGACAGACACAAAGACACAGAGTAATAAAGCGTATTGCTATTTCTTTAGCCACACACTGTTTTTCTAGCCCCTTTGTAGAACATTTATGCTATTCTATTATTCATTATATCTTTTTAAAGCCTAAAAAGACATCATCTATTTATCAAGTGTCCTGATGTCGATATCGAGGAACAAATGCTGCTGGTTTGTCATTCTTTCTATCTTTTTTTGCTATTGGTACAGAAGCAGCATCAAATAGATCTCTGATATGAGTTTGACCTTAGGGGGGCAGGGAGTCTCTTGGGAGGATTTACAGTGGACCAAATCAGAGGCAATGGACACTCCATTCAGAAAGGGCGATGGAACAGTGTTTGTATTTGTGTTCTGGCCAGCACCACATTCGCTCTATTTTGCTGAGCCAAAGACTTTTGTGACACTTAAAGATCAGAGACCCCAAAAATTGGGACTTGTGAGAAGGAATTTACAAGGCTGTGATGCAACAGAAAAAACAAAACAAGAGGTGGTGGCTGGTAGCAGTTTGATGGGGTTAGAGTCAGGTTGAGGAGAAAACATTTGGGTCAAGGAAAGAGTTGCAGGTGGAAAAATGATCAAAAGTCAAACCATTGTCCTCTACTGTTACAGAACAAAGTTGCATGGACTCCTACATGGTTTTTCTATTGATTTAGTCTCTGTGTGGTCTCTTGAATCGCTAAGGGGGGTTGTTACTGTCCTCTGCCCCATCAAAGGCCAAACTAGACTACATGGAGAATGGAGGTTTGGGATTGAGGCGAAAAGGTTGATTGCATTAGTGACTTCTATCAGAATTCATTTGAGGTCTGGTTTAGAAACAGAGTGACGGTTTTTGAACTCTGAGGCTATTCTCGCATCAGGGTGTGACCAGACAACCTCATCTGGTTTGTTGTGTGTGTCTGCTGGTGTGTGTGGATGGCCCTACAAGGACATATAGAGCGAAGAACATCAAAAACAAAAAAAGTTCTTATTTTTGTATACTTGATAACAAACGTATTAATTTATTTTGTGCAAAAGCAACTTCAACATATACAGGAAATGTGTATTATTAAATCTAACTAATAAAGTGCACGCATGTGAAGAGTATTAAGATTCCTTGTCACATGAATAATCAGTTTAAAAATAGGAGTTTAAGGGTTAAGAGATACTTTCTTGTTACAATCTTGGGTACAGAAATGAATGCACGCACGTATCATGTATCAGTCTTCAGTCTTCTGTATGTCTAAAGAGACTTTTGTTCATGTATTCGTCCTCAAGTAGATTGAAGTTAGCCTTGAGCAGAGAGCATCTATTAAAGTGGGAGTGGAAGAGAAGAAACAAAAGAGGTGAAGGAGGAAACTAAAACAGATTTTCTCTCTAGTTGAGGTGAATAACTTAAAAAAAAATCACATTAACAGATGGGAAAATAAAGAAATAATAGGGATAATAATGTTTGTTTTGATGTGAAATGGCCTTGGTTCCCTTCTAATGTAACATTCCTGAAGCCCAAAGATGCCCATGATGCCAACATTTTTGGGCTCAATTTATCTTCTATTTGTATGTCAAATGCACTGATATTTGCAATCGGTCCCATTGTGGAAACATCAGCAACCACTGAACAATTGCAGTGTAGCAAAACTTGCAATCACATGCAATAAAAATGATTGATTTGGCCCTGAGAGGCTCAGACTGCTCCAGTTTTTTGATAGCATTATTAAAAGTATGCCTTTAAAGATAGACCTTTGTGTTTATACACTGCCTGACCAAATGAAAAATGATGCCACTGAAGAAACACTCTCTAATCAGTTACACACTAATATTTTGTTGGACTATCGCCATTCTTCAACGAGGCAGCATTAACTGTGGCATTGTTTTAATAAACTTCTGCAATGTCTCAATAATTATTTCCATCCAGTGTTGCATTCATTCCCACCAAGCTCCTGATGATGGGACAGTCCAACCACTGCGATTCTCAATAAGTTTAAAGACTTAATCTTGTTGGGGCCAATCTATGTGTATGAATGATGAACCACTCTTTCACAGTTTCATTCTTTAGACACATAATCCTGCTGAACCTAGACCTGACCAACTGCAACAACCCCAGATCATGGCACTGCCCCCACAGGCTTGTTCAGTAGACACAATGGCTTTATCACATCCTCTGCCTTCTTTCTTACCCTGATGCTCCCTTCACTTGGCAAAAGGGGGAATCGAGACTCATCCAAGCACTTGGCCTTCCCCCATTGCTCCAGAATTTATTCTTTGTGCTCGCTAGCAAACTGGAATCATTTTCTCTGGTTAGCATTGCTGATTAGTGGTTTTCTTATGGCTTCACAGCTGTTTAGTCTCAATTACTTATTTGGCTTCTTCCAGACTCGGTTGGGTGATTGTATTGTTCGGTGGTGTTACTTTCACAGAGGTACATCACATAATCATATGGTGCTTAGAGAAGCTCCATTTACTGGCATTGGGAGACTGGTTATCAAGTCTCCTGGAATGCAATGCTATCTGATGTTATGTCCCACCCTCCCCTGCTTCCCATCCTCATGGGTCTGTAGACCGTCCGGAAGTAGTTCTCCCGAGGCCACGCCGTACAGGCGGCAGACTGGAGAAATGAACTGGGAGAAATTCCACAGTTATTTACGCACATGCCTGCCGACTCACACTCAGACACACCTCCCAATGATTCACCACCTTCTTTGTACCCCTCCCTGGTGACTCCACTTCCAGGCAACGCTGGATAGGATGCACTTATCAGCAGCGTCTGCACCTGGTGTGCTAGGAGGCCCTGTTTCCCCTCCCCTATTCCTTACATTGTGACTGTCTGAGTATGGGCTTATTTTTACTGAGGTGTTTTTTTGTCGGATACCTGGTCTGTCCTTGGTGGGGCAGTGCAGCGGCTCTTCTTTTTTTTTCTCTCTCAACCCCATGTTTACATTATGTTTTCTTTCCAATCTGCAGAAACGGCACACTGTGTCTAGCTGTTCTGCAGTTTGCCTCATCTCATATGTGTGTTTGTTCAATTGTGTCTTATTACTCTGGTCAGGTTGTACCACAAGTCAAATTTCTTTGAACTGGGACGTCAGTTCATTAAAGATGAATAAACTTCTGGTATTCAAGGAGTTGTGCTTATGCACTCGTTTATGTAAGGGGTAATGTCTCTTTGCGACAGTTCAGAGAAAGCCTTTTTCTCCCGCTGAATCTCAGCATAAATCCTTTTCATAATGTTGTCAGATATAGAAATCTGAGTCTGTCAGATGCAAACATAAGCACTCACTGCACAAGCACTCAACCTGTCCTTACCGAACAACAAAGATTTTTCATGCTATAATGATACATTATAGCTTAATGCTGAGCAAAATATGCCCTTTTTCCCTTCAAAGATCTTTCAGCTAGCATAATTCAGCTTCACTGGGCACTGACCCTTAAGATCACCCAGTATTGTAACATTTCCTCTTTTGTAATTCAAGTTAGGAGTGAAATATATAACATAAAAGGAAGTGAAGGGGGAAAACCAGTCTTGGGAATTGTGACCTAAATGGCACTATACAGTAAAATGCATTTCAGGTTCCCTCCAACCCTGCTTATTACGTCACTAGCTTCCTCCCATGGCATACAGATTTGGAGACAGCAACCTTCGGCTTTGTCCTTCACAAAGCAATAGCTCAAATAATCTAACTTCTCCCCCTAGGGGGGTAACTGGTAACAAACACGGTCATCGCTTTTACACACACGTTACAGAGATGTCATAAATTTAAGAAAATCAGCTTAAGAGCAGTATAAGCATAATATAATTTTGCAGTATAGTCATCAGTAGACGCTTTTTAGATGCATTGTCCATTCCTTTTATTTGAGACTACCACCCCCTCCTTCCTCTTATCTCTTCTCCCCTCCTCTATTTTCTCTTGAATGTTTGAGATGGATGGGCTGCTCTATCATATGAGTAATACTAATATAGGCCTGTCTGCATGCACTGGCTCGAGCTCTTGCAAATTGAATTTGTCAGAGGCCCTTTTTTTTTTCATCCTACCAGGACTTTTGTATTCACTTTCTCACCTTTTTCAGTGCATGTCCAAGGGTGTGCACCTAAACTCACTGGATTTTTAATCTAGTTATGCTCCCCCTTGGTGCGTGTTTGTCGACATGTAGACCCTTTGATCAAACCTTTCTGGATTCAGAACATATGTATTCGTGTGTATATCGGTGTTAGTGCTTTATGAGGGGAAACCATTGTGAATGCAAATTCCACAGCTTTATCTTTTTCTATTCATCACGGATTTCAAACAAGTGCTGACACCTATTCTCATTGTTTTTGTCCTAGCTTTTTTTCTTTCTTCATATGTAGTTGTGAAATCATATGTGCAGCACACACAAGTGACAATTTACAAAAAAAAAAAATAGCCCCTCATTCTTTGTCCCTTTTTTCCTTGACTATGCCCGTGTGTGACTTTCATTGTAATTGAGTCACCTTTTATTTCTTACTGGGAACTGCTTGATGGACATAGGCAAGTCCTTTTCTACTTTCTGATTCCCGTATTCCCCAGTCTTGTTTTTTCTTTACCTTTTCCCCCTGCTGTCTTACCATCTGAGTTGATAACCAACATATGTTTAGTAAACAAATATGATCAGACCCCAGGACATGCTTTGGCCTGCATGGACCATGCGATCACGCATAGGCCATGTGCATTTACATCATCAGTGTGCTGCTGGGATTAGAGCATGTGTCTTGATCTTGCAATAACTTACCTGTCTGTATTTTAACACATCAGTATTAGGGAAATAACATTAAATAGTTTGGTGTCTTTGCAGTTTATATCGAAGCAATCCAGCCAATATAAAGCTAATTTTTTTGCATCCTATTGATCTTATTGTTACAACTTATTTGTGTTTTTCTTCTCTCTCTCACCTTCTTGGAGTCACTCTGTTACTATTTATCTTTGCTCTATCAATTACATCACCTCTCACCCAAGTTCATGCCATTTCCTTCTGCCAATCTTTCTTCCCTCACCTCAATCTCATCCCTTGCTTTGCAGTTACTTCAGCTCCATCAACACATTCTTTCCAGCCATTCATGTTTTCTCACTTCTTCTCTACCACCCACATCTATCAGTCTTTTTTCTTTTTTTTTTTACTTTTCTGTTCCCTCATCTCTCTCCCATAACCATATAACCATTCCCCAGCTCCTTTTGAGTCTATCATTAGGGACCATTAAAGTTTCAGCTGTTCCACGAAGAATGATGGAGTCACTGTGACACCGTCACTGGACAAATTAGGCGAGGAGTATGATGGAAGTGAGTAAATATGAGATAAAATGATGTAAGAGAGTGAACTGAAATGAGAAAAATGTTTAAGGCTGAAAAGGATGCATGTTGGACATGAGGTATTACAACAGTAAAGATTTATTATCAGACTGATAAAAATGATGATTCGTACTAAGTGATTGATAAAACAAGTTGGCATTAAAGGTGCAGTGATGATGATATTGCCTGTGTAATTGTCCATCTAAATATGGAGTTAGTGAGACGTGAAGGCCTTTGCTAAACAATTTGTATTTTAGGTGCATTTTTATATCCCTTTCCTAACGATCCAACAAATTCTTACAATTTAAAGCATCACATTGAATTCATGGTGTTGTCAAGTTATCCACAGATGTTCATAATTCCAGGCAAAATGAAGAAACTGGACAGAAAAGGTGATTTTACTGATAATCTCACTTCCTGTCAGTACAAAAGGAAAATATAAATGATGCCTCCATCTGGCCTAGCAAAGAAGTCAGAAAAATTTTGTTAGCTGATAAGAGATCTTTAAATGATCCTGATAGTTTCCAGATATATTTCAGGATATCAGTGTTTCAGTTTGATACCCTACTGACAATTTCAGAGTCTTGAAAGATCACAGATTTAGGTGATTTGTTTTATATTGTATGGTTTTCTATCTTTATCATAAAGTTGTTCATGTAGAAAAAGAAAATAAAATGTGGCTGAACAAGGCAGTTAGTGTATAAAAGTTATCTGAAGGTGTGACATTACTTTCAAATATGCAACACTTCTTGACAGCTGATATACACTTTGCATGCACAAACCTTTAATCTGAGACCTTAAAAAAAAGAACAAATGATTTGTTTCAAACATTTGTTTTCAGTGGTTGAAACACTTGTTAAATTCCTGTTTTATAATTGACTCAGCCTTTTGAAATGCACTGGAATTACCTACTTAAAACAGATGGAAATTCATTTAATTGAAGAGTACTGAGCACAGTGTTTACACCAATGCCTGATATTACTATTTAAAAGAAGTTAAAAGCTTTTATGCTTTGATGAAATTTGATTGGATGGCTCTTAATTTATTCTTGCTGACAGACAGCAAAATAGGGAAGTGGTCGTCATGACTCCCATGTTTCTCAACTGAAATATTTGCACCATGCACACAAACAATACAATCTCAATCGGTGGTCCATTTGAGAAAAAAACAGTTGGTCCTTTTGAGTTCTTAGCTGATATGTGGAGACAACTTGTGTGTATAAGTATTTTGGAAATGGTAAAACTAAACTTTTTTTAAAGTTTATAGACTTGAATCTATAAACTCTCAGTTTAGCCAGATGCTACAGCCCTCAGCCTTTGTACTGGATACATATATGTCCAATATCTGTAAAGACTACGCCTGCACTGTGTGTCAGGTCACATGTATCAATGAATCAAAATCTGTGTGCAAGGGAAAGCGTAAGAGTATGGGAAAGAGATCTATCAAAATGACACTTAAAGGCTTGTAGATTCGTGGGCTGCTCAGGCAAAGTGGAGTGGAAGTCCCTTAGCTCATGCCTGGTACTCACACATCTATTTTAATTTTGCTGCTCACTGTCAGTCTTGCCTGACTAACATGTGATCAATATAGTCAGACATCCATGTAATTATGATAGATTGGATTTCTCTGCGCATGAAACTAGTGACGTGGGCCAGGGGGAATGTGACATGTTTCGTGGGACAGCGGGTCTTTTCTCATTAGACAGCCGACTCCTGTTTTCAGTGTCTGCAGTTGAGCATTTTCTCCTACATCTGCAGTCAAGTCATCCTGGTCGTACAGGAGTGTCTTTAATAAACCTGCAATATGACTGGAAAGAGAGCAACTGTATCTGTAAATAACTGTGTCTAACTTGTGATTAAAAGATATTTTATATCTTAAAAACGTGTGAACCTAATAACTAATTATTTTAAATATTTAATGTTTGAGTCCAACTTTTTCCAAAGTAGGTAATCGGTGTGTATCTTCTGCTTTGAGGGTTTTGCCTACTCTTTCTTGCAGAGCTTAGCCAGTTGAATGAACATAGTGAGGCATCTGGCAGGAACATCACTCTTCATGTCCAAATGCTGCATTTCGATCGGACTCTGACTTGGCGAGTGTAGAATGTGAATCCTCTCTTTTTCAGCAGCCATTCCTTGGACATTTTGCTAAATTGCTTTGGGTCATTATCTTGTTGCATGTCCCATTTTTGGCCCAGTTATAACTCCTCTGCTGATAGCAAGATTATCTGGCCAATAATTTGCTGATAGGACTCAGAATTCATACTTCCCTTGGTGATACGAAATAATCCAGTTCCGGGTTTGGAAAAGCAGGGCCAGAACTTCACATGACACAACTACACCGCTATGACTTCACTGTGGGAGAAGATTTTTTGTGGTAATATGGAGATTTGGCTTCCCTCCAAACATAGTGGTATTGATTGTGATTGGACTCCTCTGACTTGGTGATTACTTTCCACAAAGCTTTAAGTTTTTCTCAGGCATAAACCAGGTGGACAACTCAGTTTTGTTCTCAGAGTGCAAGCTTATTCCACACAAATATTCTGTTAATGTCACCTCAGATCTCCTTTCCTCATTCCAAGTCACAAACTTCCATTTAATATCTTTATTTTGTCATATAATCTGCTGCATTTCTACAACAAAGTTTTGTCTCATAACATTTACAGGTTCAGAGAAAAAACAGAATGAAAAGAATAAAAACAACAAAATAACTAAGTGTGCAGACACTTTTTAAAGTGATAGACACCCTATTATTGCTTCTGTTGTTGTAATTTCTACATAGAGATCTCCAGAGAAAGTTTACGAAAACTGGTAAATAAATTGCTATATATATATATAGATATATAGATATATAGCCATATATATAAATATATAGATATATCTATATATAGATATGTATATACACCAATATGTATATGTGTATATATGCATATATATATATATATATATATATATATATATATATATATATATATATATATATATATATATATATATATATATATATATATATATATATATATATATATATTATTGCTTCTGTTGTTGTAATTATATATATATATATATATATATATATATATATATATATATATATATATATATATATATATATATATATATATACGTATATATATGTATATATATATATATATATATATATATATATATATATATATAAACATATTGGTGTATATACATATCTATCTATCTATATATATATATATATATATATATATATATATATATATATATATATATATATATATATATATATATACATACATATATATATATATATATATATATATATACATATATATATACATACATATATATCTATCTATCTATCTATCTATCTATCTATATATAGATAGATAGATAGATAGATAGATAGATAGATAGATAGATATGTATATACACCAATATGTTTACATATATATATATATATATATATATATATATATATATATATATATATATATATATATATATATATATATATATATATATATATATATATATATATGTACACCAATTTAAAGACTGATAGATAGATAGATAGATAGATATGTATATACACCAATATGTTTACATGTATATATATATATATATATATATATATATATATATATATATATATATATATATATATATATATATATATATATATATATATATATATATATATATATGTACACCAATTTAAAGACTGTTGTTCAGTATTTGCATCAGTGAGGACGCTATATTTGCAATTTTGACACTTCAGTGGACCTTAGGAGAGTCACCCAATACACTCACTAAGGAAAAAATTTGATTGGTATAAAAATTTCATATATACACAGACATGTAATTACCAAGTTTATGTCAGTAATAGGACAAGAATACAATACTAGTCATCAATATTTCTATTGTATAAATATGATAATATATTCTTTTATTTCTTCAGAATGAAAAAAATAAAAAATAAAACTAAATAAAAAGTAAAAAAAAAAAAAAAAAAAAGGCAGGAAACTGTTTGTACATGTCAATAAAAATAAAATGGTGTACGTGAGAAAATGTAGCATTGTTTTTATAAAATCTCATTCATCAGAGGGTTAAGCCATAAGTCATGGGCACTGATTCACCCCAAAACTATTGGAGATTGCAGCTGTCAGCTTTTAAAGTGTGCAGTGATACCAAGCTTGTGTGTTTATGGTCCTTAGTACTTGCAATTTTGATGCACAGCTCAAAGATCATTCAGGACTGGTTTTTGGCCCGTTCTTTGTGCACAGATTTTTGTTTTTTTTCTGAATTTACTTAAACTTTTAATAAATATTAAATTTTCTTGATTCTTTAGAACGATGAAGTTTAATTAAAACCATAATTCACAAAAGTAGAGAATGGCAAAAATGTTATGTAATAGATAAATATGTAAAAAAAAAGCTCTGAAATAAAGCTGAGGAGAGCTGAGAGGATGCATCAGCCTAGCTGTCAAAGCATGGCTTCACCTCTGTGCTCCACTAAGATGGTGTTGGGTTCACAAAGAGAGGCTCACTGTTCCCCTCTTTGACTCTGTCACAGCCTCCCAGTGGGAGTCTGCCATGTGTCAGCAACCTTAATTACTACACCTCATTTCCTAAAAGATTAATGAAGCCTCTGTTCTCACAGTATTTATCATCTTATCTAGTCATTTACATTCTGCTGTGTATACACACCAATGCATGTGCATTGGATAAGGTTTGTAATAATGCATTCATGCAGGAGCTCATGTGAAACTCCTATCCAGTTTTTCTCAGTTTGCCTTTATGATTCCAAATTTTTTTTTATATGGTTTCAATAAATTAGATGAAATAGTTTGAAAATGAAGCAGGTTGTCAGAACGTATTTGTTTTGCTAATTGCCTGCCGGGCCCATGACTCTGTTTGCTTCAGTTTTGAAACCCTGCAGGGTGAGGCTTTGTTTGGCTTTTATTAGTTCAATTTCACATTTTAACTTTCATATTACGGTTTCATGAAGCTTGACATGTGTATTGTCGTGTGATATTTGCGGCTTTTGCTGATTGATGCCCATGACGTGCCATGCTGAGATGACTTACCACTGTAAATATTTAGTGCCAATTCTCCCCGGTGCGAGTAACTCAGGATGCATCCTTTTAACTTGCTCCTAAATTTTCACCATGAGACAAATCAAAGAGAAGAAAAACTTTAAGATAGACCGCAACAAAAAACGGGAAAAAAAAATGGATAAGGTCAAAGAGGTCTGTGTCTTTTATCTTCTTCCCGCTGTATGTAATATTCATGGAGTGGCCTCCTTTCTTTCTCCCAGCAGCCAGATCACTCGTCTGGTTTGGGAAACTATGGCCTAGTTCAAGGGCATTCCCAAAACACGTAATTGTTAATTTCATTGGAATCAAGAGTCAGGCTTCCTTCTCTTGGCTACATTTGTAAGTCTGTCTAAATGTGTAACAAGGCAGTAAATCCTATTCCAAGTCTAGTGGTACATTTAAATTACTGTGCAGATGGGAATTTCTATTAAAAAAAAAAAGCCCATATTATTATGCATTGCTGCAATTGTACCCTTGAATTCCCCTTTCTCTTCAAGTCACCAAGTGTTCATTTGAATGATGTCCCAAATATAAACAAAATTTGAAAATGGCTGGGCAAGACGCTGCCAGCCAAATCGCAGTTATTAATAACAATTTATTCCCAACCTCTTGTCTTTCTCACAGTTTCTGCATAATCAAGCTGTCATCAGGCAGAAATATTGAGATAGGGAGGATGGGAGTAGAGGTTAGCAAAGGAAAGAGAGAAAGCCAGATTAACATAGTTAAAACCATTGGGAAAATGCATTTTGCTTTAAACAGCTCT
Organism: Telmatherina bonti; assembly: GCF_933228915.1. Lineage (NCBI taxonomy): Eukaryota > Metazoa > Chordata > Actinopteri > Atheriniformes > Telmatherinidae > Telmatherina > Telmatherina bonti. The sequence goes on along the minus strand of NC_136628.1, from coordinate 21,780,753 downwards.
GCTCAGTAGCTGAATGTGGTCCTGCACACAGTCTTCCAGGAGTTTGTGTTAAATAAGAGCGTTTATACAGGGAAGAGGATGATTAAGACAAGTTAACAGTCATTTTAAGATTGTGTGGACGGAAATAAAACATAAATGCGTGTTATGTTTGAAATCAAATTAAGCAAAGAGAGAAAATTTAAGTGCCTCTTCTGTACAAGATTACAGTTATGCATTGTGCTTTTTCAGAATAATTTTTATTATGGCTGATTATCTAAAGCACTTAGTGAGAATGATCAGTGTTAATTGATTGAAGAGCCATTAATTTACATGTTAATTTACATGATAATGTGGCGGAAAAAATACAACCTCGTTTGACAGATAAGAGATGATGATGGGCAACTCAATTGGAGAGTAATTAAAGGAAGCTGATATATTTTGTTGGATGCCACAGTTTGATTAAATCTCCTTTAAGCAAATGCAATGAAATATGTTTTAGTCATTTCTATCGTGTGTACGCATATAGGATGTCTGGAGCTCATGATGAGAATGGGAGACCAATGTTTGAGTACAGCAATGAAATTCTTTGTGTGTGTTGTAATGTTTGTTTCTTTTTCATAATCCACACCTTTCATTGTTTTCTAAAAAAGATCAACTTTAAGAAATATCCCCAACAAAGTTTAGATTTTTACAAACATGTCAGCCGTTTAAGTTTGAAACAGTGACTGTTCATTGTCTTCAGTATGTCTCAGTCTTTATCCTTGAAACTATTTTTACAGTTAAAATAAACTTCTCAGAATAAAACAGCAACAACAACTTTTTGGGTTGATATCTTTTCAAATAGCCGTCAAGAATTGGGTATTCCAGTCCCATCACAGTTCAAAACATTTAATTGGTGAATATAAATGTTTTATAGTAGGAGTGCATGGTTGTTTATTTGTGATGGACTTGCAAGCTGTCAGGGATGTATCCCACTTCTTGAGTAGCACCTGGCTAAGCTTCAGCCTGCCTGCCATCCTGAACAGGATTAGGCAGATACAGAAAAGGAGTGGATGGAAATTTACTTGGCATGAGGAACAGCTTATCAATGCACAGAGTGAAATGTAGATTATGAGAGGCAGATAACATGGCTAGTGGAATAATACTTCATTAATCCCAAAATAGGAAATACATTTTCCAATATTCTGTTCATTCATTGGTCATTATAAGAGTCATTATGAAGAATAATAGCAGTGGACAGCAGTGACCTTCTGTGCTATTTGCTGTTGCAGTGGAGCTGAGAAAGACTCTTCTGTTGTTTAATGGATGTGTTTTGGAGAAAGGTGTCCATGGTGTTAAGTAGCTTTTGTAATATTATTTGTACAATAAACTCAGTAATCTTTATTCCTTTTTTTCCTGGTTCTTTGAATCACGTGCAACACTTACAAGTAAGGATTAAACAACAAGGAGCCATGCAATACACTGTTAAAATGCACAACGCGCATTATAACCATAATCTGTGTGTTATGAATGTGTATTGAACAGATCTGAGTTGTTTAATTGGCCATAGACCCACACAGTAGTAGACTGATATTACACTAATCTAACTCACCGAACTACCTATGCAAATATACAAAAATAATGCACGCCAGTTGGCATTAGAATAATCGTTGAGCCTTGTGTAATGCAGTTTGTAAAATGACAGTTCAAGACATTCAAGAAATTATTTTTATAATTGGTGAAGTAAATAGGTAATTAATATTTACTCATATTTCCTTGAAGATTTTAAATTTAAACCTAAATCAATTCAAAACACTGACCCATATATAAACATTAGGACTTAATAAACCCCAATTATTTTTACTAGTAAGAAAATAACACATTCAGTATCATCAAAACTGGTCTTTGCATTGGTTCTCTACAATATTATGGCATTTTGTTGACAAGTGTACAAGTGCAAGGTGGTGCAGTGGCTGCATGGTCAGATGTTTGTGTTTCCCGCAACATCAGGTTTAGCCCCTGATGTTTCAGGCAACACAAACATCTTTGGGGCCAAAAACATGCATTCCAGAGTGGTAAAAGATATATATATATATATATATATATATATATATATATATATATATATATATATATATATATATATATATATATATATATATGTTTTAGACACTGTTACTCCAGAAGAGTAGCGGTTACAGACTCCAAAGTATTACACCCAGAACCCAAGTAAAAGTTCTGAAAAGTCACAAAGCAAAGTTTACACCATGAGTTTACACTCCAAGAGAGGACTCTGCTGCTCCATGTGACACATGGGTGTTTTGCCTTGCAGACGTACCAGCTAAGAAAGCAGCCAAAATTGAATTAGCGTCAGCAATTGGCAAAAGGTACAGTAGTAATCTACTATGAAAATAATAATGATAACTAATAATGATAATAATAATAAAGCTGTTTCTTCACATTAAGGCATATAAAGCTATCTGAATAGTCTCCTAAAATTAAAATGTTAGCTTGTAAATGAGTAAAATGGGATTAGGTAACGTAACAATATGTATTTTGCACACAAATTGCTGGTAAATTTGAGTGAGCATATCTATTTACTTAAAGAAAGTTAAAGTTGCTGCATTCAACACTTCCTTGGTACAAAACACCCACTCAGACAAGGCAACAGAGCTGTTACTGTCTTATTGAGGCCAAGAAAGAATTGATTGTAAGGTACTTAGGACTTCCTGAGGGATGGTTTGGGCATTTTGGGCTTTTGCAATAATTATGAAGGACAAAACAACCAATTATTTGAGTTCTCCTACAACTCATTATCTTGGAACTGACTCAAGAATAAACCTTTAGTTATTAGTTTACAATAGGTTAAGTCCAGTAGGTTTTAAGTATCTTACATCCCAAGTTCCAACCAAGAAGAACAAGGATTATAAAAAAAAAAAAAAGCATGAGCAAATTATGATTTTCATTAATCCCATTCTCCTAATTGGAAATGCTTAAAAATCATAATGATGTCATAAATTAAGTGACATATTACAAAAAATGTGCAAACTTAGTTACTTCAAGTCTTATCAAAATTGGCAGTTTTAATACTTCCCCCTTAAATTAAACTACCTTCATTTAACCCGAAATGGCGCTTTAAATCTAGTATATGTCTGCTTAAAAATGCAGCCTTTGGCTTGTGGTTTTTCATTCTTGCGCAATGGTTTACGATGGTTCCAATATTCTTATGGAAACACAGCCATTTCCAACTAACCTTGGGCCAAGACGGAGGCTGAGGAGGGAGAGGCAGGAGCAAATAGGAGTATTAATCACAAGACACCTCACAAACACTTCCCACTCCCATCACCTCCCACACACACACACACACACTCACGCACTCTAAGACACACACACACATACACACACAATTTAACAGGAGGCTGCAGCCACATACATGGAACTCCCTGCCAGAGAGAACCAATCATTCTCAGCGAGGCAATGAGATCCCTGATGAGCAGCATCAATAGTAATCATAGAATTTGCCATGATGGTGATGGATTTTTATGCCTTTTTGCCCTCATTACAGGTCAGTCTGATGGCTAAGCGAAACTTGTATTTACTTTGCAGAACTCTTCAATACTACCTCAAAATTTACTGTGACACGGGGTTTATGCTACAGTGTAATCATTGTTTTATCTTGTTTTACACTTTATTCTGTGATGTTTTACAATGATTCACTGTTTCGCTGTTGAGACACCGGCCACCTGAGTAAACAACTGAACCAAAATGTATTAATTCATTCATTTTCATTTATGTCCTTAATTTCATTGTGCGCTACACTAAACAGTGTGCTCGCTGCCTTATCTGCTCTCAAACTTCAAGTCATTTCCCCACAGCTACAAAGTGAAAGTTGGTTTCATTTGAAGTGAGCTGGCTGTTTCTCTGTCAACAGGACTTTTCTTCAACCCAAATCTCTTCTGAGGCTCTGCTGGCAAAAACAATATCTAATTTCATCACACTGGCAGCTGTAATGTTGGGTTGAAATGACTGTGCAGCAGCAGCTTGCCTGAAGGAAAAAGAGCAGTTTCTTTTTAAAGCTGTTTGATTTGTCATTTATATGGGTTACAGTAAAACAAGCATCTCTATAGGATGAATGGTGAGTTCTGTCCGCTGTTAGACGAAAAGAACTCATTTGGATGGACGATGAAATGTCTTAACCTTTCATATTAAAGACCATTAATGTAGTTTTATTATGAAGTGACAAGTTGAATTCTATTTAGTAAATCTTTTATTGGGTATGGAGGTGCTTAGGCGACTGAGGGATAGAAAAAAATTACGGCTCATTTTCTTGTCTTCACGAATGGTTTGATATCAAAACCTTTTGAAACATCAGTTTAATATGTTTCACTACTCTTTGGCACATTTAGGCTATGTATGTATATATGTATATATATATGTATATATATATATATATATATATATATACATAAACATATATATATATATATATATATATATATATATATATATATATATATATATATATATATATATATACATAAACATATATATATATATATATATATATATATATATATATATATATATATATATATATATATATATATATATATATATATATATATATATTTTCATTATGTCTAGTTATGGGCTAATCAGCCACAATATTAAGACAACTGACTGAATGTCCTTGTGCTACATGCTCAGTCGGTATATTACTTTTTTTCTTTTAAATGAAAATAACATCAGTAATTCCCCTTCGGGCTCACTTGCTTTTTTTTCTGTTATGTGAAAAATGTCATTTAACTTGCTCAGTCTAAAACACTTCATCTCGTGTCGAGTGGTGAAATGCTTACACTGCTGCAATATGTAGTTGTTACTTCTGAAACAGTTATATTACTACATGTCTCGCACCCCCTCATCACTTTACACACTCTCATTTCAGTCCAACTTTGTTTCCTTATCTATTTCGTTTTAGAAGTCACAAGGTACTATTTATATGCCCATGTTTTCTCTTTGTACAGTCAGATACAGACATGCACACACATACAGATATGCCCCGTGCTTGCCTCAGTGGAGTCATTAACATAAAAAAGCGAGTGTCTCCATGATTGTATACATAGGTGCATACAGCAGGAATCCCAAAACCTAAACATTTGTTCCCCTCTTGCATACTGTTGACACCTTCCTGGTGTAAAGTTCTGCCCTTTTCTTCACTGCATTTTGAAGTAAAACAGGTAGGAAGTTTGATTCATAATGGTACATGGAAAAAGAAATAGAAACACAAAAAACGATCAGACATAAGAAAATAATCAAAACAAAAAGAAAAGGGTTAAAAGAAAGACAAAGAGAGAGAGTTAAAAGGGGTAGAGAGAGACAGAGTTTATTAAGCTGGTTGTTATGTACTTTTCTTGCTGTTGTTTCCAAGGGAACAGCTATGATGTGTGTGGAGGTTGTTGTAACCTCTGAATTCTCAGGCATTACGTTTGGCTATGGGCTGAAATTGGTTGGGATATAACAGGATAACATCTAATCTCTTCAATTAGATCCACCAAGGGGCTTCCCACTGTGGGTGTCTTGTGTATAAGCTTGTATTCTTTCTTTTGTGTGCGTGTATGTGGGTGTGTGTGATTGTCTACATGCATATGTGTGGATGCATGAGAACAATTTGTCAGACGCATAGTTTGTCTGTCATAGACATATGTATCACTCACTAATTACAATGCATTACAGAGCACGACGCCAGCTACAAATTAATTTTATGAGATGGTGGAAAAGGGACTCTTTACATAAATGGCTCTCTCTATGTCCAGTGTGTAAGCTTTTGATGTCCTTTTCCCATACTCTTCAATAGCCGTCTAAGTACATACTCAATACTCTTTCCTTTAGCATATATAATGCATAATTATCTATGCTCAGCACTCCTCAAAGTGCTGCACTTCAACCGATTTTCAGTTATATTCTCCTCTATCCTCTTTTCCATCTGTCCTCAGGGCAGAAAATGTGTTCTTCTCATCTTTCATATGGCATAATTCTCTCTTTCTCACTCTGTCTTTCTCGAGCCACTACATTTTTTTGGAACTCATATTACTGTTTTGTTGCACCAAAAAATGCCTCTTTGTCCCCATATAGGACTTAAAACACATTGTGTTCCCAGTCTGCCAAGAATATTATAGTGTACATCCCTACAAATTAGCAATATTTGAAAAGTCATAGTCAAATATTTTGTACAGCTTAATATGTTCATCTCTCTGTGCTTTTGCTCTCTTAGGCTCTTTACTCTATTGCCCTGTTGGATTCTATGGTCTCGGGCCAATCCTTGACTCCTACTGGTGTTTTAGGGCTTGGTGTTGTGTCCCCTTGCAAGTGCATGCTTCCATCATGTGGTTCACTTACAAGCTCACATGCACATTGAGGTGCTCTTGTTCCATTCCCATCTGGATAGGACAGGGTAACGAAAATTAAGTTAAAAAAAAAGCCTCTTTTTTTTTTTTTTTTTTAAATCTATCCTTATTTATCAAAATGAGACAGCAGGAGTTGAGCATGTAATTTATTGATGGCAAACCAAAAAAAAAGGGAATATCAGCTGCCCGGCATGCGAAGAAATTGTCAGCAGCTGTCAAGAATGGTTTGAGACACAGTTTAAAGGAAAAATAAAGTCTAAGATAATTAGCAAACTGAAATGCCTCGCCACAGACATGCTTCTTAAGAAATAAATGATCACCATTAAACAACTAAGAGACTTAGCTGTCAGCATTCACAACTCAAGCAGTCTATCTGGTGAAGCAGTCATTACTTGTTTGATCAAGTAAAATCTTCTGTCTGCGCAAAGGGAAAGGAAACCTGTCAATTTCTGTAACGGAGATGCAGTTGACTGTGTTAGACTCTCTGCAATAACAGCATTGTGTAATTTGCTTTAAGATAATGGTCTTGGGAAAAGAGCCATTTCTGTCTCTAATTGATGTACACAGTGTCAACAGGGAAGGAAATGAATGTGAGCTGTCACCACAACTGATGTTTAACAGTATTCTTTCTCAGAATCACATGTTCACACAGCTTATCCATCCATTCATCTATCCATCCATCCATCCATCCATCCATCCATCCATCCATCCATCCATTCATTCATTTTTTCTAGTGAAAATGTCTTTATATAGAATCTCACAGGGCTGCAGGGTGATGTCGTGGTTAGTACCGTGACCTGATAGCAAGATTCAATTTAATTCAATTCAATTCATCCGTTCATTTTCTTAAAATCACTATATTATGCACATTATACATAACCCCTTCATTCATATTGTAATGATCCTCTCATATCAAACTCTGCCAGAAAAAAAGCTAACAGGCAAAGCTCCACCCTATGTTCTGCCTGCAGGCTGTGTCTGATTGGTCAACTGCTAGGAGTAGTCATACTAAGCAGTGAAGGTGGGTGTGGCTTTCTTCTCGTGAACTTGCACAACCTAGAGAAGACAACCAGTCACTGACTTCCTTTCCCTGGGACGTCACTTACATTTCGAAAAGTAAATACTCTCCTAAACCAATCGTTTCCATCGCCATGGAAACCGAATGTAGAAAGTTCTGGAAAACTCAAATATCCGTTTAGGTGATTAAAAAAAAAAAAACGTCGCTTAAATGTCTGATGAGTATTCAACACTATAACACTGTCGAAAGCTCAGAAACCTAGCAATAGCATATTAGAGACCTTTTACCGCTTAGTCCAGCCTATCTCAGCAATTACTGGGCGAGAGGCAGGGTACATCCCTGGACAGGTTGCCAGACCATCACCTAAATTCAATTCAGCTTCATTTGTATATTTGTTTGAGTCTCAGCTGGGGAGGGGTTTGAACAGTGGCTTTTTCCATGTTTCTCTCACAGTCAGAGTACACCGCAAGCTTTGAATCACTCGTCCATTTCATCTTCTGTACCACTTATTCCAATTCAGGGTCATCCTGCCTAGGCGTGGCCTGCCTCTCTTCTGGGGTGGGTACACCTGAGACAGAGACAAGATAAAGAAATGGATGAATTAGTTATTTTCACAAGGCTACTTCGAGTGACATGAAAAACATATTCTCAGTGCTCAGTTGCTCATCCCTCTGAGGAATCGTCCCCCATTCCTGTAAAGCTGTTCGACCTTTAAGTGTGAGCTAATCTCAGTTCGCTTGTCTGGCTGCTGGGCCTTAATCCACTGACTCGCTTTATTCTCTTTCAATCTCTTTATTCACTAGACTAATCTTTAGCCAACAAAAGTTACTACTTGGCGTGCCCACTTTTTTACTCGCTCTCTTTTGCTCCATGAGGATTCAGGCATTTACCACCTTCTCTCCTTTCCAAATTGACTTTTTCTACAGTAATTCTGTCACACTTCCAGACCCAACAATAAACATAGCATCAGCAGGGTAATAAAGCAGAAAAAGGAAACAAAAGCTCAAGGTTTGCATTCACAGGTTTTATAACTATATGTGTTTTAGAACAAGTGCTATGGCTGCGTGGGGAGTACAAGATAACTTTAAATTTGGAACCCTGGCAATGCTGATAAGAAAACATGATATTAACGTAAAGTATTTACTTACTTACAGCCTCACTTACTGAACCATGCAAATTAATAAAAAAAAATATTAAAAAAAAACTGTGTAATTAACCTATGAAAGCATTTTTAAAGATGGTTATATAATCAGCATACAGGAGAACGAGGATGATCACACATAGGGAGAGCTACTACAAGGTCAGCAGGACTGTTGGTTCAGCAGCTCTGTCGAATTGGAACAGTAGAACAAATAGCTGCTCCGTGCCTATGTGTGTGTGTGTGTGTATGTTTGTCTGTGCATCTGAGTGCGCTGGGAGATCAGGTGCATGAGCAGAGTCTTGTGTGAGTGTTGGGCTGTGAAACAGCTGTCTGAGACAATGACTCTGACGAAGATGGATGGGATGGCTGCACAAGGCACCATCCGGCCAGCCCGAGTGCTTGTAGCCTTAAAGGAAGGAAATATCAAGACGTACACACTCCTTCACTCATTAGCTCATGTTTTTTTTCTTTTTTTTTAACCACCTTTTGCATGTTGTATGTCTCACAAAGTGGCAGTGAAGCTCCTCTTTGGTGGTGTGTTGTTTAAGTGGCAACGAGAAAGAATGGCTGCTTTGAGGGTCTCTAAATCTGAAAATCCTAATGCCATAGTTGTCTATTGCCAGTTGACACAGGGCCAGAGTCACACTGGCATAAACCCTGTGTGTTCATATCATGCATTGACAGAAACACACAAGCCCACACACACACACACACACACACATGGATCAGATCTAGTGGACATACCAATAGCATACCAGCAAGTGTCACAACGTACACAGTGTATATGTTCAGGAATGATGTTTTATGGGCTCACCATGTTTGTCTCTTCGGTCTTCACTTCATTTTTTTTTCCCCTCTTTGGAGGGACTGCTGGTAGACAGGTAGACAGATAAAAGGAGTCACACATGGAGACAGAGAGCAAAAGTGAGATTATGACCTTTACTACTCACTCACAGTAACAAACACTCAGGAAGAGGAAGGTAACATCACTTGTCAGCACCAGTTACTTGGTCAGCGAGGTGTAGACAGTCACCTAGTGCAGTTTGCATTTCTGTACCAAGGAATGACTAAGGCTGTGAGGCACCTCAGAGGTGGACTTATGATTGATTTAACATTTTTGGAAGTATGACCTTTACATTTTTTTTTTATCTTTGATTGCACTTAAAGAAAACTAGATAAAGATCAGGCCTCCCGAAAGCCTGAAACTTCTTCCTTTGTCTTCCTTTTTGATCATTTTTTTAATTATTATTTTCTTTTTGTTTCTCAATTTTTTTTTTTTTTTTTTACTTTAAAACCTTCTTTATAATACATGCAAGTATCTGTGTAACATTCCACAGGGGCAAGTGGTCATGGAAATCTGTCAATCATAAAAGGTTCTTGATAAAGATGTGTTAATTAAGAACTCTTTTGTAAATCTTATGATTATTTTCAACACAGGCAACATATTTGCACATTTAATCCCATTAACTGTATATTGTGTTTAATTTGTAACTATCTATCAACCATTTCTCCAAACACGGGAATATCGTTTATTTTTAACCAGCCTTTAGAGTTCAGCAGAATGTGTAAACAAAAAAGAGCCTACTCTTCACTAAAGCTTTTTTAGATTGACTTCAGGGGCTTTCTGGTAGCTCTTGGATCTAATGGCTTCATGCACAGGTTCTGTGGTTGTTGTAAAGGTCACAATATGAACGTGGCATCATGCCTGGGATACTTAGATAAAATAAGAAGTCATCCATGTAAGAGAAATTCATGAAGCACACCAAATTAGTGATTAATAGACTGATTTCAGCAGGGTGTTATCTTTTATCACTGTCATTTTAGGAAATACAAAATTAACATCTTAAAAAAAAAATAAAAAACTTTATATATTACGCACATACATATATGAGTGTGTGTGCGTGTGTGTTTTAAGGCATTGATGGCATAGATTACTCTTAAACACAAACAGATATACCACATGACAATATCACATTGTTGGACAACAGTTTGAAAAAAATAGCTTGTCGTAGACGTTTGACTAGTCAAAAGCATGTTGAGGTCTGTGTGTGAGATGGTCAGGCTGCATTAATGCTGTCAGCAGAAATGCCAGCTGTTCTGACTTCAAGCAGTCCCTCCATCTTTGTTAGTTGGACTCTTGAGGTACACCTACCAAGTAAGCTAATTCTGCATTGATGAAGTCTTTCTGACTTCTTTGACCAAAGCAGGGTCAGTTCACTCTATTTATCAGAGGCTGGTTGATTTAATTCTGTTTTATTTGTCCTGCCTAGTTTCTGATAACCCTTTAGCTCTCTGGTTCATTCTGTAGATAATTACCATGCTCACCAGTCCATTAAGTTGATAAGGTCCACCGGTCTTCCAGGATTAAGACCTAATAGCTATTGTGCTGGAATCCTGGTTCATAATAAAATAGCTACTCACCCATACGGCTTGTAGCAAGATCAGATTTACAGTTGCAGCGGCCTTACTTCACTGTTATTGTATTCGTCTCAGAAAAATCCAGAAAGGTAAATCAAAACTGTGCATCCTAAGGCTGTCGTGATGATCACTTGACCTATTCTGTAAATGCTTTTACTGAGACATAAATGTGTTTTGCATTGTTTAAAAATGCACATTGCAAGTCCATCAGTAACAGCAGGGCAACATTACAGACAGCAGATATCTATATATCTATCTATCTATCTATCTATCTATCTATCTATCTATCTATCTATATATATATATATATATATATATATATATATATATATATATATATATATACAGTCATTATTGCACCTTTTAAATATCTGCTCATTCTCCAAATGTGCTATCTTATGATTAATTTACATTCTCCTAATGTTTTTATATGGTTTTGATCATAACAATATAGCTTATGTTTTTCCCCATGTGTTACTGCAGTGTTGTTTTTTTTCTGGGTTGGAATATATATCCGCCTCTTATGAACCTGTTAGATCTCTTGCATTGTTTCCGTTCTCCTCTCCTACATTCTCCAGCTGCTATCAGGCAAGGCCGCCTCACAGTGCCTGCTGTCTATTTACTCTCATTCAGGAGATTCACTTGAGAGGCCACAGCTCAAATAAATTCACTCAACAGCCACTGCTCAGTGGGGACCTCTCACTCCCTTCCTCACTTGCTTGCTCATTCTCTCTCTATCTGCCTCTCAGTCTCCCTCCACATCACTCTGCCCCTAAGTCTTTTCTTCCTGTCTTTTTCTGTCCTTGTTCATTTCTGTTTCTTTACCCGTCTCCACAACTTAGCAGGGATCTCTCTGCGGCTTTACGCCCTTTCTCCTTCAAGCTGACGAGAAACATTTTTCGTTTTGCACCATCAGCAGTCTCCCAGCACCACAAGAGATGAATGGATGCTGAAGACTTGAAATTGGCTGAGTGCTGCTTAAACTAATGTAAACATGGATGTGGAGTGTAAGGTTCCTTGTGTGGCCAAGACTGTTTTTGCTTTGGTTGGATTGATACAACTAACTTTTTTTTCATTTAAGTGCAATGCTACAAAGTTTGGGGGCATCTGATGTTCACTTACTACCAGGGTCATTTTAAGACATAAATTGTTGCTATTTAATTGGTTTGCCATGCTTATTGGTTATAAAAATCATAAAATGAATTGCTTTAGGTCTAATGTGTAACCTGCCTTCTCCTGATAACTTGTGATGTTAATTTTGTTAGAGATATTTATCCTTTGGCTATGAAATAAGCAATGTTCATATTATTTTAATGTCTGACTCACTGCTTTGGTTTGCTGCTGTCTGATGCTAAAATACTGAAGTAAGGGAGAGAACAAACAACATGCTTGTTTGAGTCATTGGGATTTTTGAATAATTCTCAATAGAGAAGGTTGATGCTCAAAGAATAAAAAGCACTGTTGCTGCGCATGCTTTGGCCAAAGTCTTTGCTATAGGTGAGATGCATAGTTATGGAAATTTCTTTGTGCCTTAACCATGAAAACGGACTTGACCTGTCTTTCTGAAATGAATATTTTAGTGTCTTATTCTTCTGTTGTTTACCTCTGATGCAGTTCATTTTGTCACAGAACGGAAGAGATGCTGATTGTGTAACCCTCAGTTTCCACCGGGTCTGTTAGCGGGGCGTTCCGTCTGCACTGCGGTTTTATTCCAACCTCCACGGGACGCTCATTTACACCGGGCATGTGGCAGATCCAGAGCACCCAGGATTGCATTCCGGGTAGCAAAGTTATTAGTACTTTTGTTCATCTTAAGTTATCAATGACTAGCATATATTTTCATCATACCAGTTCTTGGGGAGTAGCCTTGCGAACACTTTCAAAAGGACACAACAGTCTTGCAAAATGTCTAAGTCCATCAAAGGTGAAGACTGTATCCCCCTTCACTGCCTGAGTTTGGCTCTGACCTAAATAAATGTATTCAGTGACTGAGTTTCCAGGAAAAGGCACTCACACAGACATGTGTGGCAATAACAAGGAGGCGGTGAAACAGAACTGCTAATTTTTTGGATGCATGAGTGCAACCAAGGAAAATGTTAGTCACACTCCTAAGACTTCTGGTCTTACGTGCGACGAAACTATTTTTTTTTTTTTTTAACTGCGTTACTTGAAATACAGAAATGTAAAGCCATTACAGAATCCATGTTTTTGAATTTTTTTTTTTTTTGCAATTTTTGACCATTGATTATTTATCATACTTTTAATAAAATATATATCTCTGTGGTGATGCACACAGGTTATATTTCCTCTAAAAAAAAGACACATAAACAATAACACACATATACTCCATCTGCACTTATGCTCACAGATATGTACGCATGTGCACAAACCTAATCTCGTGTTTCTCCCCTCCAGGAGGAGTATGAATAAAACACGAGTGCTTCTCAGAGTCACTGAGAAGCAGGGAGAGATTTGAGGAGGGCTGGCGGACGTCGCTGCAGCAGTGGCAGTGTATTCGTGCCATACTTGCCCTGTCTGGACTTACAGGATTAGCGCTCTCTTAGGACCCTTTCAGCTTTGACAATGCACACTCTTTTTCTAACCTCACTGTACAGACCCTCACACACACATGTAAATACCCATGAGCACATGGGTATTACATTTAATGCACTATACAGTACTCCATCCCTCCAGCCAGTAGCCTACTGTTCACATCTGAGCTGCAAAAAGGAGCTTATTAAAAAGTTGAATAGACTGGACACGACTAATGCTGTAATTTATTTCATTTCAATTATAAAAGAATTAGAGATGCATTTAGTTTAGTCTGATGTATCATTTTTTTTTAAAAATATTTTTTAATGGTTTCAAAAATATAATAGTATTCTCATTTTGTAAGGATACCTTTTCCCTTACAAAACTGGGTGATGTAGTCGGTTTTGTGGCTATTAAAACAACATGGTTGCTTAATATATTTCAAAATGTAAATGCTTTTGTTTTTTTAGCAGTTATTTTAAAATATGCATTTGGATTATTGAGTTATATACATATTTAAAGTCTTACTGTGCATCTTTTCTGTGATCTGTAGTATATTCTATCGAGAGGTGGGTTCGGATTTCAAGTCTGTACATAAAATTACTGGCGTAGGGAAAGGAAAGCCTTGTATGTACATTTGTACATGCGGATAGTGGGGTGTGCATGTGCTTGTGCATGTGTGCGTAACTCTGCTCTCTTAACTGGTCTCCAAATCAATGCTTCAAAATCTCCAGGGTTCCTTTGTCCTACTAGTGAAGCAGTTATTAATTCAGAAGAATCAGCTGACCCTGAAAAACACCCACTGAATAGAAATGAATGCTGCCAATGTTATTTCAGTCTCTATAAACAAGTGGAATTATAAAATGTGAGGAAAAAAAAAAAAATCAATGTCTCAGTGTTTTTAATATTTGAGCTACCAGAACAGCCTCAACCTTTGTGACAAGAGTTTTATTTTCCAATTCAGGCATCTATAAGAAAAAAAAAAGATATTTAAAGTCTAAAGTTTGCCACAAAGTTTAATAGATTAACCAAATTCTGTGAAGTGATTTCTTGTTGAAATCTACAATTTATGCATAAGGTATTGCTACAAAGTTACAATCATAATTCCCCTCTAAAAATAGGAAGCTGTTTAAAACATGAACGCAAAAAACAGAATGCAGCAATTTGAACATTTTAATAAACACTTACTTTAATTGACAACAGAGCACGCAGGACATTTAGAGCAGCAAAACGTCTAAAAAAAAAAAAAAAAAAAAGGAGATTCATTGAAAAGTAAGTGGTAAAATGTTATGGTCTGCCAAAAATCTAAGAATGGGTAAACGTTCGCCCATCAGCAGAGAAATATGCTACATCTGCAAACTGTGGAGCAATTCATTGTTTGTTCTACTGAACAAAATATGATCACAGTTTTATCAAAATCTAGAGACATTTCTAAGTGCAAGACTGACGGTCAAAGATCCGTATTACTTTATACATATATTAGACACCTGATCTTCAGGTGATATACAGGTTTCTGAACAACATTTATTCCTATATTTCAGCAAGACGACATTCAGTCATGTGGTTCAAATAATCAAACAGCAGGGCTTTGCTGTAGAAAACTTCAGGTTTTGTTCAGACCTTCCAGCAACTGAAAAAAATACAGACTGTTGATCGAGCTAGGGATACTTTAGAGTGGTAAACATGTCCTAGCTGCAGCTTTTCTGTCTCACTTTATTTGACATGTTTTCTAGGCTTTGCCATCTTAAGTACCTCACGATTAAATTTGATTATAGTTTAGTGGGCTACAATTCAAGGAATAAACAATTATCAGGGTTGTCAATTAATCTTCTTTTCCTCATTGAGGGTTTTTTTTTTCCTTTTACACTACTTATAGTCCATTCAGTGTCCATTAATTCAAACAACCAACAAACTTTTCTGAAGTATTTACCTTAGGTTGAATCATAAATAAATTCAGTCCATATCAAAGATATTTTTAATATTGTCTGATAATTTTTTTGTGGAATCTACAGGAAAAATGTGTTTGCGAAATTTAAGAACAACAACCAGCAACTTTTTTTCTTCTCCTCTAACCTGGACTGGGAATGGAGCTGTTATCGCATGTTTAATTTCGACTTTAAACCACCAACATGGAGTAACTTCTTGGCCTCTCTGTTTATTGTTTGCTGCCCAGACGCAAACGTGTCTAATGTAAATAATTTTAATTAAAAATGAAATAATCTTTTTCTCTTTATTTTGTGCTAAGATGGAAAGCTTTAGACATAATTGATAATGACAGACATAAACCTGACGATAAAGAGCCCTGAATGCTGGAGCATACATCTGCTTTGGAAACTTTGTAAATAAAAATCATCCAGGGTCCATGTAACTTGGATAATAGCTCAGATTTACAAATCCTAACATGGAAATATACAACAAAACCACTGACAATGGCACATATTTATCCAAGTGGAAAATAAACCAGGGCCAGAACAGGTTATAAGCTGGCTATTCACAAATCATATCAAAGTAATCATACCAATAAAGCATAATCAAAATGTGGTTTGTCAAATATTATAAGTTGAGCACTTTGAGATGGATCGTTGATGCTAATTCCTCACTTAAAACAGTAGCAGACAGAAGAGGAGATTAAACAGCATTACAAAGGCAACTGATGCACTTAATAAAGTGAAAAATGGTGTAATAATGGTGATGGAAATTTGTCTGTGTGTTTTCATTCCATTGCTTTTGTTTATTTGCATAAAGCTGTTCTTCTTATTATTCAACATCATTTTGTAGGCTCCATTTAATTGCAGTCAGGTGTTTAGAAAAAGTATTATTAGGCAAAAACAAGGCGGTTGTTTGCATGATTAAAAAAAAGAAAAAAATTAAAATTCTAACAAACTTAAATGTCATTTTAACATGCTTTTGTTGACTTTAAATAAAAACAAACTAGAAAATATGTGAATGTACAGTCTAGATGTGTTTTAAAAAAAAATGGTAGACTGCGTGCTGTGCGTGCAGTTTTGCTCACGTGATCACCAGATAACAGGAGCTGTGGGAATCCTATGAAAGCTTTATGTGCAGCTTATTTAAAAGGAAGTGCATTAAGGGGTTTTTGCCCCCATCAGTTCTTTCTCAGCATCTTAGAGCTCTCCTGAAATTCCTCTCAAAACCAGTGACCCCCACTCACTCCACAGTCCATCTGGTAGCAGCCTTTCCCAATAACTCAGTCCAGGTCAGGAAATACTGCCGGAGTGTACCAATATGTTGCAGGTGGGGAGCTAAATTAGAAAAAAACGCTATGAGTTGTAGTTTGCTGTAAGGTAGAAAGCAGAGATCTCCCAATTCAGGACTTTGAGTTAAAATTGTCCTGCAGATTTCAAATGTGCAACAAACCCGATTCAAATGAGCGACTTCACCAACAGCTTGTAGTCAAGTAATACACACGCTTCTTCATGACCCTTTCATTTGACTGAGTTGTCTTGCAGCAGTTAGACATCTGAGTCCTGCGGGACATTGACCCTCCAGTTCAGGAGTTGGTGAGACCTCCTCTAAAATATTCTTCACGTTTGGCTTTTTGACAGCACTTGTCTTCGACCCTTTTTTATTTCATGAACAAAATGAACTTTCATTTATGCGGAGTCCTTGAAAGGATTTCTGTGCTCGTTTTGGAGTAATTACCGGACCTTGTAGACTTCTTCCATTTTTCTTTTTGCCATCTGCCTCAAATAATAGTTTCTGTCATAATCTGTCTACTTGCTGTGATTGAACAACAATCACAGCGATCATATTGTACACAATAACAGGTGATGACATTTGTACAAGAATCGCAGGAAGTGGAAACACTCCACTATAGGACAAAAGTGTCCCTATAAAATATCTTTGCTGGATCAGAACCTAATGGCCAATCTGTGAGAAGCTTCCCACTTTCTTTGACTGAGGACACAACCGATCTTTACTGCTGCTGTTTAGATAGTTCAGCATATTATTCTTTAATGGGATGGGTTTAGAACCACAAAGCACTGTCACTGAGGTAAATTTTTATGATGTTTTCTGCTGACACATAACATTTGAGCAGCTTCTTTAGATAAAGCTCTGTGAGTTTCAAGCATAGGGTGTCCTCAGAGTCTTTTTCAAGCCACTGAACATTTCTAACATGTACTTTCACATTGTTTCAAGTCTTTCGGGTGCTGCTGAGTGTTGACCTGTGTAGATTACTTCTCCTGCTGCACTAATGAAGATATATAATGTCACTGAGTCTGTTCAATCCGACCTGGCAATGACTGATTGACAAAACTGTAGACAGCAGTGAGCATGACATGTTTTCAGTGGTGTACCATAGGTGGCAAAGGTCATTTGTAAGTACAAAATGACAAAACAGCCCTCTCTCATGGTGTGATCCATTTTCCTTCTTTTCATTTGAGGGCCGTTTTGATCATAAAAACTCTGCCAGTGTCGTGGCAGGATCGCTAATGCTTTTTTGACAGTTTCGGCTGTCACCATAACCTTTTTGTTGCTGATCACCTAGTGGTGAAAAAAATCGAGATAGCTTCAGATTGATTCCTTTTTCTCTCTGCAAAAAAAAAACAAAAACAAAAAAAAACGTTACATTTATTTGTTCATGTGTCCCTTCATAATGAACTGCTCCCACATCTGGATCTCGGTCCTACTTGACAAGTAAATCATGATGCATTTACTGTACCTTGGGAGCAGGAAACTTCGGCCTTACCTTGAGCTTTTCTTATAATCACTTTTATAATTAACTTTACTTGAAGAAGAAATTATCTAATATTGATTATGATACCAAGGAAATCTGACTTTTATTTCTGCTTTTATTTTAGCGCTAATCTGGCAACGTATTTTGTGGGATAACTACATTTTAACCCCTCTAAATAACTTCACAAACATAGAACATGTATTACTCATGACAATGTTGAGACAATTTGCTTAAAATGTTTTAAACACTTATTTTTTGTTGTAGTGAAAATAAGTATGATTAATAAGTAACTATTTGTCCTCTGAGTGGAATGACTTGCACCAGCTGCAGCCATGATGGATTCTGTCATGTCTAACTTAACAGCGATATATAACCTCAACAAAATCAAATGAAAACAAACTAATGCCAAACAACACGACTGATAAAAGATAACTTTATGGATGAAAGTCTTTTTAATTCCCCCTAGATGATGTCAAAGATTATGCACAGTGTCTCCTGGTGCATGTTGCCTGTGTTTTTTCAGATTTTTGTTTTTCTTTTTTTTTTGAAAAGGGTCAATTTTAAGTTCCATGTTTTGGAAACACAATTACAAAGGGAAAACCTGGAAGTGATATTGTGTATTTGACTGGTCAAATCATTGAAGTGAATAAGCATGCAAACAGAAAATGCATTTTTACAAGTTTTCCATGAAGAAACACCAGTAGGCAGATGCCCGGCCAGTGTTTTTCTGCTTTCCCAGCCACAGTATTTCCCACTAGGAAGCCAGAAGCAGCTTGCTGTTGTTACAAAATCAAACCTAGGTTGAAATTTCCATAAATGGAATTTCATGTTAACAACTAATGACTAAAACAAAGCCTTAGCAGAATGAAGCAACCGTGAAGCTCAGGGTTGATGAAGCCAATGTGCAATCGAGGAATTAAGATGTGATTTGATTTGGTGAGTTAACCAGCCAACCAGCCAATTCTGGGTTTAAACATGCTAACTGTGGTGTGGTGTTTTAACAACCTTGGGGTGTCCAATGTCCCATGACCTTATTGAGCCTGAAAAAGAACAAATTGCTGTTGATCTGATACTTTTTACATTTTTATAAGTTTGGGAACGGAAAATGTGAATTTGATTTGCTGTGTCTGGCGGTCAGACAGCAGAATTGTGCTTCAGTGGTTAATGATTATGATTTATGTCATTTTATTAAAACTGGAAACTAATTTGAATGAAAATGCAAATATATATATATATATATATATATATATATATATATATATATATATATATATATATATATATATATATATATATATATATATATATATATATTAATCAATTTAATTTTATTCAGGTGTGCCTCCTTGGCATCTTTTTTAGTTGTTAGTTTAGGGAGTTTCAGTGTTTCAGATGTTTTTATGCACCAAGTAAGTAACTGCACCAAGTCATTTTCCCTCAAGGTTTGGTTCCACTGATGTTTTTGCAGAAAATAACCAAGACAAAAGACAAGAGGGAAACATCCTAACAAAAGAGAACAGCAAAGAACTAAGATGCTGCTTGATTTCTGGAATACATTCAAACACTGCAGGTTTTGTTTATTTTGACTTTTCTCTTTCATTTCTTCCCATTAGGCTGAAATCCTCATACTCAGTTTACAATGACTGTGATCATTTTCAGTTTGTCAGTTTACAGTAACAGTTCCTCACGGCCTCACACCATTTATTTCCCTCACTGCCTTTCCTTTCGGAACAAGCTGAAAAAGACTAATGAAATCTGGAAGTGTAATTTACCCCAATCGTCATTCTTTCTCGTCTTTAAATTATTTGAAACTTTTGCTTGAATTGAATTTGTCAAGACTGAGTGATTTTTTTTTAAAAATTATTATTATTAAATGGTGATGAAGACCTACAGTGTAAATACGTCTTCCACTCTTTGTCTCACATCCACAGTTTAAGCCTCACACTCATCACATCCCTCGTCCTGCATCATAGTCTTCCAATTATTCTGAGTCAGTGTGGTTCAGTGTAGAACAAAGGCTAATTTGAGGCATGTCACTAGTTAATTTGTGACATGTGGCTAGCCCTAGCTCTGAAATATCACACAGACTGTTGAAACAGCTCCCCACTTTAATCTAATTATCATCCTAGTTGCACATTGGAGTTGGATTCATTGTTCGTCAGCTCCATACGAAGACATTTAAGGGGAAAACATGCTTAGTGATCGTTTCCCAAGCTTTTTAGGTCGAGTACCACCTCAGAAATGTTTTTTAAGTTACGTGCTAACGGCACAGCTTCTTGCAGTGCTGACTAATGAACACACGCTGAATGTTCTGGCCTTGATGCAGATCCGGTAGAGGACCTGCGGATTTAACGCAGCAATGTCCAAAGCATTATAAAACACGGCAACAGACCATCTTCTGGTGCAGCTGGAGATGATCACCGCCTCGGCGTCTCGTCAAGGATTTCCACACTTTGTCCTGAAGTAGTAAGATGAGCTGATCATTTCACTCCCATCTGGGTCTTCCTCATTTATTTGTTGGAACATAGCCAAAGCTTCTTCTGCATTCACCCTTCTATTCCTAACTTTTCCATTTGTATGGGATAGCTTATATTGCTATTCAATAAGAATGATCAATCCTGGCCTGAGAAGCATAATATGCTGTTACAGTTTTATCAAATTGTGAAAAGTTTATGTTGATTTACTGAAATTTACCATTTTATCTGTCTGAATTTGTGAGTCATAACTAAAGGCTAAATCTAATAAGCAATGTTCAACCAGACTTTTTTTTTTTTTTTTTTACTGCCTGCGTGTGGTCACCTAGCAATACTGATGCTGTGACGCTGCGGCTCGGCTCAGCTTTTAATACTATTTTCTATGCGATAAAATAAAAAATACTCCCTTTTGGTGGTTCTAGGCCAAAACAATCATAATCTTTTGATTTTGCATCATAGACACCTCAAAATTCACAAGATGATACCAATTATCATTATTTGGAAAGTCACAGAGTTTGAGACGGATCGGCTTAAATTTAAGAGGAGGCTGAAATGCAAAGGGGTAAAAATGTTCGAATCGCCAGTAATGTTAAAGGTGACTAGCAACATCGTACCTGGAAAATCCATTACTACAAGCCTAATGAGTTGGCTAAGCCTGTTTCTGTGAACACAGTCAGTGATATTTGGATCAATCGAAGTCAGTTTTTAAGTCTCTGGTTTGTCTCCTCTGCATCCATCCTGCTTCTGTGTCTGTTTCATTAACACTGAGTTAGGAACATAGATATGTTGTTGGAAATTGGAGAAGTTGCATGGCCTTTGCTGAAAACAGAGGGCATTTGCTGTGTTGCCGAATCCAAAAATCTAATGAAGGCAGACGTCTAAAAGCAGACTTTAATGTTCTGTCGCAAGAGAGAGCTTGTAAACATTCCTGCTGACAAAAAGTTGATTCCTTTGCCATAGCAGTGGCATTTATGCTGAATGGATTTCCCATCAAGTTTTTTTTTTGTTTGTTTGTTTTTTACATAGCTGGAAAATATTTAGGGAGCTGTTGTCTGAGGGTGACAAGATGCGGAGCAATGGTGTCCTTGACCCTATTATCAGCCATCAGACTATTAGTCAGAAAACTCCTCAGAAAGGGGAAAGCAGGGACATCACGCACTTTAATGTCAATTTCAAGCAACTCTATCTTTTTTAGCATTACATTGATTTTGTTCTGAACATCAAAACCGTTGATGGAGAGTCCCTGTAGTCCCAGCTTCAGTTCATGGAAATGAGCGAACAAATGGCAGCTAAGAAAACCAGCTGACTCAGCTTTACGGTATCTTCAAACGCATCTGAAAAGGGGAAGTTTTTGTCTTATAAGAACACTTGGACCTCCCTGTAAGATTCATAAAGCTTTGCAAGCACCTTTCTTTGATAGCCATCTTACCTCTGTGTTAGCAGGATCTGGATGGGCTGGCTGCCCACCTCATCACAGAGCACATGGAACAGGCGAGAATGTACTGCTAGGGTTTTTAATAAGTTTCACAGTTTTCACAGCTGTATCAAGTCCAGACTTTAACTGCTCCAGCATTTTCTTTTTTTCTTTTCATTGCCAATAACTCGCGGTGGATGCTGCAATACGTCCAGTGCATTTTTGGTGCCATCTCACAAATATGAGCCACAACTCCGCCGTGGCGGCCAGTCATTGCCCTGGCGCCATCTGTGCGTACTCCAACACACTCTTAGAATCAAGCTCATTGTTTTGATCAAATGAGTTGAGAAGCCGGAATATGTGTTTGGCGGCGGTTCTGGTCTGTAGCGCCTGATAAAAACAAAAAGGCCTCTTGAGCTGTACCACCATTAACTGGCATCTGACATAAACCAGCAAATTAGTCAAATCTGACACATGGAAAAATAGTGTGTACTTTTAATTTGCTCTGTCACCGTCTTCACATCATCTGCCATTTCATCTATTCCCCATGACACAATGTTGTTTGACAACATTTGGGACTAACACATGATGGGCATCTTTTTTTGTGTGTATGTGCTGGCACGGTATAAAGCCCCTGTGCTTTGGTTGCAGGTGTAAAACATACCTGAATACAGGTCTTAGACTTTTTTTTTCAGTTTGTCACATTTTCTTAAGAAAAAAAATCCATCTATAAGGAATCCATTCAGGAATCCATCTCTCTCTCTTTTTTTTTTTTTTTGGTACTTCATGCTTGGAGATGCCTTTTAAGATGTGATGGATACATGCATTTGTTTCTTAGACCATCATCACACACTGTTGCCTTGGCACTTCTACATCACTACAAAGACTGAATCCACATTTTGCCATAGCTTGAATTTTATATTGCTGTTGGTTTATGTTTTTTTATTGATGGCAATGTCGATGAAGACTTTGCTGATGCTGTCAAAGAAGAAATTAGTGCTTATTCTTGGTTATGCTCATCTTTGGTTTCTGTGGGGCTGCTTGAAATGTTCCCCATGCCTCTCCTTTCAGAAAGTCCCATTTGGAGCCACAGTTGCAGCGTGGTCAGACCACTCATCTTTGGAATTTCAGCTCACTTAGTTCGTATGCTGCAATTTTTTTTTTTTTTTTTTTTATCTCATCACAGTGAATTAGTTAGCTTAACTTCCACTATTTAAACCAGGACAAATACTTCTAATTAAATTGTATTTTTAAGCCAATGTTTTTCTCTAATTCTTCATTATTACATCACTACTTTTCACAGCAGCTTGTCACGCCTGACAAGAACTCATTTTCTTGTGTTAGTGTAATAAACAGCTGAGGTTTAACAGGTCCTATGGAAGTCTGAATTCCATAGTACCTCAGAAACTCATGGCAGAGTGTATTATCAGTAACTCAGTTTAGTTTGTTGACAGAATTTTTTTCTTTTAATTTTAAAATATATTAGAGCGTGTTGGGATTTTACATAAATTCTAACCCTCCCCAACTCATCCCTAAGGTCAAAGCAAAGTGGGAGATTATATTCTTGACACATGATCAGCTTATTAAATAAACATACAGGCTTTTTGTAAACATTAAAAAGCAACTACTCTCTGCTTTTGATGACCAGTATTTTGAGCCTTGGTTGTTTTGTTAAGGTTTATATATGTCCGAGGTAAGGCCAGACAGGTTCTGGTCTTCGCTTTTGCTCAGCTCAGTGTGCTCCGTAATTAGCTGGAGGAGTGTGTCTGGGAAGAGCAGGAAGCACAGAGGGCTTGATACTCAGACGTGACCATGAAAAGCATTTCATCTATGAGCTTGAAACACGAAATGATGTGTAGCCCATCTTAGGCCAGGTGATCCTCCACATCCTGATCTGAGAGGTCTTGCCTTGATTAACTCTTGATGAAGCTTAGATCTTTCCTAATTTTCCATTGCATCTCTGTGAAGGAGCGATGCATTGCCATCACAATGGATATAAAGTATTATTTAAAGCAGCAACAAATGTGTACAGTGTTTTCTCCTTAAGATCTTCTGTATAAGACCCATCAATCTTTCTCATTTAAAACTAAATCATACACAGGCCCTAAATGAAAAACTGTACTATTTTCTGTGTCTTATACAACACTCGCTTCTGTGCTCTTTTCTGTGTCCTCATATAAAACTAGCTTAGCTTCAAGTCATCTTTTGTAGCTATAAATGCGATGCATATTATTTTAGTAGTTGCTCCGTTTGAGCATGTATGGGTGTTCCATTTTCAATAAAAAGTTTTTCAAAAAAGGCATCAGCCAATCTGAGTGAAAGGAATTAGACGTTTGGATTACAGACTCTTACATGTGGATTTAACACTAGCACAGCCTGAAAGAAGCGAAATCATTATGAGGTGTCTGAGTGAAAGGTCACTTAGGCAGCGGATAATCCTGCAGAAGGAGGATTCTCAGTCTGTCTCTTGTGTGTTCTTTCTCCTACCTGCTGTTTTAACCTTTTCAATCTAAGTCGGGATGCTGTCTCTGTCCATCCACATATGGTCCATTTTAGGAAATTTCACTTTTAATATGCAGAAGAAAGGAAGTTGTGATGTTTTAATTCTGGTCTCAGGCTTTCTTCAATTTGTTATAACTATGTGGTTCAAATCAGCCACTTTTCACAGTGTCTGGGTTTGTGTTTATCATGCTGCTGTTCTTGTAGTGAGAATGTTTGAATAATGAAGTTACTGAGACTCTATTTGTCATTTCCTTTTCCTGATCCTTTTTTTTTTTATTATTCCAAGGAAAAAATGTTTTTGTTTTTATTTTTTTTTCTCCCATTGGATATTTCTGCTGTAACCCCTTGACCCCAGCTCTCCTGCTACTGTGTTATGCAGCGCCTCACTGTTGTGAGGGAGTCACTGCAGGTGTCCTGGTCACAATAAATAAAGCATCCTCCCACCAGTGGTGAAATAGTGAACAGAAAAGGCACTGAGCCACTTGCCTTGTCTGAGGGGTGGAGTAAAAGCCCAGAGGGGCTGCAGATGCAGTAGAAAGAAGGAAAAGTACAGCGGCAAGGCTGAAACAGCAAGGATATGGGTGAAAGCACATTACCACAGAGAATCCAGTTGGAAGAAATGGCTTTAAAAGACAAGAATGATGGGAAGGAAATGGAAACCAATAATGGACTGCAAGCAGGGATGTCCCATCCTTCTGCTTCTCCTCCTGTCTTTACCCAGGTTGTACATGAACTGTGTGCAGAACCAAAGTGAAAACAGGTGTTGATGGCTTTTCCGCTTGAGATGTGTACTGCATTAGACTCTGCTTTGTTCTTTCATTAAGTTCCTGCTGAGTCACCTACAGAAGCTGCATACAGCCTTGTGCTAGCTTAAATCCATTGTCACATTGACACTACCACATGCCTGGAAGGCTGCAAGAGCAGCAGAGAGCAACACAGCTTGCCTTCTGTGTCTCTGTCACACTTGTAAGATGAGGGGGATTTCTGCTGAAAAGCTGTGTCCTGCTCGTCTACTCATGTTTGTAATATGTATGAATTATGTGGTTAGGCTTTTTTGGGTTTAGTTACAGTTAGAAGGTGACAATATCCTCCCTGCAAAGCAAATAGTTAATTGAAAAAAATGTCCTTTAAGAACTATGCACACCTTTTAATCACTATAAATGAATGTACTTCCTCTGTTCAGACAGTCAAACAGTTTTATGACTTAAAATAAAAGAAAAAATAGTGTGCTAAGGTTCATGCTGAGACTAAATATGTAATTTTGCCAAACCAATACTGTGATCTGTGACAGCAGAGCAGACATTAATTACTACTTTTAAGCTACAAGTCAGAAGGGAAACTAAAGAGCCCATTACAAACCTTAATACCTCCATTAATGTGATTGGCATTTGTATGGTGTAAATTATAAAGAACATACATACATATATATATATATATATATATATATATATATATATATATATATATATATATATATATATATATATATATATATATACATATACACATATATATACATATACACACACACACACACTAAGTCTGTTTCAGATGTACTTTAGTTGTCGGTCAAGAATCTGACATATGATGTTAAGAAAAAGGGTGGACAGCAGCATTGCATTGAAGTATATACATGTAAATGTCTTTGTACTTCTTTAACTTCTTTCTTCAGAACAAGTTACACCTAAACACCATGTTCCTGCTAAGATAAGTGCAGGTTAGACTCTAACATAATCTGCAGTGCAGTATAACTGGGCCAGTCTTATTAAGGTAAACTATGCTTGAAAATACTTAAAAATGTTTCTTCCTCACTGATATAATGGAAAAATAATTAAGGCAAATATGTAAAACGTGTGGAAGTGTTATTTGCGGAAGATCGGAAAACAGAAATTTTACAGAAAGTCCTCAGTTCACTTGAATATACCAAATGTCTTTTACAGCCTAAACCTTTAGGAAATTTTTACGGCCCGACTACGCTGGGGTAAATGAGCCGAAATAAAAGAAAGAACTGTGGTAAGATAGAACAATACAAAATTTTTAGAGATGAGGTACAGAAATGATGAAAGCAGTATGGACAGAGCTGGGGTTAGCGATGCTGCTTAACAGAATAAAACAAAATGTCTAAATAACTCAATTTAATTCAATTCAACTTTATTTATATAGCGTCAAATCACAGCAATGCCATCTCAAGACGCTTTACAGACAGGAAAAAAAAAAAAAAAAAAAAACATAATTAAGCCAATTCATAATAGCCTATATAAGGAAAGCAACAGATTGAGTAGGACTTAACTCATCTCAAAAAAAGCCAGTCAAAAAGAAATTACACACAAAGCTGACCTTCTAAGCGATCGACTTTCACAAACAAAATAAGGCAGCACCAGCAACCGTCTAATCAAAAATACAAACAAATTATATTTAACTTAAGATATTCACCACCACACTGATAAAACTATCCCAACTCCTCACTAACTTAAGCCTTGCCCACATGTAGCCGGGTTTTTGAAAAGACCAAATACCCCCCCCCCCCCCCCCCCCCCCCCCCCTCCTTCAGCCCTGGTTTTCCAAAACCAAATCCATTCACACCTATCTACATAACTGAGTTGTTAAACACATTCTTAAGCATATCAACCCTTTAGGCGTCAATCAGAATAACCTTCCATCTCACAAAATCACTTCCCCAAAACACAAACCAATGCATGTAACATGATATGCAAAGGTGGTGGAAAACAACTGTCCTTAATGTCGCCCTTCGCTGTTGGTCATTTATGTGGAGCGGTATTGGCCTTCCGCGTGTGGCCGTGTCCACATGTAGCAGGGAGAATACCACCAGGGCTTTACAAAAACCATAAACAAAACTTAATAGTTGTACGTTAACTCAAAGCCAAGTAGTTTGAACACCAACGGTAGATCAGAACCATAAGAACCAAGCAATTATCAACAAAAAGAACTAAACTATCAGAAGCAAACCTGAGCTTTTACTACTTACTCAGAATATACACACTGGTCAAAGTCTGAGCAAACAGTTGCCACCGACTGAATAATTGCAGGTGACTTTTATTTAAATTATCCAATGGGGAGGGAGGAGATGTGGGACAGAGCACAGGTGAAGACAATGAGTTCAGATCAGGCAGCCATCACAAATCACAAGTCATAAATGTAGAATAAAAGTAGAAAGAGTCTCTGTTCTCAACATATTTCAAGGCTTTATAAATAAGTCCTACTTCTTCTCAAAGCAGGCATAATTTCATGTTCAAGAAATCAGGAAGACAAGTGGGTGGCATGTTTGACAAAACTGAAAATGGAATGTGCACACAACCCTTAGGCCCTGCGAGCGACTGGCGACCTGTCCAGGATGTGAAGCGTCTCTCGCCTGCTAATTTCTGGGTTAGGTTCCAGCTTTACCCCAGCCTTTCATAGGAAAATGGATACATGGATCCACCACCTCTTCCAGACCTATTTTGTGCATTTTCTTAATTTATTTTGAAGGTTTCAGACTGTGTTTTTCATCACCACACATCATGTTTCTCTTCTCCTCTATTTGATCTTCAAGGCTTTTAATTACATAAACTCTTAATGGCATTAGATAGTTACTTTATAGCAGCTATTAATGTCAGGATCGGAGGTAACGGCAAGTAATGATGCTGCATTTGAAGCTGGTAGACACAAAGACATGAATCACAGTATTAATTGACTCATTCAGACCATTAGCCATTTGAAGCAGTTAACAGAAACATACAGGCAGAGTAAAAGATCTTCAAGATCTTGAAAATTGCCATGTGTGTTAAATAATTTGAGAGATGCACAACGGGATGCTCAACAGAGATTGCTTTTTTTTTTGGTAAGTTGCGATTTAACTTTCCTGATTTTAAATTCAGAACAGCAGACCCTCAATTAAGTAGGATTTCTTTAGCTCAGTATAGATATTGGCAGATTTTTTGTATGAAAACCAGTGAATGAAAAATCTGACAGGCGCACCATCTGAACACTAAACGTAGGTCCAAGAAGGAGAAAGTGCTTTAAAGAATCTGTTTGTGTGCTTTCTGGCTGCCCATACAACGATTGTTAAGATGCTGCGGTGTAATTCACTGCTCCAACTGCCTTTGCAGTGGTTTCTGACACATGCTTTCATGACATTGTTCATCTGTACAGCCGGATTTCTCCTAGAACAGAGTTTCAAGTTCTTGTCATTACTGAGAATTAACAGTATTAAAGCAGTTTATTGCAGAAAATGCTGCTGGGATGTTAACAAAAGGTACATTGTTGGGGAATAGATCCTGGACATGAATTCAAATATACTGTTAAATAAGGCATTTATTGCTGCACATAGTTTGTGAAATTCTTTGTGTACTACTGTATTGTGCAAAGTTATGTGCATTTCAGCAGATGCCTAAAGAAATACATGATTTAGGTAGGCTGACTCATCATGACATTATGATGTAAAGTTTCTCTCTCTCGTGAGCACGGAGGTGCTGAATTATTCTTTTAATTCTAGTAGAATAAATTACTGTAATGTCCTGCTCTCTGGTCGTACCGAAAAGAGTATTTTTAACCTGCAATTACTCCAGAACTCTGCGGTATACGTGCGAGGATGAGGTGCAGAGGACGGGAACCCAATACACCAGTTTTAAAATTGCAGCCCTAAATGGCTAGAGAAGATTAAATTGATAAATCAGCCCTTTTTGTTTGTTTTTCTTTTAGTGATGACTAAACAAAGCTACCAAATGATCAACCAGATTTGTAATTATACCCAGTTTTTTTTTTTTTTTTTTTTTTCCTCAGGCAGGGATTTGAAAGCAAGACAGCTGGATCTGAATTAAGACGCATTTATGTATTTATTGAGGATATTTTGGGTACCACAGTGTAAGAGTATGTTCCACGTGAGGATACCTCTGAGAGTGACATGCACTGTGTGGAGCTGTGTTCATTTTCATAGTGGGTGTGTGTTACCTTTTATTTTAGACTTCTTCAGTATTGTACTGAACTAAATTGTAGTTCCTTGATTGATAGCAAGTCATGGTTTTTGTATCACTGTGAGTATAACGGGATCTCTCCAACAGCAGAGCAGGAAAACAGCTTTTGTTGATATTTACATGTTTACTTTTGTTTTGTTTTGTTTTTTTAAACAAAAACAGCAAAATCCAACTGGAAAAAGCTCTCGCTTCTCAAAGGTACAGCTATTTTCAGCTATTTTGTTTTTAAGTTCTGCCTCTAGATAAAACAGTGTCTAACAGCTGTCCTGTGAATAATTTCTCATTAGAGAGCTATTGATTATCCTCACATATAAACTTTTACTTCAAGCCTGTTGAGCAAGCACAGATGTTTTAAAATATAAATACAAGACATTTTTTCCAAAAGTGTCCTGTTTTCACATATTTTCAACAGCGCATCTGTAAAATAGGAACTTTAGGCTACATCAGGATGTGAGACCCACAGGCAGCTACATAAAAAAAAAAAAACTTCATCGCTAAATATTTTTGTTTTTCATGGCAAAAAAATTAGCTGTTTTGTTGCAAAATCTGCTAATTTGATTTTTTTTAAAAATATTTCAGCAAGTGTAGCAGCTGTGCTAGAATTTGGTGGACTTGTATTTAAGCATGTTTTGGGGGTTATGAAATGCATAAAACTTAACATGACAGGGTCAAAACCTCCAGAAACGTAGACTTATTTCTGTTGTAGAAACCGAAGTAGGGCTTGTTAGTGTCAGTGTTTGCGGAACAAAAGACAGGTAAGTAGTTTTGGTAGAGGCCTGCACTCTCTGAGTTCTTTTAGTTATTACTAATAATATTTTTAGCAAGGCGGCATCTGCAGATATTAGTTCCAATCAGTACACAATATCGACATTTTAATTTTTTTTTTTTTTTTGTCAGTAACTGGTATGTGTAAAGTTACTGTGGTTATTAATTGTGCAGTTGCACATCAGGTCTCTGCTGTCTGTGCTTAGGCACAACTCAACTTAGACTTCTGACTTTTGACTTGAAGAAAATGTAATTACAATTTCTCGATCTTCCAATGTTGCAATTGCGATTTGGTCTGGCATTTATTCTTCATGCATACATATGTTTTCTACATGAACTGGAGGACTATCACATGGCACCAAAATATGAATTGCTTTGTATTCTAACCAAAGATAAAAACCTAAGCAATGAACGGCTTCACTAACCTGCTACATCCATAAAGCACTCCCTGAAGTTTCCTCTTGAACAGGTTTATTCTTAGTACTTGTAGTAAAACCAAAATAGTCTGATGCTTTTCACATTGCAGCACCTCATCTGTCTCTACATGATTTCTGGAGTGCACACAGCTGCGTTTCACCACAATGACACACACCCAGACACGTGTGTGCATGTGCAGGTGCGGGTGCAGGTGCACATACTCCAACCAGCGGAGAACTCATATCGGACACTATGAAGTTTCATCCACCTCTGTTATGCTGAGAAGTTCATGTCCATCAGGAGAAACAGCTAAAAAGAAAAAAAAAGATCAATCTACGTGTTACTGTAGAAATTTCTGAGCCATTAACGGCTTAAAATTGATCCAAAATTCTTTGTAGCTTTTATTGACGTCAACACAATATCTGAACTTTAAAAAGATTTACAGTGCCTCCTTTTAGTAAAATTGCTGTTATTCTATTCATCAGAACATTTTGCAAGTTGGACCTTTTTTTGTCCTCGTGTTTTTTGTCCCCACTTTTCAGTCAGTTATGAAAAGTTAGTTTGTGATGAGATTTGAAGACATGACTCTAAAGCCGAGTTTAGCCGTCACAATGTTTGATTTAAACACATAGCCTACCTAATCTTCTCCTCATCTTATGGGGTGGTTGAATCGCCCAACCGAGAAACAACATGGACTTTGCAAACCCCACAGCTGCGGGCGTGAGCACCCAGTTACTCTGTCCATCGGTGCTGTGGCTGCCTGTGATCCTCGCTTACACTGGTCATGAGAGAGCAATGATGATGATCTGTGAGTGTGGAGAATGAAATACAATGCAAATCGTATGTGGCTCAGAATCATAGCCAGACACGTTTATTTCAATCTCAGAAAGAGGTCATGAAACAGGAACCACATAACGTGTAAATTAGTCACGCTTTTTGTGATTTTCCAATTGCAACGTCTTAAATCGTACCTTAGATTTATTATTGTTCGGCCTTATTTTGATTGCGGAAAATTATTTGGCTTTTCTTTTTCACTTTTCTGACACCAAACCAACGGAATGAGTATTACTGAGATACCAAAAATATGCAAATCTGTAAACAAATGTTGCATCCTTCCACGTTAAATCACAAAAAAATATTAACTAATCACAGAGTTGTTTTTAAATGTAAAAAGAAGTTTTTGGTGTTTGTTGAAATACAAGTTTTAACATGTATTACACATGCAAGTATAAAGTAATCTCAGGAATGGCTGCGTGTCATTCACTCTGACAAGGATCCTTAATAAGAACTATTTTATTCCTTCATTCATTCCTTTTTTTTTTTATTTATTCACTCTTTCAGCAGTGTGTCAGTTTTTCCGTGTGATGTACAAAGAAACAGACAGACATACGGCCGTATCAGCATACACAGCCAGAGCAGGTTCTAATCAGAGGTTTTGTGGCTTGCTTTAGAAGTAAAGTCTGACTCCATTTCATTCAGCCCTGTTTATGGCTAATTGCTTCTCTTTCCTGCCAGCTAATCATGGTGGTATATTGACCGGCTGTACCTGCCAAATGCCTTGGCTATACTCAAAACAGACGCTCTTCCTCAAACGCAAACATACTACTTTACCATGCTGGCATTGAATCCCACTGGTTCATCAGCCACACATTGTGGTCTTGATGTAACGAGGGGCATTGTGATCCCATCACAGAACTGTCTGTGACCACTTAGCCTTTCAACAATCCTCTGAGACACAAAGTAACACCATTTTCTGTTAAATGGGACTATTTTTACCCAGAGGAAATAGACCTGAGGTGCACTGCCAGGAAGGTTGTTGATGACAGACCATTGGGTAATCAGCACAATTTAGAGAATTACCTGCTGGTGGGAGCTGCTGTGGTTAAGATGTATAGATAGAGATTGATGACTTCACTTGTGGTTAAACTTTCCATAGAACCACCTTCTTATGAGAATCCTTTGCTTCAAACTGGGTATTCTTTATTTTTAATTACCCTTTCTTCTGAATGCGTTTCTGTACATATGTGTGTCCACACATGCACTTTGCATGGTTATATTGCATCAAAATCAGCAGCCACTCTCTAAAGCTTCTTATCCTTCCTCTGGGGGCTCAGCTTAAAGTAAACAAAGGGAAATAGAAGGAAGAGACAGAGTGGATTATCATCTCTCTCCTCTTGAATCGGGGGGAGATCAGCAAGTCATTTACACAATATAATTCATGAAAGATGTATTATTCCCTCAAAACTAATGGGCTTAAACACAGCAGCTGTTACCAGCAAGTTACACTCCAGCAGTAACTAATCAAGACTGGGGTATCTCTGCAGTTTGGCATCCCACCGTAAGGTGTTTTTGTTTGTTTTGTTTTTTTTTTCCATTTTCTTTCTTTACACTTCTCTCTATACCTATTTTTTTTAGCTTCATGTATAGATTTGAATGACATCAGAATTCCACAGGACATATTTTTATGTCTGCTCTTCCCATGCAAAAGTACAAACTTTTGTTCATTTTTACCCCTGAAAGAAATTTCTTCAGAAATTATAATTAAATAAAAACAACAGTAACACAATCATTTAATTAGTTTATTTAATTTTGCAGCACCTGACTTCTCTTTAACTCTCTTAATACTTCTGGAGTGTATTTAGTTTCTTCTTTTTTTTTTCTTTTGCTTATTTTACCTCATTTTTGCTTACCATGATTTTAAGACTATTGAGCCACACCTGAATATAAGCCACACCTTTCACTCGGCATGCAGCAGCTTCATTTCCTTCTTTTAACAGCCACATTGATCACCTTTGACTTGAAGGCATCATATGCATTTCTTCGTGTGTGTTTCCATGATGTGTGCATAAGATGCAAAAAGACCTGTTAGCCAGCACAAATCCATGCATCAGCAGGATTCAAATTGTGTGAAACAATACCAGAAATTGCGATATTTATATTTAAAAAGATAGAGGAGGATCTATTTGGCTAATATTAAAGCCGGTAAGGCAATGGAACTCTTTTTAGGATACTTTACTCAAAGTATTTTACTTTACTATGTTTTATTTAATACTTCAGTCCATAGTTTTTGAACACTAACGTCTAAATGATCCCACTTTTGTGCAGAATATCTAGATGTCTTGTTCTAGCAGCTGTTGTTCCATGTGCTTTTATGCACACAAATAAATGTAATAAATATTGTAGAATATTTCCAGTTATCAGGAAAGGCTACACATCACAAGCATTGCTGGTGGTCTGAAGAAAGCATGAAAGGCAGCACCAAATAGCAAAGATTACAATCAAATCATTATTTGATTTAAAATCACTAAAAGCAACAAAAGTTACAGAGTAGATTTCATGCATATTGATGAGAAAAGAATTTTTTTAAATCAGGATTTGAAAGTGTCTAAATTTGGTGAAAATGTAACCTCCATTAGTAGTTTGTTCCACTTGTTTGCACAGTTGTGAAAGCACAACTGTGGACGGAGTTTGCACCTGTAGGCTCAAGTTCATAAATAACAACAATACTTACAGGTTATCTAAGCATTAGCACATGGTTGCAAACATATTGCTGCAAAATTAAAACAATCGAAATAAAATCAGATCTAAAAAGTCAATTTATTGTGCAGAAAGCCAGCTTAAACAAATGGGTCTTTGGTACAGCAAAATAAACTATTTCATTACTGTTGGTTTTTTGGGGACCAAAGATCTGTCATACTAACATTTTTCTTTGTTTTCTATTTTGTCTTTCATTTCCTCTCCCCGCTGGCCTGACTGCTTCCTGACCATTGTTGTTTCATCAACAGGTAAGCACACAATTTCCTGTACACTGGCAGATGTTTGCTGTCTGGATCTGTTTCACTGACTCTATGCATCCTTTTTGTCCCAAACTTGTTACTTTTAGCCTGACTTTGGAGATGCCATTTACTGTTTGTCACTTTCAGCCTTCAGGAGTAAAAGAGGAAGTGGAAAGAGCAGGACTTTTCTAGAAAATAATTTGATTTGACATAAAGAAGATTTATATCTCACTCTTTTTTTTTTTAGCAGACAAATACCACAGTCAGTTTCCTTTCAGTTACAGAATATCATTTTCTACAGAAAACATTTTTTGAAAATGTCTCTGGACAAATAAATAATCTTTATTTCAGTGAATTCATAAACTGTGGTTAAAATCAACTATAGGACTTTAAGGTCAGCTGTATTAAATATACTCCCTGCACAGCTTTTTGTGCCAGTTCTCTCCAAAAGCCGCATTTTTATTCCAATTATGTCTTCATTACCCCCTCAGCTTCCAGAGCCCCAGAAGCACATTATTGAAAGCTGCAATTCTCACAAATCTTCTGTTAGAAGCAGTATAATGAACTGCCAAACATTTGCATTGCCTGTTGACCCTGTCATTGACAGAGCCCTTGGTCAAACCAAGCCACTCGCTGAAGCTGCTTTATTGACATTTCCCCGGAACATGGTGTTTGTTCTGAGTTTTGTCAGTTTAATTATTATTTCTTATCCTTTTTGCAGAAACAGTCTTATTTTTATTCCAAATAATGAGCAGCATTGTGTAACCGATAAAGTTTTGAGAGCACAGTCAGAAAAAGTCAACATTGCAGATAAGAAATCTGAGATAAGGAAGACTTGAGGATTTTGATGTGCCTTGTGTGCTTCAAATTAAATGTCAATCACAGAAAATACCATGAGATCTCTTTTATTTTTGTTGCATGCAGGTAGTATACAAACAAAATGACCAAATCTGACATAACATTTAATGAAATATAAGAATACAAGATGAAGTTTTCTAACATCTAATAAATAAATAAAGAAAGAAGGACAGAAAGGAAAAAACATGGACTTTCCATTCCATTTAACCCAATGGTTATGAATACAAATAAACACAAATGTGTTTGCTCATTGTAACTTGCCTATTTAAGCTATTTATGCTGGGTGGAAGTGCAAATAGGATGGACCCACAGGCATTTAAATGAGCAAAGAAACAAATTACAGTGGAACGCTTCTGATAGTGTTGAAAACTAAAGCTGTGAGTATGCTCAGAGTGCCAAGCACATTCAATTAAAACTTCAGACCTTTAAGCAAAAAATATCATTCATTTCAATGTTGTGTTTCGCAAGAATAGCAGCAGCCAGGGCATCTGTTTAACAACTAACATAGTGGTGCACTTTGGAGACACAATCTCAGCTAGGAGTTAAAGGTTAGTAACAAGGTTTCAGGGGTCATCCACTCATCATGGCTGTAGTAAATATCTGTAATGGCCAATAATAAACAGAAAACACATAAGATCCCTGCTACTGTCAGCAGAAAGCTTGCTACTACATCATTCTAATGGCTTCCCAAATGGACAGTATCTGCCACTGTCTCCAAGCACCCAAGGCGAGAAGAACCACCTCCTTTTATTTGTTTTATTGTCCAAGGTGTTGAGAAATACACATGTTAGTGCTTCATGAGATTTGCCACCCACCCATATAAAATTCTACTCAACGTAAAAATCTAAAGTTGGTCTGGTGCTGCCAGCTTTACAGGCTTGTTTTAGTGTTGGGTGGAACCAGTGTGTAAAGAGCTAAACAGTAAATCCAGAGCCATTACTCAACGGCTTTCATCCCGCCAATGTACGCATGGATTCTAAACATGATATGCAAAACGCTTTACTGCTCTGCAGTGTTTGAGCCCTGTTACACACACATACACACACACACACACACACACACACACACACACACACACACACACACACACACACACACACACATACTCACATGCAGAGATTTATCCATGTTACTGAAAATTGCTAATCAAGTTAAATAAACAAATCACAACTCTGGAAGCCAAAACAAAAAATAGTTTAGACTCATGCTTTTGTGATTATCATAAACTTTTATTTGTTCTGACTATGGACCAGTATTGTGAAGTGGGGATGTACTTAACTTTTCAATGTCCAACTGAAGATGCTAAACTGAAGAGAGACGTTGAAACGTATGAGACTTTCGCATGGGCTTTTCTGCTGCCCATGGAATAAACAAACTTCCCTTTAAAGGCAGTGCTCCTGTAAAAAGATGCTTTAAATTGATGAAGATCATAACAATGGGCGCATTATTAAATATATAACATGTTCATAGTAAGATGTACAGAAAATCAGTTTGAACCAGAAGCTGTGTTTGTGTGTTGATATGAAATGCTGATGCTGAACACCTTCAACAGCTACTTGGCTGAAGGAGAACGAACATAGACCACCAGTAACAATCACCAATGATCTTCAGATCATATTTTTATTTATTTATCGATTCAATTAAAAACGAAAAGGTGAAATCAGACGAAAAAAAATCTGACATTGACTGCAATACCTCCAATACATGTTGTGCCCTCTTAGCTGCAGTGCAGCTATGGCTGTTAGTTTCAGTCAGTTCGCAATCATTGTTTTGTGGCTTTTAATAAAGGTCCACCTTTAAATAGCGGCTCACAGTAATAATTTCACTGTAGTCAAATATAATGCAAAGCAACAAACAAATACAAACACAAAGATTTTATCACTCGGTTTTTATCCTTGAATATTGTGACATGTGACAGAGGGTGCTTGTTTAATGTTCCAGGTTTTACTATGGTGACACTGTCACCCTGAGAATAGCATATTGGAAGCATATAGCGTGTTTAGAACACAGTATATGGTGTTTAATTCAGCATCTAACTATCAGCTGCCAAAACCAGGTCCCTCATTACCCATCAGCCCATTTGCCAGCTGCCTCATCATTACTCATCTCCCCCAGCAGCCCCTGTCACTCAAAACGCCCGAGCATAAGCTGGAAATTTCAATTAATGTGTGTTGCATGCAAGCATGTCTATCTGCTTGCCAGCTTGCCTGTATATGTGTGTGTCTGCGTGGTGGGGGAGGAGGGTGAGAAAGGGATATATGTTTCAAGAGAGGGGGTCACTTTAAGAATGGAGAAAATAATGACTGGGTGACAGGGATGTTGTCAGAAGGTGAGAGACTCTTGTCTTGAAGGTAATTATCCATTATAAATAACTAAGGCAAAGAGCTAGATCATGTGCTTAAAGATGACAACATATGCACATATAGTTGGAATTACCTTTGATTTGCAAACAGGGTCATAGTTGTATGTCTTCTGTGACCACTGCATAAAGACAAAAGACAAACAATGTAATTTATTTTGTCATGTAAGAGTATAATTGTACAAAAAAGAAAGAAAGGCTCCATTAAAGGTATTAGTTCTATCCTTACATATTTGATCCCTTCAAATGTGTCATTGTAACAGATTAAGTCTTATTAATATCAGACAGATTAATATCTGCCTGAATGGAGCAGTTAACTGCCAACCGGTGAGGGTTGAGCGATTTAATGTAACCTGGAAAGCAGATTAATCTTTAGTGAACATTATCTCTAAACTTTTAAAAAGAATTCACTGGCTGCTCTTTACCAGTATGCTGTATACAGCTGACATAATATTATAAGCTGCATCTAGCTCAACAATATGTTATATGCTGTATTTAGTAAAAAAAATATATCTCTTCTGAAAAAGGTAGCAACAAAATCTGTCCAACATCTCACCAGTAGAAATGTGGTGTTGTTTTTCAGAAATTTGTAAGACTGAAGTTATAGGGTTAAATTAAATTCAATGTTCAAGTTCAAACAATTAGGACTACAATAGTCACTTAGATGTATTTTGTTAGTTTTCAAGACTGTATTTAAAACTGGGAGAATCATGAATTTGAACAAACAGAACCGATTTAGAACAAAGTTTGTTCATTTATTTGGTAGCTGCTTGGTATTGTTTGTGTAAGATTTCCACCAATGTGCTGTAATCCCTTTGCATCTGCATGCACAATAATGCTTTGCTGCATATGAGCCAGCTCTCACTTGGCTGTGGGATTCAGTTTTTCTGACAGCAAAAGCCTCCATATTGCCAAGGCACAATTTTGGTTAAGCCAAGAATAATTATGGAGATTTAACATTACAGGATGCATTCATTCATCCTTGCAATGCTTCATTCACCTTAGCGTCAGCTTTAAGCTGTCATATTTGGCCATTTCTGACTGAACTCTATTTTGACCCACTTAAAGGCTGTTAAAGTCTTTTTTTTTTTCTTTTTTCTTTAGGAATCAGTAACTGCTTGTACATTAAATGTGCATTACTGCATTACATAAACAGAAAAAACATATGCAGTGTAGTGTTCCCTTCCCAATTCATTACAGATATTTCTATCAGATGGTTTCATTAGTACATAACTAATATATTTATTTCATATTCCAAGTAGCATGTAGCTTGAATTTCTGAAGTCTAACGTGTTGGTCTGTGTGTGAAGTCTGTGTGGGTAGTCAAGTGTTTACATCATCTGAAAATGTCAAAAATGATGATACTGTAGTATAAGCAAATGAACAAATGATGCAGAGGTGAGAAATGGAGGGAAGAAAGAAGGAAGAAGTTTTCTCAGTGCCAGATGGAGGAGCAGTTGGCACCTCTCTCATTACTGTGGGGATAGATTTGCCTCTTTTGCGCTAATACACATCCATACAATTGCACAAACACACATGCACATGCAGAGTTGCCTCCTGTTACTCTACACCACCTGCCCAGCACCTGGTCATCAAAGCAAGACCAAGGAGGGCTCTCATCTTTAGTGGAGGAAGGAGTTAGAGCAACAGAGAAGGAGTGGAAGGGCACCAATGCCATATGCTTCTCCTTTGGTTGCTGCGCCTCAAAATTAATGCCTGATTCTTCTCCCTGTAATCCATCAGTTTACCTGAATCAGGTTTCTATCATCTCATCCCATTTAGTATCTCCCCCCGTTTCTAACCTGCGTGTGGGCAGACATGTGTGTCTGTGTCACGCCCTCGCAATCAAGGCAAGCGAGGCCTGTTGTGCCTGTGAAAAATTAAATGTGACACAGATGGGTGGAGTAGCTTTCCCCTCTTGATCCAAACGGTGCAACAGAAGGACAGACCCTGACCAACACATGTCAGACAAAACTGTTGGGCACCATCAAAGATTGCTTTATGGTTTCACTGGATGTGCTCCAGGAAGTGAGCCACAGAGTGAGCTGGACACATTCACACTAGCTGAATGGGACCATTAGATGACTTTTTGTAATAAAAGTTCAATGTAAAATGCATTAGATATACTGTGCATTGTTCTATATTTAAGTTTTAAACAAGTAATTATTTTCTGTGGTGAACTTCCATTTCTGGGCCTGCTAAGCTGGATCAGTGTTCCGGTTTTAGCTGCAAGGTAACAGTCTGAGTCAGCTAAACAATGTCCTCAAATCAAAATGCACTCAGCCTCATTGTCTGACAGATATGTCACTGGAACAAGAGTGGCCAGCAGCATGAAGCTGCTAAGGACTGAGAATATCCTGATGTATAACAAAGTGGACGTGATTACTGGTGCTTGAACTGTGTGACAGATTTATTCTCATTTCTCTTTGCTTTTGAAAGGATACTATGAGTGTGAAATTTGCAACTCTTTCCATGCCCAGGCTTTATTCAAATCTTGTCAAAAATCAGCATGAATTAACGGAGCCGAGTCTGGTACCAAATACTGCACGGTAAAAGGTATAAATGATAGTATGAATTCAACTGAAATGCACTCAACTAAATGGCACAAGTTGGTATGGTATTATATCCAGTTTCTGAATGCAGACAACCTACCAGTGGGAGGTTATAGGAGAAAAACTTCAGGGGGTCCCTCAGTAAAAGGTCTTTGGGGTAGGTGATATTTAACTAAAAAGAAATGTAAAGGACTTTTTTTTTTTTTCAGCTAAAGGCTCCCTGAGTGTTACACCTGCTGATATATTAATTTTGGGAATGCATTGTTATTTAAACCGAGACTAATAACTCTGCTAATGTGCTGTATTAATTCACACTTGCATTTATTAACACATATTATGCAAACTTAATTTCCCAGACAGACAGGATACAGTTTCTGAATGGATGTGACTAAATTAGTCCCAAACAACGTCTGTTTTGATTGTAATGTCCTTCATGGTTTAAAAATGTATGTAGTTCTGTTCAGGGCTAGTTTTAATTCAGTGCACTTGAAATATAAGAGGTACCATATTAAATATTACCACCGTTTCTTTCAAATTGGATGGAGGATGAGGGGAAATCATTTTGTTGCTGCCCTAATGTCTTTGGATATAATGGCCTATTAGATTCCTGCTTTACGGCGTTGGAAGTGCAGTACTTATACCAAACTGTCCCCAACCAGCGCTGGCTAGAGAATCTAATGAGAACAATGACCTTGTATTTGATTTAGATAGGAGAATAGTCTTTCTGTCTCTGACCACCACCGTCAGCTATCCTACCTCTGCAAGCATCCATTTTTAAGAATTTCTTCCTGTCTTCATTTTTTCAGTTCTTTTTTTTTTCACTTCCCCAGTTATGTTTAGGCAGCCTTTTAACTCTATTTCTATCGCTCTTTGTCTCTCCTCGTCTCGTCGTTGTGTACTCCACTGGGCTCTGCGCAGGCATCCTAAATACAATTACAGTCTACAGCTGAATGGAGAGGAAGGGTCCTCAGGGATCTCCAGAAACAGGAAATGGTCAGGAGGGTTGAACTGAGGAGGGAACAGCAAATCCCTAATTCAATTGGCTGAACCTTGGCAACAAGCCCCTGGCGACTCTTACTGTGGAATCAGTGGAATCAAACAATGTGGCTCAAACCGCAGGAGAGATTTTCATCCACACTTGTAAACACACACATGTGCGCATTGACAAAAATGCATCTCATTTCCCCATTCCTTTGTGTTAAATTCCTCTCAATTCTTTGTTTACTCGTAACCTTTCCTTTATACATTGCTGCGCTTGATGTTAAGCACAAATAGAGTGCTTGTCATTAAGATTTGGCCAAAGACTCTTACAAAGTCTATATCTAAACTCTAACTGGGGAGCAATACCAGCTTGATGTGTCAGCATTGTTGACCTCCAGTTTAGGGGTTTATGGGTTACACTTGATTGCTTGTGGAGCTGCACAGTCACTACTCTCAAACAGAAAAACATAAAGGCAGGACTGTGTGCGAGGAGAAAATCAATCTGTGCGATCACTAAATCTGTTCATTTACATGGTGGGTGTCCAAAAGCAAGCTGGAGAAAAAGCCAGTCAGCAAGCGTACATGCTTATAAGCATTAACAACTAATGTCTTGTGGCGAGAATATAGAAATTATCTTCAGGAAATCTCACTTGTGTTAATGAATAATGTTATGCTTTCAGGGTGAGCTAAAACTCGCTTTGAGCACGGTAACTTAAAATGAAAACATCCGTCGCCTCCGCCTCTACATCTTGCTGGAAAATCCCCACATGCAGCCACAAACCCAAGCGCTTGCTAATGCCGTGCCGTGTGGAGGTAGCCAGTGATCTGAGGATAACAAACCGAGGTCATCAGTGAACTCATAAAAGATTCATAGTTGACTGAAAGAACATCCATATCCCAAAATGAAATGGTAGACTTTCTGCTTTTCACCTATTTGCAGCAGTTTTGTATGAATGTGGGTTGAAGACATCAGTATTGTTCAAATAAAACAATTTCCGCCAAATCTAAAAATGGAATCGTCTTGAGTTTGGTTTTAAACACACAATAACTGTGATCTATAATGTTTTAACTGACTAAATAATGTAAAATAATGTTTTAACTGACTAAACTAAAAAAAAAAAAAAAAAAAGAAAGAAAAAAAAACAGGATGGAGAATCCTCAGCATGGAGGCTGCCCAGGGATTTTTACCAACCCATAAAAAAGGTGCATGGGAGAAAAAAAACAACTTTGAAATATTTATCATTGCATCATGTTGTATCTTTTTGCTTCCCTCTCCCTTAACACTGCATCCCTCCTCTTCCTCTTCTCTGCACCTCCTACTATTCCCCTAAGCCTTTATTCTCAGATGTACATGCCTCTGTTGCTCTAATGCTAGCAGTTATTAGGCCCCATAACCTTACTGATAATTGGAACAAAGTGGAGGATCAATGCAGAGGGCTCACACACATACACAAAAGCATAAACAACCACATTTCTGCACAAACACACCAAGCTGCATTCACATACACAGCAGACTGGTACTCGGGAATCAATACAGCTCAGAGGCAGGATTTTCCTCGGCATTTATAATGCATGCTCAAGACAAGATGGCATTGAACATGTTGTGCAACAGAGAAAAAGGAGAAGACACAACAGTTTGCACTGCTACTTTTTTTTCTATTTTTGCTCTTGCAGCTTATTAGAACACTCTCATGTCCTCCATACAGCTCACAGGTTTACCCCAGTATATCACAAGCAAGCTGTTCCACCAACAGAAAAAAACAAACTGCAATTTCATCTAATTTCAGGATTAATGTTCCTCTTTTGGTTGGGACTAATGTGGGTCCTCTCCATTCCTACTTGTCAGACTGAAAGTGCTAATGACAAATATGAAACTCCCTCTCTTGCCAATGATTACACCCCAAAAAACTTGTCTTTGATTATCAAAATTATATTGAAAAAGGTTTAATAAAGCGATTAGAGTTTAACTGAATGAAAATATTAATTTAAATGACTGAATTGCCACGTAATGGCCTACAGTATTGTATTGCCAGTAATGAACCACCACCACCACCACACTTGTTATGAAATGCTTTTTTTCCCAGTCAAACAGACTATTATA
Source organism: Telmatherina bonti (assembly GCF_933228915.1). Taxonomy (NCBI): domain Eukaryota; kingdom Metazoa; phylum Chordata; class Actinopteri; order Atheriniformes; family Telmatherinidae; genus Telmatherina; species Telmatherina bonti. The sequence continues at coordinate 21,737,414 of NC_136628.1, read as the reverse complement.
AGTTTTTGATTAAAAAAAAAAAAAAAAAAAAAAAAAAAAAAGGTCTTGAGCAATAGTTTCTGGATTTTTCAAGGTCTTCTAAAGGGCGAGCCCAACACCTGTCCTTCCACCACAGTCCAAATTATATCAGTATTTAACAAAAATGATAGTGATTATAATATATTTTCCTTAATCTAGCAGACCTACTTCAATATTATTAAAGCGTCATCTTGGACAGAAAAAAACCCAAAAGGCATCAACAAAGAAGAGCTTTGGAATGTCCTTCAACAAGTCTGAGCAACTACTCTTAAAGATGAGTTGAGGAAATTCTAAGAAAGCTAGTCTCACATGTTCCAGCCTGGAGTAAAGAATAAGTTGTTTTTCTTTCTTTGAAACTGTACAAACTCTGCTTTTATTTATATCATGCATTTCCATGAAGATCCCATTTTACTGTGCATTGTATGCACATATTTGGTACACCTGATATCTTTAACTTCTTGATGAGGCTGCTTTTAATGAGGCAGAATCTGTGTTGAGTGTCTTTTTCTCTAAGTAGAAATATCTGCCTACATTTTGTGGCCTTGTGTGTGCATGCTTGGTATGCATGGGAGCATGTGTGTTTGTGTATTCCCTTAAATAAATGTCTGATGTTTTATTGAGTTTCTCCTAAGGGAGGAAGAAGCAGCCAACTGAGACTAACTGGCAGGTCTAAGTGGAAGTGTGCTGGTGGGTCTAAGTGGAGGTGTGCTGATGTAGGAGGTTACTAGCTCCCATTAAAACAGGAAATGTATTTGATCATGGCCATTGTCCAGACACTCAGTGTTTCTTTTCTCCACAGTTACAAATATTCTGTTATAGGTTCAGTGCTGAAAAGATTCCCTAAATCCATTTGCTTTAAAGGAATGAAATAAATGGTTTCAAAGGAAAAATCTTTCTTTAACACTGAGAAATGTAATAATGTCTGTTTATCCTTTCTAAAAGTCAAGTTCTGTGTTAAAAATACGATTATGCAGGGTTTTTTATTCACTTCACATTTTAAATCATTGGTTCTACCTTGTTTGTTTATCTGCTTTTTTTTCTTCCTATAACTGCTTTTGTTAAAGTTCATTTTTAAGATGCTGTTAGGTAGACTTTACGTGTAAGGTTTTATTATTTTTAAGCATTCTAAAAAACTAGACAGTGTTTAGGATACATCTTCTCTAACTATTTGTTTCTTTAATCAATGTGGGTAACTTTAAAAAAGTAAATAAATGGATTACTCCCATTATACATTTTCCTTAAAAATCATGCTACTGCATTACCTGTTAGAGAAAAGAAACACATTAGAATGCATGTGGTGTATAACCTGAAGCTCTACAGGATGATAACAGGAAGGCCAGATGTGATATTGCTCTACAGCTGTTCGTTCGTGGTCAAGTTTACAAATAAACTTGAAATCAAGAGGGGAAGGCTCAATTCTTATGACTTCTCAAACTGCAGGACATTGTTGATTTTAAAGAATGATGGTAACTAAAGTTTCTTGGTGTGCTTCTTTCACTGCAACGTGATATTTTCATTGACCTTCATTGGTCCGGCTGCAGTAGGAGCCACGTCTAAAGCTAGTTGTAATGGTTATGGTGCTGTAGCTTCAGAGGAAGCACCATTTTTTTGGATTCTGGCTTATCCTAAAGGTGCTTCTTTCTATCTGAAGTAGAGTTCTTTACTGCTGACTTAAACCAACAATTCTTGGCTGCTCTTAATCTTGTTACACACAAACTAGGGATACTGCAGAAACATTTTACAATGCAAGAAGTCTTCACTGCAATCATACTAAAGAAGTGAGCTGCATGTGCAGGCAAATAGGAAAATGACAAAAGTGACAAAATACTGTAAGAAAATAAATGATTACTTAAAATCCACAACTACAAGAGAGCAATAAATGGTAATCTGGGTACTATTATATCCTACCTTGTAACATTATAAACATGGCTTCTTTATAAGAAATGTTTGTTTAGATGTTTGTTTATTTGTTTAGAATGCCAATTAACTCCTTTGGACGGGTTTTGCTAAAATGGATCCAAATGTGTTTATTTGTAAATCTGTTGGTTGACAGTCAGCAAAAGCAGATCTTTTATACTGTGTGGGCTATGAAAGGAAGAAAAAAAACACTTCTGAAGTAGATTTCTCATGTTGACAACAGAGTTAAATCAACTTGTCAGCTACTGGCAAAATGCAAATAAACTTCTTAAAACGAGCTTGTTTTCATATGCAACAATTTCTTACATTAAATATCTATATAAAGTTAAAGTACAAAACAAAGTCTGAAATCAACCGAAATGTATTTTTTTCATTACTAATATTATTGAAAACATCTTGAGATTTCATAGATAGATTGCTATGGCACACAATTACCAAAATATTTGGAGTTGCACATTCAGAAAAACAGTAAATATTGTCTCACAGATGTCAAGTTCATAGTTGGTTTAACTGTGATTCATATTTTTGTCCAGAATTAAATCATAGGGCATCAAGGACATTGCGATAATATATATTTTTTTTGTCTGCAAAAAATCACAGCTTGAAGCTCATCTTCTTTTTTATCTTCATCTGTTCTTGATTAATGAATATATGAACATTTTCTATTTCATCAAGTTGCTATTACTTCTCCATGTTTTCTTTTATATAATACATATATATATATATATATATATATATATATATATATATATATATATATATATATATATACACACATATATATATATATGTGTGTGTGTGTGTGTGTGTGTGAGGGGGGGGAGTGTGTGCATGTGTGTGTGTGTTTATTTTTTCCATCTTATTTGTTAGTTTTCACCACATCCGCCAATCACTTTGGCCTTTGTTACTTTGGTATTATAAAGTAATTTAGCTGTTTACAAGACCTTTTAGAGAATGACAGGAAAATGTCAGCAGAAAAAAAACAACAAAAAAAACAGATAATCAAGCACATTGAATACATGATTTCTTTTGCTCAACTCTGAGGTTAAACTGCAAACATGAGCTCAGTGGTGGCAGATCCCTGCAAACATGGCAGAACTTAAGATATTAAATGAAATAAGTTTTTTTTTTTTCTATAACACCAGTTTTGCCAATCATGGCTGATAAATACACTAAATGTAAATTATCTTAACGTGTAAAAAAATAACTGTTTTCTGATCATATTCCAACAAAAAGTCAGTAAGTTTGTAGTAAAGTTTACAATGAGCACTATTATCGAAGTAAAAGGACAGAGACTAAAGACTGTGAGTTTAAAAAAGAACAAAGTAGATGAGAAATAGAGATAATTTATATCTTTGCTTAGGCCAGGTGAGCAGTAAAAAAAAAAAATAGTAAATATTGCTACAAAACAGTTGAAGAATAAAAAACTGAGCTTATAGATGCAATTATGTCAATTTTAGTGTCAAGTTCTAATTTTTTTTACCAACATGCACAAATAATTTACTTATGATTTTTTTTTATTTATAAAAAACTAAACAATAAATGCAAAAACACTTTGCATGCAGGAGTAAATGAAGAAACAAGAGCATCCACACAAATAATATAATGAGAATCACAATTCAAATGAGACAAAAAATAATTGGATTTTTCAGTGACATTCATTTTATTTTATGACAAAAGACGAAGGTTGACGATTGGAAAAGGATGAATTACTTCAAGATTCTGCTATTAAAGAAGCTTTAAATTAGCTGGTGAAAAATTGTGACTAATATTTAAGGCAAGTGGCAGTGGAGACCAAGGTTTATTGAACTTTTATCGTAAAATGAATGCATACACCTCTCCTCTTTGTAAGGTAGTGAGAAACAGCCTGTGGTTCATCGTTATTTTAACAATGAGGTTTCATGTAGGAGAATAAGGTCAACACTGAACAGATGATCATGCTGATTGCCTTTTTATCCTTTTAATTTTCTGTCCACAATGAAAGAAGAACATCTCTGTACAAAGTTTGTTTTTATTTTCATTGAGAAGCTCGGATCAGAGGTCATCATGCCATTCGACAGTGATGTCCCGGACCTTTCAGATAATTGAAAGATTAGAAAGATTATCCCACACACACAACTGTCCCCATCAAAGCAAACAAAAGAAGAAAAAAAAACACTATTTCCTTTTTTATTCTCTCTGTCTCTCTTATCAAACAATTAATCAAACCAGTTACTAAAATAAAACGTTTAGTTTTCTTCGATTTATTACTAATATATTAGTTATCAGATTGTTTAGGAACAATCCCATCCCTAAAAGGAAATTGTAATTCCCAACAGAATGCTGTGATTTTCTTTGCAGAGCAGTGTCTGTTTTTAATGCATTGTGGCCCGAGGTGCCAGAAGATCACAGCCATACATAAATGGTTTTCAGCTTTCCAGGCCGTGGTGAGACCCTCGTGATCTCTCCTTCTGGCAAAGTCTGGGAAACTAGTAATACCCCATCATTCATTAGCTCACTGCCAATTAAACTATTTAGTTGTGAGATGCTTTTTTTGAAGCAAAAAGGGATTGTGTACTGTGTAATGTACATGTGATGTGTTTGTCAGGTGTGTGTAACCTTATTTATTGCAATATTTGTTTTTTGTTTTTATTTTTTGTTTGGTTTGTTTGTTTTAATTTTATGGTATGTTTTCTAAATCATATCTTAAAGATTTGTCTCTTCCAATTTTTTTGTATTTGTGCCATGAAAACGATACTGATTCTGAACAAATGTCAGAGTTGCTTGTTGCATTGCAGAGATGCAATTTAATGTCATTTGACTGTGTTAATTCCATTAACCATTTTTATGATGATCTATTGTTGTTTGCAATATATTTTCTTCTGTTATTTCATGCAGAAGATGAGGTTCTAATCTTTAAGCCTGCAGAAAACTATTTCCATTTTTTCTTGTATCTTCTACCCCAATATGTTCTTGCCTTGTTTTCTACATTGGAATATAAGGAAACAAAATTCCCATCTGGCCTTCAGCTGGTTTAAAATAGAGCAGCTAGACTCCTACATGGTACCGCAAAGAGACCTTATCACCGTTCTTGTTATTGCCCTTCAAAATGTACTTGCAAAATACCACACTGATTACAGTAATGCTGACACTTGTTTAAAAGTACTTTGTGAATTAGTTTAGAATAAATTTCTAAACAGCTTAATCCCTGATCCACCTCCAACCCTTATAGGTTTCCATTGCATAAACCAACTTAGAAATGAAATCAGATTTAGTATGATCTTTAGTTGTCTTTCAGTTCTTTTCATCTTATTTCATTGTTGTGTTGTTCAGCCAGATAATCTATATTGCTTATGGGGTTTTTTGTGTTTGCTTTGTTTTTGGTTTTTTGTTAGTACTGAAAAGCACTGTAAAGCACTTTTGCCAGAATAAGCTGCTTCAAAAGTGTTTTATAAACACTGTGACTAGACTTGACTTGAATCATCTCCATGAGTTCTGATTCGCCAGAGTTGACAGGTGTGATTGTAGCAACTGAATGCTTCCCTCAGAGGATGAAAACATATTCATTCATTAAATCTCAGTGGATTGCTCCTCCTGAGCTTTATATATGCAGTGGCCTTTTTCCCGAGTCACCAGCTGACAATCACTGGTTACCACCCATCTGTGAGAGCGTGGCTATGTGTCAGCTAAGTGACATTTGAATGGGCTCCTTACTCACCGTGTGGTGTTGAAGTGTCAACATCTTTGTCTGGCCCTGACAGAAAGTCAGCTCTGATGGATATGACATTGGAGCTCCTTGGCATTATTGCTCCCATTGAGAAGTCTGTAGGAGTCCACACCTACAGGATACAGAGTGCCTCTGTCTCTGCATCACACACGCACACTTTCGGACGCATATGCACGTGGATTCACATGCCCATGCACATGAAATGATCATAAAGGCACAAAGCCAAATAGCATAATCCCTCAATGATCCATCAAGTGTTTGAGCAGCCAATGTGTCCTGACCATTAAGTGGGCAAGGAGAGCATCTTTGAGATGGTAATGTTGCTGTGCTCATTTTGCACATGGCCAAGACAAAATGCCAACTGCTAATCAGCCATGTGTGTTGGAGGACAAGAGCACTAAAGAGAGAGAGAGAGAGAGGACCATTAAGGCTTTTTCAAAAATCTAAACAGGCATTTTTCCTCATTATTTGTGTGGATCATAATCCAGCTGCAGCCAGTAATTGGGTTTTTGTTGGGAACTTCATGAACTGCACCAAATGTGCAATGTTTATGTAAACCATCCGCCAGAAATTAACAGCACAATCACACATTATGTTAAACCACATCACTAGCAACAGAAATGTTCGAAGGTCCAACTACAAATAAAGATTGTTTGTGACAAACATTATCTCACACAGACAACAAAATTATCCAATATAAATCTACTTTTGTTTTTCTTTTCTAATTTGAGGCAAAAGAGCTATCAAGGGGTAATAATAGTCTTGTTACAGAAGTGGAGTTTGGGTTTAGAGGACCAGGATTTAAGTCCCTGTACTGGCAACACATGTGTACCACTGTGGACCCCTGGGCAACACCCTTAACACCCCCCACCTACTTCCTGGGCATCAGGATATGGGAGCCCGCTGCTCTAGTAAATTTGCCAGAGGTAAAATGCAGAGCCTAACTTCCCAACCCTAATAATAAAGTAAAACTTTCATTATTACTTTTGCTATGTTAGACAATAATTCCACAAGAGAACAGTACAGAGTTCACCCCCCGAGTTCCTACATCAGTTCTAACAATACCAAACATGTCGACAACAGAGGAGATCTTGATAAGAAACAACTGGGTCTGTCCGGCCGTTAAATACATCACAGCTTTTTTTCCTTATTAGTCCTTTTTCCTGGTTGCATAGGAACTGTACTGCAAAACGCTGCTCCTGCAGGGGGAGGTTGCACCCCTTTGTGTTTTACATCTGGGTATACCTCCTCAAGCTCTCTCAAAGCGGACCAAAATCTGCTTGTAAAGGATCCAGACACAGATGGAAGGCTAGGTTCATGTCAGTGTGCAGATTTAGCTCAAGGCATAAAATGACCTTTAGTGAAAGGTAACAGCGTCAACCACTACCTTGCCCAAACAGGAACTTTGTTGCGCCTAATTCTATTGGAAGTCTTCTTTGTTGTAAGAATGAGTCAAGCATATAATGTTTAACTGGAAATAAACTATTGAACCCTACGAGCATGGCAAGTAGAATAATACCTCTAAAAAGACATTTTACATTCCGGAACATAAGTGGGGGTAAATAAAACATTCTTTCAGTGTGGGACAGTTTTACTGTCAAAAGAAAAATATGTTTGACAAACTCAAGTCAGTACCTTCTTTAAGTGACACGATTGTTAACATTCGCATAACTTAATCCGGCATTTGCACTCACTCTGGCTGCCAAGCTGTGAACCGAATAAAAGGGAAAGTGTCTAAACAAACACACGGTAACAAGTGCCTCACACAAACGTGTAGCGCTGCACACGGAGATGTTTGGGCTTAGTGTGTGGCACACTGTGATGTTGGGGGCGGACACTTAACAGATGGTGCCAGCTACCTCCCAGGATAGTAATGTTCAATTATCTGTGTCCAATTTACACCTTTGCAGTGAGCAAGACGGACAGCGAGAGAGAGAGAGAGAGAGAGAGAGAGAGGTGTAAGTGAAGGGTAGAATTGACGTGAAACAGAGCAGAGAGTATGACAGTGACACAAATATGGATTATTTTAAACTTTTTATTTCCATCCCCCTTTTCTAGAGGGTAAATCACAGCTTAGCACTGCTGACTTTCTTCCCCCTCCCCCTATGTGCTTACACAGCTCTCATGGGCTCTTGCCTGTGGACAGCAATAATAGGAGCATGTTGAGGTCAACTGTAATTTGATGGGGGTAGAAAAGGCAAACAGATCACCATTTTATTTATTTGTTCAGTTCAATTTCAACACTTGAAAGAAATTAGTGCCAGTTCAATTAGTTCAAAATAACCAAGATGAGTTCAAATTTGGCTTTGGTAAATGAACACGGCTTCTGTTTTGGCTCTTAGTACATAACCTGAGCCATGAAATGGAATTATTCATGTCTTCGAGGCTTGGGTAAAAGGTGACACAGTCTTTGTCAGCACCTGGAGTTTACTCTCACTGAGCTGTTTACTACTGTCACATTTCTCTAAAGCGCTTTAAATAAGCGAGGCTACTCATAAATTAAGCTACATGTAGAAAGTTATACATATAATGCCTGACTGAATAGAAGATGGAAGATTAGAAGTGTCATTTTCCATATTTGTTGATAGGCCAGATGATTTAAAAAAAAAAAAAAAAAAAAAAAAACAGTAACAAGCCATGACCAGCGACTGAGATATGTTAGATTCTGTGCCACTTTTTTTGCACACTTTGAGGCCAAATTTGTCTGCATGCCAACAATTCATTGGCATGACACACCTTAACCAAGACTTTACATGGCAGATTGCTTTTATCATTATGTTTTATTTTTGCACTTTCAGTAGAAAAGTGGGGCTACATGGTGGCATAGTGGTTAGCACTGTGGCCTCACAACAAGAAGGTCACTGGTTCTGTCCAGGTACTCTGGCTTCCTCCCACCACCCAAAGATCGGCCATGTTCGGTTAACTGGGTACTCTAAATTGCCCATAGAAGTGGGAGTGAGTGGTTATTTGTCTCTGTGTGGCCTTGCAATGGACTGGTGAACTGTTCAGGGTGTACCCTGCCTTTTGGCCAAAGACTGCTGGTATAGGCTCCAGCTTCCCTGCGACCCTTCATCAGGCTAAGCGGATAGGATGATGAATGAATGTGTAGAAAAGTGCCTACAGTGAACCAGAACCACAGAGCTTTTTTCCCCAAAGCTTTACCAACATACACATTCACAGTGAAATTTGATAAGTTATAGACATAATATCATAAACACAATTGATGCCGTTTTCCACCATGAGATGAAGCAACAGCCACATTTTAAACCAAACAAGTTGTTCTTTGAGATATACACCGGACAAATAACATCAGTCCGTACGTGCAGTTTTATCTAAATTGAGTGTGCATGGACTGTCTCCGAAGTGCAACACAACCTGTCCTGTCTTTTTAAGTTGTATATAGTTAGACCTGCTGGTGAGAGTGGGTCCTTTATCTTGGGGCAATTTGGATGAAATATAAATTTTAAAAAAAAACTGACAAAAATATTTGTATATGTTGTCAAAAAACATGTGAAAACAAGGTCCAAATGAGTGAAAAGACTTGGTAATAAGGAAGTATATTATATTAAAGCACAGTAAAATGCATGTGTTTTGTACATAAAATGCATATTCTTGCAAAAATCAAGCTTTTATGCTATTTTGTACTTTTTTTTTTTTTCTTTTTTTTTTTTTTTTTTAGATCTACCACTGTGTGGGTATGGCGTTAACCCCCAGTGTGCAGCAGTGCTCACTTCACAACTGGAGGGTGTACTTCACCTCTTCACCTCTCTTTTGTACCTGTTATAGTTTATGAATAATTTGTTCCAGATTTAATTAAAGAGACTTCACTTCAGCCACACGTGCTTACTTTGCTTACAGGATTTTCCTTAAAAATCACAGCATGAATAATGGAGGTTGCTGAAGTGTAATGAATGCAGTTATGTATACAGTCCACAAGTCACACAAACACTCAGTGTTAGCTATTTCCCCTTACCTCTGCTCTCATCGCTCTCGCCTTTCCTCCCCCACTCTTTCACTTCCTCTTATCTTCTCCACTGGTCCATTCAAGGACAAAACAGCACATGGTTTAGCCAACCTGAGTAGTTTGTTGGGCTGGTGAAAACACTTAAAATCTGTAGATGTATGTATTGAATATAAGAGAATGCCATAAGAGAGAAAGCTGGATGTTTGGATTTGGTTCCCTGCATATCTTAGAGTCCTCTCTTTTTCCTTTGAAGCCCTTTTAGCTGTGGCCTTGAGCAGTTGCCTGCTAATGCTGAAGTCCCTATTCCATAGAGATTGCGCATTGCCATCCTCACAAAACACCCATTGCACTCTTACACACATGCTCATACCTGGCTGCACACAAGCAATATGGCAAACGGTCTTTCGCTTTAACCCACAGAATATTTATACACATGGATAGCCGACTCCTTCTTGTGCACACAAGAACATCCATGCGAGATTCATTAAGGTTGCATACCCCAACAGGACCAGAGCTTCCAGTTTCTTTCGTTAAAGGTCTCTTTCCCTCTACATGTGCTTGAAAGTTGCGGAAGCAGAAAGCCCTAAATGGAATCAGATATAAAGATGATTTTTTTGAAAATACAAGGTAACAGTCTGACTATGACTGAAGCAGTAACAATCACAGGGAACTTGCACTGTTTGATGCCAAATGGTCCCTTGAGGGTAAGGCTCAGCGGTCAGCTCCCTGCAGAGACACAGTGAGCACTTTGGCAATTTACCATCATTCTACCCTTTTTAAGGCAACCCAGCACAAACACGCCTTTGTTCACTGACCTTTGAATAATTCAGCTCGAGCAAAATGCTACAACACATTTTTGATCAAAGTCTCACTATCAAGAGGAGGAGGCATTTTCTAGACGCTATGTGTTCCTCTCCACTGAGGATAAAAGCTTCCCTCCTCAAACACGATCTTTAACAGAATGGATAAAGCCACAAAGTAGAAAATCCCCCGGAAATATTGGACAATCCATAGGTTTGTATTAAAGAGAGCACCTGATGCTTAGGAAAGGATTGCTCCCACACACCCTCCTCATCCTGCAGGGATTTGACCTCTGCATGGAGTAAAAAATGAGCTTATATTATCTGGAAGTTTTCCTTGGAAATCTGCTGTCCCCTTAACTTGACAAATGGCTGGAGATTACAGGTTGGCGACTATGGGAGCGCGCATCCACTTCAAAGCTTTGTGTAGAGGAAGGCCTTTGTTACCCCCAAGGCATCGATCAAAATAACCTTAACTTCTAAACTATTCATTTGAAGAAGCAGAGGAAACAAAAAGCCTTTTCTTGAGTTATAGGCTGTGACTGGGCTGTCCATCATCCAACAGCAGCACTTGTTTGACAGTGTGCACTGTGTGCATGTGTGTGCTTGCAAGCATGTGCATGCATTCTGCTGTGTCCATCATTCCATAGCAATATATGTTTGACTTGTCCTGTTGGGGAGATTCATGTTTTCTATACCCCTCAGGTGTTATGTGGAAATTGAAATGTGCTCCTAGAGTCCAGGGGGAATTTCTTTAAGGTTTGAAATAGCAGAGATTTATTGGCATGCTTTGTGTGTGTGTGTGTGTGTGTGTGTGTGTGTGTGTGTGTGTGTGTGTGTGTGTGTGTGTGTGTGTGTGTGTGTGTGTGCGTGCAGACACCTATCTTTACTTGCTTTTGTGCAAACGGCAGTTTTAAAAAAAAAAAAAAAAAAAAAAAAAAATATATATATATATATATATATATATATATATATATATATATATATATATATATATATTTTTTTTTTTTTTTTTTTTTTTTTCAAACCTGTACAGGTGAACTTAATGTGATCTTCTCTAAGCTTTTAAATGCACATGTCCAACTGTTAAATGTTTCAATACATTTTGCACAAGTTGCTGTTCTCTAACAAGGAGCTTAACGGCAAAGGTGTCTGATCCTTGAATTGACCAATAAATGCCCTGGTTCAATTAGAGCTGGTGTTTAAACAGTTGTCCTCATCATGCTGTTCACATTTTGACATCATGAGACCAAGACGACACCTAACAATGGAACAACAGTCCCTTGCCATTGCGATGCTTCAAACAGGACGTTCTCAGACAGAAGTGGCCACTGAGCTTGGAGTGTCACAGAGTGTCATCACCAGGTTGCAACAGAGATATCAAGAGACTGGAAGAGTCACAGAAAGGCCTAGAAGTGGACGTCCTTTGACCACATCCCGTGCTGATGACCGCTACATTGTGAACACTGCCCTGAGAAACCGGATGATGAATGCCACTCAACTCCAGGCACGTTCAAGAGAGGTGAGAGGCACCCAAGTGTCACGTCAGACCATTCCAAACCGTTTCCATCAGCGTGGTCTGCGTGCTAGACGACCTGCACGGGTACCTGACCACACCACCAGGCACAGGCATCATCATCTTGCATGGGCCAGGGAGCTTTTACGCTGGACGAGGAACCAGTGGGCCTCAGTGCTGTTCTCTGATGAAAGTCGATTCACACTGAGCAGAAATGATGGCCGGCAACGATGTTGGAGACGTCAGGGAGAGCGCTATGCATCAGCCACTGTTGTCACCAGGCGAGCTTTTGGTGGTGGCGGTGTTACAGTGTGGGCAGGGGTGTCCACTTGGTACAGAACTGCCCTACACTTCATGAATGGTACAGTGACAAGCCTATACTACCTGAATAACATCATTAATCCAGTGATTGTGCCCCTACATGAACAGCACAGGCCTAATTTCATCTTCATGGACGACAATGCTCCTGCTCATCGAGGCCGCATCATCAGGGAACGGCTGTTGGAGACTGGTGTACCTCAAATGGAATGGCCTGCACTCTCTCCAGACCTGAATCCCATTGAAAACCTGTGGGATCAGCTGAGCCGTCGTGTAGAGGCTCGAAACCCTGCACCCCAGAACCTCAATGACCTGAGGGCTGCCCTTCAAGAAGAGTGGGATGCCATGCCTCAGCAGGCAATAAGTTGCCTTGTGAACAGCATGAGACGTCGTTGTCAAGCTGTAATTGATGCTCAAGGGCACATGACGAGATATTGAGACGTTCAAATTTTTTGTTGTGGTGTAACTACCATTGTTGTTACCTTTTGTGTTGAATGAATTTTTTGAGATGAGGAAATCAGTAGTGCATCCTTCTACTTAAATGTATTTTATGATATTATATCACTGTAGCATGAACATATTGCATTTTCCATAAATTTCACCTGAAAGCCAAATATCCCTAACTTTTTGTGAGTAGTGTATATATATATATATATATATATATATATATATATATATATATATATATATATATATATATATATATATATATGTATAAGGAGACCTCTAAGGAGACCTCTACTCTGGTTTGACACATCTCCCTTTCAGCCTCCAGTGGATGGTACAACATCCCAGCCTTTATAAGGAAGTAAAATATGTTGCATACCACATCCACTGACAAACCATTACAACTATTTGCCCTCCTGAGCTTTCTTGATTTTCAATAGGACCATCAGTTATTTGCTGCACCTTTGTGAGCAGTGCTGTCATGATGTGACTTCTGTTTCACCACATCCTAAAGATTCTCTGTTGGGTATTTTGGTCATTAGAATCCAGTTTGCTTTGTTTAAGACGCTAATAAAGAAAAACTTTTAAATTGCTTCCATGATCAGTGGAACCCCAAGGTTAGAGTCACCACTTAACATGAAATGCCGGTAAGAGCAAGAGTGGTTGTATATAAGGGACCCATACATGCAGGGGAAGAACTTGTAATGGGATTCAAACCAGAAGCTTTTTGCTGAGAGGCAACTGTTCTAACTACCACACTACTGTGAAGCCGCACATCCCGCATTCTCCCAATACTTCATCATGCTGGACACCATCTGCAGCACCATTTAAAAAGTCACTTAAATAACTTCGCTGCAATTAAGCATGTCTACACGGCCGGATGCATTGGGTTTCTGGCCTTGTGGTGTGTTTGCTTTAATGAGCACAAGAATTAGGTGTAAGTGATAAAGTCTGTGTTGAGTCTATACTTGCGCCATTTACATGATAACAGTGGTTTTGTTAGTTGTGTGATAAGATGTTGCCATAGTGACAGTCCATTGGCTGCCTTGGAAAGATGATTGAGAAGTGTTTCCATTCTTATCGGCTTCTGTACAAAATATATCCATAAAACGTTATCAAAGGTCAAAAAGAAATGGACACAAAAGAAATGTAATTTTGTGTAAGCTTTCTTTGTTGTCACCTTGATTAGAACAGATCTGGCAGACAGACAGATGCAGCACAGAGCATCAGCTATTCCTTTCACATGTTTGAATATGCTGTTTTGGGTAATGAGATTAAAAGAAATGCAATAAAATAGATCAGATTCATTTCAATCACCAAAACAAATCAATATTTAGAGCGGGCTTGCAGCACATTGTAGTTAATATTTAAAAAAAAAAAAAAAGAAGAAAGAGCCCTTTAGCACTATACACTTTATATTTATCTGCAGACTATAGACTATTTGTACACAGGAGAAGTCAAAACAAATGAAGAAAAATTAGATGGAAACTGGCATCAATGATTCTTGTCGGAAGAGTAAAACGTGTGTTTAGCTTTGCCTTAAAGCCTGCAGGTTTATAAAATCAAACCGTGCATTTTTAATTAAATATCTAAGAAATGTATGTTTTGCATGCTGGAATATAAAACGTTTGATCTTAATACCGCAGAGCTGTGCTTTGAGTTCACCATTTGTTTGTGCCTCAGCTAATTAATAAGAAATATGAAGCTCAGCCAATCAGGAGATAAGATCAGTAGGTTTCTGTGCAGGATGAGGTCTGGAGGGACTGTATTATGCATGGCAACGTGGGTGTGTGTTCTGTACATAAAACCGGTGCACTCTGTAAATATACATGTTTTGGATTGAGCAGTATGTGCACGTTGTGCATGTGGGTGGGCACCAGCATGTGCAGTTGCAGAGGGAAGTGTGCATGGCGTCTTTGTGTAGCTGTGCATGCTATGACCTTTCTTACGGAACAGCTGTGAAGTCAAGTGACAGTGGAGCTTGAAACCAAAATGTCCTGACATTAAAAACCAACAGTCCACTGTCACTGAACCCTCCCAGTTTGCAGTTTGTGAGCACATTGTGGGAATTTCATATTTTAGAAACAGCACAATTTTTTGGATTCATCGTATTGTATTACTCTAATTTGAAAACCACAGTTGAGATAAAAAGAATTAAAATTGACATGTTTTTTGCTTTTTTTCAGTTATTTTTTTTTTTACTTATTCTTTCTAAGCTAACTAACGAGCTGGTCATAATGTAACAGTAACAACTGACCTAATTGAGAGCAAGCATCACTGTTCAAAAGAGCAACAAAAGTGTTGCTGCTGCATTCAGCTTCCTTCATCATCACTCACATCTTGATGAAAATGATATTATGATGACCATTGAACTATCATAAGCAACAGCAGCCATGGATTAACTGGCTGCTCTCCAGTAGGTTGGTGTTATGCTTGACCCTCATAGATAAAAAGCCTTGAGCAGCGATGATCCATCAGGTTCAGAGCTCTAATGTGTTCAGCATGTGTTTAGACAGATGCTGTTGGCCATCACAATAAGTTTTAGATCCCTTCATCCATTATTCTTGTGTATTGCCTCCACAAAATGCCCACACAGTCACCTAAGCACCAACACACATTTTGCACAGAGGTGATAACCAGTCATGAGTTTTACTGAAAATTCTGAAGCTTTTTCAGACTTTCATTAATTCATTACTTAACCTCGATCCAACATGCCGACCACGCAGATCCACTGTTATACGGAGTCAGTGCTCTGCAGTTCCCCTATATAACAAGGTCATTGCTGAGTTTTAAGCATTATATAATAAAATGGAATCCTTTTAATGATTAATAATAAACCTAAACTCTATATACAAGTCTAACTGAAGGTAGCATACTGTAGGAGCTTTAGGACTAGGCTACCATTCATATATGGTCTGGTTAAGGTGATTTAGTTGACTTTTTAGCATGAAAACAAAAAAACAAAAAAAAAAAAAAAAAGAAGAGGAAGATGAAAGTCTTATGCATGTGCATTTAGTTTGTCTCTTTGTTCAGCTTGTGGGCAGATTATTCTGTTGTGGACAGGTTATGTATGTGTAATTGAGTTAAGGAGAAGAAATCAAATACGCAATATTAAATGACAAAACAAACAGATGTGTGTCTGCCTGTAATGCGAGAAACAAAGGGTGTGGAAGACAGATCAAATAAAGCAGGCAGTGTGGTGTCAGTAAGCTGAGTTAAGTAAGCTTAATTCCATCCATTAACACTGTTTACCACCTTTTTTTTTTTATCATCCAGAAATGAATTGCCACTCTTAGCAAAAGCTATGAGGCAAATAGGATTTAAATACATCTGCTTCTAAATCAAATAAGATTTAAATATATTTGTTTCCACTCATCCTGAACTATTTTCATGCTCACAATCATCTGTAAATGAGAAGGGTCACAACCCGCAATAAGAATGTGTGTAAATGCATATTTTCCTCTGTGTTTTTATACGTTTGCATATACGGATTGATGGCTCCATGTGCAGCCAAGTCATAAGGTGACAAAGAGTATGTTAAGGTTTTACAGCAATCTGTTCACCGGCGGAATATTGGTTGAATTCCAAGGGCCTGGAGTGCATCAGACATACGGCAAAACAGCTGCTGCTATACAGAAGATAAGCTAAACTGTCCATCATGTCATGTGACAGCTCAGAGAGGAACGCTGCACACATCAATCTCCATAGACTCTTCACTGCCTGTCAGACTCTGAATATATCTGCCACTGCAAAAAAAAAAAAAAAGGTAGCCTGAGGGTGTTGGAAATGCAGAAGGGAGGTGGGTGAGGGGGGACTTGAGATGGGGATAAGGAAAGAGTTAATAAGGAGGCAGATTGAATGTAAAAAAGTGGTGAGTCAACCCCTGAGTGAGCACAAGCTGAATGGGGAAAATGGAGCAGGTAAAAGAGGAAGAAAACAGGAAGGATGTTGCAATAGAAAACACTTCCTCCCAAGAGACTCATACCTTAAGGGAATCCTGTGATCACTGCTGCATTTGTGTGTTTGCGTGTGTGTGGGGCCACAGTAGGTGGTGTCTGTATGAACTATCACGCAGTTTATTTATGACGGCTCCCCGCTGACGGTTACAGAGACGGAGAGCAACATGCTTCCATCTCAGTGCTTTTAGTTTTACCACTCACATTTTATTCTCTCAGATGAAGTGTGAGCGTTTACACACTACTTAGATCAATAGCTTCAAGCCATTTTTAGGTAAAAACAAAAAAGTGGTGTACACGCCTTTGCAATTACAGTTTTGTTTTTTTGTCTTTTTAGTCTAAATAAAACATCATTAATTAAATATAAAACACTTGATAAATATAACAAGTCAATGTTATAGAATGTGTTTTAAAGATATTATACTGCAGGTTTCTGTAATGCAGACAGTTTGCAGCTTCTCTGTCTGTCAGCCTTTCATAGATGTCTGATCACAATTAATTGAGCTGAGCACATAATCGCTTTGCATAATTGATGGAATCCTTTCAATTCACCTGGTATTAAAACAGCTTGTCAAAACTAAAAGAAATGTCAAATTTCATTTCCACTCTTCATCTCAAGGTGCTTAACATCTGTTATTTGATTAACAGCATTTCAGTGAGCATCTCATTAACATTAATATCATGAAAAGCCAAACATTTCAACCTTGCTTTGGGCTCATTTTGGTTTTAAGCCAAATCACAAAGGCCATTCAGTAACTTGGTAGAGGCATCTTTGAGATTTTACAAATGTTTATTGTCCCAAATCTCAGATGTAAGCGGTTTTGGAGAAAAGCCTCTGCTAAAGGACTGAAGAATAGAACAGAATAGACTAGATACTCTAAAAAGAATAGGGCAAACAAAAGCAGAAAAAAGAATTTCAAACTAAAATTGCGGTTGTTATATCTTAAAAAATGTATCATCACCATGGATTTAATGACTGCAGAAACATTACCTTACCTGCAAAGCTCATCTGACCTTTACCAGGAGTTACAATTTGCATTGTAAAATGATCTAATTAATAGTGTCTCTAAAAAAATGACAACTAGTTTTAGAGCCAACAGAAATGTGTAAATGTTCATGTTAAATGTTCAGTAGGTTTAATATTCAACACTGTAGGAGGCAAGAGAACACAGTGGTAGAAATAAATGAACAATCTAACAAATAGATTTGTATGGTGATGTATTGATTTTTGCATGCAAATTAATAGATGTTTTCAGAACATGAAACGTGAATAAAAAGAAAAAAAAACCAAATCCGATGGTGTTTAATGCAGCACTGTAGGCTATAGTATACACAAAAAGCCACTCCTGACTCCAATCAGGTGTTGCTTTCTTATTTATCCACTGTGTTCCCAGACCAATCAGTGCTGTGTACTGAGAGCACGTGAGAGGTGGGCATTGTGTAATCAGATGGGAATAGTCTGCTCACAGCTTGCTTAAATGAGGGAATGTGTGAATGGAATGAAAAATACTTTATGCAATTTCCGCTCAACTTACAGAATTGTTGTGTTGGTTGCCTAGTAACTGTAAAACTGAAACACAAGTGCAGGGGCCCTAGTGAATAAGGCTCCCACCATCTCTCTGTTTTCTTTGCTGCTTGTCTTTTCACCTTATCCTAATACCATACAGACATATGTATATATATATATATATATATATATATATATATATATATATATATATATATATATATATATATATATATATATTTTTTTTTTTTTTTTTTTTTTTTTTTTTTTTTTCTGTGATGTGACATTCATTGCCTTGTCTTCTGCTTTTTAACCAGAGACACAGCAGCAGGTTGTGACAACATGTCTGGATGATTCTGGAAGTGTGCTGGCGTCCATGTAAAAGAGGAATTCTAATACACTTGCTACCCTTTCTACTTTCTACTTTCATAGAGTTTCATATATATAGAGTTTCACTGTTGTTTTTTTAATCTGATTTCACCAAACATTTAAGGGATCACCATCAGTCAGGATGTTTATGCCACAATGTTTCTTTGTTAAAGATGATGGACCTCCACCATCCTTCCAGTTTTTAACAATGCGTTGGATTGTTCTTAACCCACTTTTAATAGTTTCTACAGTCTTATTGAATGTTTTCTTTGCTTGATGCTTGCCAGTGATTTGACCCTTCTTAAGCAGACAACCTTTTTTTTCCCACAACCACGGGATTCATCTCTTCACGTGTTTGTTTAGGAAACGAGAATCTGCACATTGCATCAGTTTTAAATAACTTGTTGCCAGCTGAAAGATAATCTCCCTTGCAGTTATTAACCAAAAGGAGGTCCCTATGTCCTTGCTTAGTTTTCTGGGGGGGGGGGGGTTTGTACTAGTTGTACAGCAGTTATGTTTCTTTTTTGTTCCCCATTCATTGTACCCGTTTTGTTTCTAATTCATAGATACAGCAAATTAAATTAAAAAATCATATTTGCGTTGTACTAACAAAGCTTAATCATTTTCATCAGCCGCAGGAAATTGCTATCAGGATTTAATGGCACTCGTATGGCAGTGAAGCAATATGTACATATGGGAGAGCACAGAGCGGTCATCTTAGAGCAGCTGGAATATCATCCCAGGATTGCTTTTTGCTTCCTCTCACTGTGAATATCAAATACGATGTTGAAATTACTTAATCTATAAGGAGAATGGCTTATAAATCTGTAATCGAAAAGAAAAAAAAAATTATAACCTGCAACCACGACACCTGCAGTGAGTCTCTTTGTTCTCCCCTTTTCTCTTTTCAGCACAGTTTTTTTTCGAGCTGTACACGTTTTCAGGCTCACTGGAGGCATTCCAATAGATCCATCAATTTGGCAAAGCAGTGTGTGTGAAGCATAAGAGTCAATCCTTTGGGACACACACGTAAATACAAAGACACAAACGCATGCCAATAGTTTATTTGGCTTTTCTCTGTGGTTTCACTGGCAGGAAATCTCAAAGGTGCTGCTTGCGTGTTGGATATGTCCTCCATGCTGTAGTTCCCTTTGTTTTTTTACATGGCGCGGTTGGCCTGCATGGTTTTCACTGAGCTGTTTGTGGAGGACTTCCACAGACACTTCTTCTCTATTTGACAACAGTTCCGTCTGTGTTTATCCTCAATGATTACAATGCTGTCAGTCACAGTGAAATCTGAAGGTGCAGCGCTCTGCATGGTGTCTGATCACATGTATATACAGCTTCTTTAACATCCAGCCTCCATCCTGCTGTTTTGGTGTTGATGCACTCATTAGGAAAGATCAAATGGGAGTAAACTTGTGTGTTTGCTCACGCACATTCGTATGTTCTCGCTGTACAATCAGTCAAAACAACAAAGATCAAATAAAATAAAATAAAATGTTTAAAATGAAATGTTAATCTGATCAGATGTGCACAGTGAAAGACTTTGACAAAAGAATGCAAATCAAACCTTTTATTTAATTATTATTCTTTTTGGTCAAGTAAAAATAAATAACTAGCAGAAGTCATCTTGTTAATTAGTAATGTTATGTCCCTCCATAGCACATCCTATTGCAGGTTATTAATCAAACCAATGCCAGAGAATCTTATTTTTAATGACTGGTTGCAAATTTAAATATCAAAATATTGTAAATTTGGCAGTCAGTAATGGTTCCAATTGCCATTGATGACAAATCATATTTTAACTATTGCCTATTTTGGGAAAAGTAAACCCCATCTGTCAAACTATTGCCACCCACTTTACATCAGTACCTGAAAAATTCACATTCAGACAATTGTGTATTTCTTTTATGAGGGAAACCTCTGGGTTGTTTATTTAATTCAGGCATCATACATCTCACCCAGCTGACTGCTCATGTCAACCACACATAAGTCATAAAAAAACACCACTTTAGTGGCATAACAGAAAATGATGTGCCATCAGCATTTTAAAGAACTACATACTTTCACCACAGACACATCGTTGCATATTTAAAGAAGCTATATAGACAGCAAATGTTGATATAAGATGATGAAGTTTATAATTTGCTTGAATTTTCTAAAAAAAAAAAACAACAAAAAAAAAACAGATAAATAAATTAATTAATTCACAACATGTAATCAACAGTTTTACATCTATAGTACGCCCTCAAAAATCTCTTGCAAGCTCATCAGAAAGTAACAAGATTCCTTGCATGCTCCAGATCATGTAAAGCATTTGATTAAACGACAACATAATTATATATAATCTCAATTTACTGATTAGCTAAATTAGGATATGTTGTTTTTTTTTTTTTTAAGTTAGGCTGATTTGAATAATTAAATACTTATAACAGACATTCAACATTAAGACAACATGTTCAATATTCTCAGCCGATACAGACACATTGTTCTTCCTACAGATATTTAATCTGTTGCTCTGTCTTCTGTCTTTTCCCTCTCTCTTTTCTGACATCTGCCTCTCTTGCTGTCAATCCAACCCCTCTTCTCTACTTGCGGACGGCAGTGATGGCCTCAAAAGGCAAAGTTCGAGGTGAGTCGTGGCTGCTGCTGGTGTCCTCCCTTGTCTTTTCATTCAATCTTCAGTCAAATTCCAAAAAAAAATTTAAGTGTTGTCAGATTTTTTTAAACGAAACAGCATGCTTCTTTGGTGATTTTGACGTTTTAAAGTCCAATATGTTCACACTACTCAAATAATCAGTGACAGGGATCACACACTACTAGATCAACATGGACTTATCTCTTAGATTTTTATCAAGCAATTACTGCTTCCCTGTGGGTAAATCTGTAGTTGTCATTAGTATGATATATAGTTTCTGGTGGTTCACTTTGTTTTACTTACCTGGCGGTTTGAATCAGGTGGTTTCTCTCTCTCATGTCTGTTAAGATGCATGCATGAAAAATGTAATAGGCTTCATTGTTGGTTCCAGTGTTTAACAAGATTCTGCTTAGTTTCCTCAGCAAGGCATAGTTTACTCTTCATCCTTTCCATCACGGTTGCTACATGTTTATTAGTTTCCTTTTCTGGTTTCTCATGAGATTTTCGCTTCCCCAGTTGTACCTTGTCTAGTACTTTCATTTAATGAAGTTCCTCCCTCCAGCTCCTCCCCCAAAGTACTCTACAGAATATCAAACAGGCCAGATATTTTTCTGGACACTGGTTTATGTCTAGATCCTGACAAACTGCAAATTTTGGGCACAACACATTTATTGCACAAAATAAAAAATCTGAAACTGTCTTTAGGAAATTACTTATGATTTACTTTTTTTTTACTAAAAAAATTACACCAAACCATTGAAAAAAAACAGCTTCTCAGTCATTTTACAATCACATTGACGATGGCCGAATACAGGGTTTTTAATGATTATCATCTAAATTTTTTGTTTGTTTTTCACATTTCCATAATTTTTAAGGAAACTTGCTAAATTACTGCAATGGATTAATTGTTTCTCACAAAGTGCAAAAGAACTCTTTTTCTTTTAAAATGTATTATTTAGTTTTGAACACATAATTTCAATTTAGATTTGTATGAACACCAGAAAGGGTCACATTTCAAATAACTAATCATACTGTATATTCACATGAGTGCATGATTAGACCTTGGCTTAGGTATATTTGGCATAAAGCAATTTTACCATTGATATTTTTGATGCACTGATACATTTTTAGAGGAGCTAAAGCTTGTCGGAGCTATCATTATCAACAATAATCAGATACTTTTTTTTTTTTAATGTAGCTGAACATTAAAACATATAATTGCATGTAGGTTTAGTTTCTTTCAGATGATTGGATCGGGATAAGTCCAGTCAGTTCCAAAATGTAGTCTGTAGTCTGACAGTGACCAAAATGTGTAGCCTGAACTAGAAAGACGATTGAGCAGCAAAAGAACAAGGAGTCCTGCGACAGATGGTGTAGTTCCCACAGAGCTCTGATCTCGTCATCTTATAGTCATTCTGAAGTTACACAGCCGTGATACTGAGTCATGACACTGCCTAAATCCACAGAAGAGCTAAAACAAGAGCTCAAAAATTCTACCTGAAAAGATCTTTTAAAACCAAGGAGAATATCAAGGACAGCTGGTGCTGTTAAAGATTTCATCATTGTGAGACTTCACGTTTTGTTAATGATCTGAATGTGAGTCAGGGTAAAAAAAAATGGTTTGAAGATGCCCAAACAAACATGTAACTCTGTAAAAAGACAACATTTTTGATGCTTAAAGGCAGAGTATGTAAGATTTCAGGGCGATTCTTTCCACCACCAGGTGGCAAACACCAGGTCGCGAGCAAAAACCACAAAACTGCTACCTCCACAAACGACCACAGGTTGGCAGTAATGAGCAAAACTCACCCCTCACTCCTTGCCAGCTCCAATGAGGGCAGGAATTGCTTGTGAGCTGTAGCTCAGAGCCGCTCTGCAATAAATGGGCTTATATGTGTGTATGTGTGTGTATATGTATGTGTGTGCCTGTATGTGTGTATGTATACATCTGTAGGTTGTTTTCTTTCTTTTTGTTTTTGGGTTATTTTTTAGTTGTTGTTTTTTTCTCTCCCTTTTCTCTCCCTTTATCTCTTTCCCTTTTCTTATGAGGTGTTTCTTCTCCTTTCTCTTTCTGTCTTTTGTCTGTCCTCTCTGGTCCAGCAGTACAAACTCTACAATTCAAACAACAATACAAAATAAACATAGAAATAAAACAAAAATTCAGAAAGTCAAGGGGATCATTATAAATATAAAGCTTCCCTTGGCAGAGAAAATTTGCTCAGCAGAACACAGCATCCAGACCATCATTCTGCTTGCCTAAATGCTGGACAAGACAAAAAAAAAAAAAAAAAAAAAAAGGGCTTATACTCCCCCTACTGGTCGGAAAAATGTACTTTTTTTTACTGGTCAGAAAACATTCAAGAAAGGTCTTTGTCATTAATTAAACTTGTAATTTAATAACGCATCAAATATGGACAGACTGGAACCTACATGTTTAAAAAACTATCTAATTATGATTGCAGTAATTTTTTTAGTTAATTTATTTTGAAAATATTGAAAATCTTACATACTCTACCTTTAAGCAATATTTACCATTTCTTTGTTTTTCTGGAAAATAATAATTTTTCAGCCATCCATTGTCTGTTATTTGAAAGCATTTTCTTCTTCATGTGGTGCATTTTTCCAAGTGTAGCCGCATTTTAAAGAAAGCTAAAACTGTTTTTCCACAGATGTAAATAGTAGTACATTTTAAGTGCTTGAAGCAGTTTTTTTTTTTTTTTTTTTTAACAAGTTTGTCTTTTGAACTCAGTTTTCATATGTCAAAAACCCTTTAAACTCCTTACATTACACAATCCTCTTCATCTTCCTACTTATCTTTTTGTCCCTATATCCTCATCCACAGCACCACTAGTTGTAAACAACACTTGTCCCCTCTACCCCTCAATACACACCTTTCCTATTTCCCTTCTGTGCTTGAACGAGTTATTAATTCAAGCCGTCTCTCCTTGACTAAATTCAGCTGCATGTGTTCGACTGTAACGTCTCATCCAATGTTGAGTCCCTCTTTTCTTTTAAAGCTACTCTTACCAGATCCTTATCCCTTTCCTCCTCGCTGTGATACTATAAAGGACTCATTACAGTCTTAATAGAAGACGGCAGTGAATCCATTACACTTATTTTGGAGACTATGAAATGATTATATCACAGTCCATCACATGTTGCTATTATGCCTCTCCCTGCCAAACAATGAGACTATATCATGTAAAGTCTAACTAATTGCTCTGTTATGAACAAAACCAAAGATATATCCATGAGTTCTTTTTTTTCCCTGCATTGTTTGACTTTGCAGAAAAGCTTCACACAAACATACACACACAAAGAAAACTAAATGTTTGTTGATCTGTGTTGATTTTGCTGAATGTCAATCAGCACATCATGTTTAAGGTTCATGTTACTAGCATTCATATAAATAAAGAGATGAACCAGAACATTATGGCTACTTACTGATGGCTAGCAAGGGTTATTTCATAATTAGTCCCAGTATCAAGGTAAATGGTAAATGGACGTGTACTTCTATAGTGCTTTTCTAGTCATACAGACCACTCAAAGTGCTTTACACTACTTGTCACATTCACCCATTCGCACACACACTCACTCAACACACTCATACCCCGATAGGCACATCGGGGGGCAGTTTGGGGTTCAGTGTCTTGCCCTAGGACACTTTGGCATTTCAGGGGAAGCCTGGAATCGATCCCCCAACTTACCAGTTGAAGGACAACTGCTCTTCCTCCTGAGCTACAGCCACCCCTGGGATAAATTAGAAGTGTGTATCGTGTGTCATGGTACTGTTTCGATGTCTCCATGTTATTTAATGTGATGCATTAGCTTCTTTTAGATCTTTAGTGTGGGAGCTAATCAGTTTTGCTGTCAAGCACAATGACACACAATGACAAGGAAACAAAAAATAGTTAATAGACATTTCACTATGACAGACATCTTTTAAAAAGTGTTCTGTAAAATAAACATCCAGCATGTCCAATCATCTCCTGCATAAGCTGCTAGATAAAACGCTTCCTGAACAGCAGAAAAAGAAGGAACTGTTTAAACAGACCTCTGTCTGAACGGGCCTCTTCAGATTAAATAAATGAAACAAAAAAAGGATTTTATACATCTTTTATACTACCGCATACAAAAGTTATTTTGGTTTTAACCTGTCCTGACATCATGACGCCAAGCAGCAGAATGCTGGTCTGGCTGCCATATTGCTCTGAAAAAATGTACTCTCCCAAGAGAAGCCTGTTAGATATGAGGCTCCCTTTTGACTCTTAAACTTTATTTTTTATTATTATATAATTTACAAAACAGTATCAGGTTTATATTATTCATTACAGAAAGGGTTTCATTCTGTTTTGTTCCCACTGTGCATTTCTGTTTTTGCTGACTAACAAAATAAAATATAATTTGGGGGTTTAAAAAAAAAAAAAACAAAGGAAAGGAAACAGTTCTCTGCGTGCACAAAATATATACTGAAACCATGGCCCAAAAACCAAGATATGGCACCCCTAACACACACATGCACACACACGCCCACACATATTATTTGCAATGCTTTTCCCAAATGAACATCCTAATTTGTTCTTTAAAAAAAAAGCATTTTTTTCGCGTAAGAAAGCAATCTTTTTCATCCATGTCTTAGGACTAATTATACGTGCAGTGATGACTTCAACTGCAGTGACTTTGTCCTCTGTCTGACTTTTCTTCCTTCCTTATTATTTTTGTCCCTGCAGTCCTTTAATGTTTAGTTTGGACAGTGCATGTGAAGGCATCAGCCCGTGAGCCTGGCTGAGTCTGAACCACAAACCATCTTGCAAAGGGACAAATTTTATACACAGCATGACAATGTCTCCTGATCCAATGTTGTTGTTGTGTCGAGATGTATGTATTTGGACTTGGGAATGTAACCAGTACAAAACACTGGGTAAAGTTTTTTTTTTTTTTTTTTTTTTTTTTTTTTTTTTTTTTTTTTTTATTTCTGTCCCTCCTTTTACTCCTTTTTCCTGCAAATAGCACAGCTTGTTTCTCCAGCTCTCTGCAACACTGCTGCTCCACTTCCCTCTCAGTTAGTGAACGGAGAGGGTGGTGCCAAGTTTGAAAGCTGAGGTTGTGAACAGTTTTATATTTTTCTTGTTTTGAAGCAACAAACTAAAGACTTTCCTCTGAAAGTGAGTTATTTCATACCTTAAAGCATTTTTGCCCCTGCAGTAATGCAATCTTCTACATTTTTCTTTGCCAAATAGTTTGTTGCAAAGCAAACCATCCACAAAGAAAAGGACAAAGCCATAATCTGCATATCCTGGTCTTTTCCTCCAAAGAAAAAGCTCTGCTGGAAGGGCTCCAAGTAGAGTTTTACTTTTGCTTTTACATCTGCTGGTTATGGACAGAAATTCCAAAGCAGCCAGCGGTCATCCCAGGTAGCACTGTTGCCCTGAAGCAACACAAGCTCTGTTGAAAACATGCTGATTTTCTGGGAAGTTTGGGACTCTTTGCCTATTGTTTGGGCAAAGAGACAGACATCAATAACTGGGACATC
The DNA here is from genome assembly GCF_933228915.1 of Telmatherina bonti. Lineage (NCBI taxonomy): Eukaryota > Metazoa > Chordata > Actinopteri > Atheriniformes > Telmatherinidae > Telmatherina > Telmatherina bonti. Next base: position 21,710,722 of record NC_136628.1, on the reverse strand, counting down.
CTCAAGATGAAAAGTCTGAATGTTAAGCCTGACTAAGTTGTGACTGGGTTTTAAAAGGCCTTTTAAACAAACATGAGTTTTGTGACAAAACATCAGTGTACGTCTAAAAAATCTCATTTATTTTGAATATAATTTCAAGCTCTGATTTGATGGAAAAAGGAGCACGTGGTAATATTTCTAAAATATCTTTTAACACTCTTCAAACTTGTAGTTTTTCTCAAATGATTTATTCAAGTGTGTTCAGGCTTCATTAGACCAGTCTGGCCTTAGCTTTTAAGAGAAGATCAGCAGTGTCAATCCTGGCATTGTGAGCTTTGACTGGGAGTTGTGGTAAAAGAGCACTGCAGTAAAGTCACTTTGACATGAGCCAAATGATAAAAGCAGTTTTTAAAGCTGGCACTCTCTGCCCACTGAATCTTGCAGCACATTCCCCCCAGGGCGAAGAGCCTTTCTCCAGATCACTCTTAAATGAACAGTATCTGTCAACACATCACCACACATTAGGAAATCACACAGTGTCATGTTGATGTGGGGAATTTGGGAGTTTATGGTGGCAGCAGTGATTAGTCTGATTTCCCTCCTGAATCCCATATGAGCCTGCGATCGCCCTGCTCGCACTGCATATGAAAGCATAAAAAATGGATTCCTTCATGCGATTAAAAAAAAAAAAAAAAAAAGTCCAGTCAAGCGCATTTTCCATCTGCATCAGTCAAATACAGCCCCGATATAACAGACTTCTCCTGACCTTATGCTTTCATGACATTCTAATCCAGCGAGTATTAATGTTGCCTATATTGCTTCACTATATATTTAAAGAGAGAACAAATAGGAATATTTTAGACCAGATAAGCTGCAAATGCTTCCCAAAATTTGCTTTCTGTTGCCTTTAATAGATCTATTATTTCCAGTACACGGTGTTCCCACATCTACACCTGCAAGTGTCCAAGGTTTAGACATGCAAGGTCATTAAGTTTCAATGAGCAGGGACTTGTTTTGTATGTTTACCTTTTATGTATTAAGCAGGCAGAAGAATATAGGTGCCCTTTTCGCACATTTCTGTGTAATAATGCAGTCATATGACAACCAGGACCTCTGTGGCAAAGGAAACATTCCTCTTTCATTTCTGCTCTTGCCTCAGTCGTGTTCTCCATTCTCTCCTTTCTTGCTTTCACTTTTCTGTCAAATATACTTCTATCCTCACCTAACTCACCTTTGCTTTCAGCTCCGTCTGCTCACTTTTGCCAGAAACCACTGTATGAAGTATTTATGAAGGCCAGGTTTACCTCTGTAATAAAACCATGAGATGTCTGACCTTGGCTCAGAAAGGATAGTGAGATCCCCAGCCATTCTGGACGGAGAAAGCTTGAACTCAGGCAGCTTACACACAGAACTGAGAGCGCTTTATATCTTAGACCTTTTAAATTGATGTGGCTGAATCAAGGGCAAGAAAACTGAGCAAATTATATGTGTCTGAAAGCATGTCTGGTCACCAATTTGAAATTATTGCGTAGGCTTTTAGAAATCCTCATATGCAGGATTTGGGTCGAGGAAAGCAACCTCATAAAAAAAGTTCTCCCGAAGCATGTTTTTCTTTCTCACCAGAAAAGAGAGACCGCTGTGTCCTCTGGCATGTTTGCAGTGATTTGTACACAAGAAGGCGCTCTCAGAGGAAAAAGTCTGCATCAATATTTTTTTTCACCACCTCAACTGTAGCTGTTATAACCACTTAGATCCCAGATGCAACTGGAAACATCATTCCTGTCAGAAAAAGGCCCTTTAAAAATAGACAAATCCATCTCAGCGTTCATATTTTTGTCATGGCACACTTCAAAATGACGTAAAAACACCACAAAAGGTAGGTTTTTTTTGTTTTTTTTGTCTGACTCCAAGGGCTAAGTTTGATGTCAAGTTTGTGATGGCAGCTCAAACAGCTGCCCAGTCTAATTACTGTATGTAAATGACAACAGCACTGCCATAGCAGATTCTCTGGTGCTGGATAATTATTTTCATATCTCCACATCTGAAATGACTGTCCTGGGGTGATTGTATACTAGTGCTGCATACAAAGGTATCTCCACCCTCTACACGGCTTGCATGCAATTTGCTCTCAGCAGAAATCTTATCTGTTGAAAAAACAAAACAGACAATAGAAAAAGAAAAAAACACTTTTTCAGCATACACACGTGCACAGAAAAATGTACATGCATTTTATTCACAAACTGAGAAGGAACAAAGAAGAGAAACAGAACCATTAATCCGTTTAGGATTCCCAAGATAACTTGTTTTACCAAATGCTGTTTCCAGGATGTGATCTTTTATATCAGTTGAGCTACGACCCCCAAGATAACATACATGGATGTTGCATTTCTAATATGGCATGTGCACCAGCTTTGGTGTTGATGTGTTAAAAAATCAAGGTAATAGGATCACAAATTTATTTTTCCTTGAATGAGTTAAAAATGATTTGATAGGTGTATAATACATGTTTTACAGTTAAATGGTGACCTAGTGACTATTATCTCACAAGCAAGGGAGTCCCAACCCTCAGTTTGACAAACAGTTTTTATGATTAATGTAAATATTTATTAATTGTTCATATCTCAACCTAAACTTTCCATCACACATTTGCAGCATTTCCAGTTCTTTCAGTATGGTGTTTATAGATGGCAGCATATGTCTCACATCATGTCATACCCTCATTCTCTCACATAACCCAACACTTCAACATGCTCATGTTGAAGTGTTGAAGTATATATATATATATATATATATATATATATATATATATATATATATATATATATATATATATATATATATATATATATTTTAATAGCCTAAAACAAATATTTATATATATATATATATATACATATAAATGTGTGTGTGTGTGTGTGTGCGTGTGTATTTGTTTGTTTTTTATATTAATGTTGTCTGTTAAATTAGTCCTCTACAGTGTTTCTTAGTGGAAGATATTATCCTAAATGCCAACCAATATTATCTTAAATATTTTACTTAAAAATGATTATGCAAATTAGTGAAATCGCTCAGCCACATCCAGTGGTGATATCTTTCATATCAGGAGGTTGTTATTACACATTTCACTTTTCATAGACATTCCACACCAAAGTTTTAAAAAACACTGAGAAGCAACACACTGCAGGTTAAATGAAAGGGTAAATCACCATTAGATAATTGCATGTAAATTAAGTGTATTTGAATATATTCTAATTTGCATAGAAATTAGATCAAAGTTATGTATATTGGACAAGGTGAATTTAATAAATCTGTTCAGATGTTAGAGTTAAAGGTTTCTGTCAGGTGAAATTTGGAGATGCTGTCAGGAATGACATGGGGTTGGATGGGCTGACAGTTCACCAATATGATATTATGTATTCCCAAGTATTAAGTTTTTATTCCTTGTAAATGCAAAAATAAGCAGCCCTCTCCATCCCAAAACACACAAACATGTGAGGTAAACCGTGCTTTGCTACAGAGAGAAAGACAGAGACAGAGAACAGCTCACCGCACACAACTGACCTTGCTACACACACGCGGGACTTCACCAGCAGTGTCTGCTGGAGGCTACCTGCTCTCAAAGTTGGAATTTACTTACTCAAATCCAACTAACTTGTATTGTTTAGGAGTGGAGACAAAGACATTGTCCACCTGCTGAGTCGCATTTATCACTCCTACAAAGAAGTTGATCTTGGCTTTGATTGAGGTGGTGTTGATATGATCAGTGTCCCCTAAAAAAAGAGTTCTGACACTCCTTGATCTTGCTGTCACATGGTTCATGTAGCAGTCAAAAGTGCCTAACAGCTCTTCTAGCCCCATCAGTTGCACTATTTCTACAGTAGTTTTCTGTAGGTCCTGGCTCCTCATATGCTTTACTTACAGCATTGACTTAGCTTACACGTAGTTTACCACAGCATTTTCTAATTCTGGGGAACGAACAACACAGCAGAAATCTGTTTTGTTGCAATTTTGCTTGGAAGGGTGATTGTAAGTATAAAGCTGAAAACTTTTACTGTTTGGATGCATTAATATTTCATGATCGATTAGTAGACGGGCGTACTGAAGTTAGGCATGTGTTCATTATATTATAGCACAGGTCTGAGGCTTCCATTTGCTTGGTAAAATCTGCTACAGACAGTTTCTAAAGCCTTATCAACCCCTACACTAAACATGGGAAAGTGCCAATCACTTATGCTGCACCATGTGTTTGGAATTAGATGCAAATTTAGCTAAATGTGAACAAGTTGGTCTCAGTACGTTTTATGAAAGTAACTCAAAATAAAACATATGCTTGTGCATTTTTTTTTTTTCCTCAATGTCCCTGTTCACAGCTCTGTGATCAGACTTAAAATACAACTTGCCAAGTTGCCCCTGACCGACGCCGCCCTGGCTTACAGTCAGATATTAATGCCTGTTAATGATGAGTGTGGACAAAAACATTCAAAAAGTTAGCAGGACTGTAACATATTGCAGACTCTTAATTAGGGAATGGCCAGGACTGTTAAAATACTGAAAATGGCACTTTAACTTCCGATGTGTTGAGTTTTGCCCAGGGATATTTCCTTTTTCTTTTTCTACAGTTGTGAATTGAAATGCTATTTAATGCATTTTCAACACATTACTGGATTTAACAATATTAATACCCGTGTCTTTTATTTGATTCACTCATCCAGTAAAATCTGTTACAATTTTAAAATATTGCTCTGTTTGGGGAAACTGTTGTTATGCGATTAAAATAGAATGAATCGAGATTTGTTTGTGACAAAGGCTCTAATTGATTAGATTTTTTTAACTGAGTTCCCACCCCTACTCCTTAAGTTAGACCATATGAAGGTTTTACTTTTCTTGGACGATATTAAAAAAAATTAAACGTTTTATTTGTATATTTTGTTTTAAAACTCAAATTGCTATCCTGACTAGTGCATTTTCTTCTTGGACAATGCCATGTTGTTTTCTACTGAAAAAGGTCAAAACTAAAGAAGCAATGTGTTTTTTAGAAGAAGCCGAGTGACGATGTGAAAATAACGCAGAGCAGGGAGCAATGATGCACTTCTCTGACATGTTAACCTCGGTTCCAGGAAGTTACAAACAACAAGTTGGGATCTTGGCTTGAAAAAGAAGCGTCTCGGGAATGAGAGTTTATTCATTTTCAAGTTATGCTTCTAATATCTTACTAATGCTTTAGCTGGAGAGCTGCGAGGAGGCTGGGGAGTTTTTTCTTTTTTTTTTCTACTCAAGGACGCCGTGACAGGATGCATGCCTGGTTGATGAATTCACACCAGCTATTGAGATGATCAAACTCTTGACCTTGTATCGTCTCTGCAATCACGAGGCCTCCCCGCTGCCTGAAGCGCTGAGAATCAGTCAGTCTGAAAAGATTGTGTACCCAGCTGCGTACGCCACCTGTGTAACCTTATAGACACTAACTGGTCATGGCAAAGCTGTCATGTCCGATGCAGTCTTGTGCATCTCATTCACGGTCTTCTTTAGTGGGATGCATCTTTTAGCAGAGAGGCACTTTAAGTCATGATTCATATGTCAGAGTATCTGGAACAGTGTAAGCCACAGCAGTGGTGGCTTATGCTCACACTATTTTCTTATGGTTTAAAACACTGACTTTTTTAAAAACAAAAACAGCTGGAGAGAACGTTTAAAGTGGGGATTTTAAAAGGAAAAAACATTATTTCTCACTCTGCCACAAAATAATACAACCAGTTTTAAGCAGGTATAATTAATTGAACAGGATTTTCTCATTAAATAATCATTTCATTGAACCTGCCTAGTTCTTATAACTTCACTGTCCACTAATGGAAGTTACCTTTCGGTAGTAATGCAGCATTATTTTCACATGTGTGTTATCACTAAATCATACAGGAAAGAAGAAGATGCCAAGTGTTTTTTACTCATTGTCCTTTATACCAGACGCTGCTGATGAGTCAGGAGGCATTCAGTTTATTGCATTTTGCAAATTCACCACAAGGTCAATTAATCTCACATACTTGACTAGAGCTGGGTGAAAAGGAGGATTTTAATCAAATGAATTCAGTGTTGATTCATGAAACTTGGAGATTGATATTCCCCAGTGACAACAGTGATCATACCATTTGCAGGACTTACAGGCGCTCAGTGAAATATTAGCATTTTTATGCATCTGAAAGGTTGCATGTGTCGCCTCCGTTCGACCTTAGCTTCTCTCACTCTGATAGTACAAGTTCAGTAGCTCTCCTAGCAACTTTGTTTCTGTGCACCCAATCCTAAAAATTCTAATTGTAAGGCTGGAAAACTATCAGAAACTTCATAAGTTAGGTGGATAAATGTTTTTCTGGTGGTTTTTCAAGGCTCTTTTATGGCCAAAATAAGCTTCCCTCACCGAGATCGTGCCCAGTTCTGATTTTATTCATGTACAAATGCATTACACTTACTTGTAAACTATATAGCACCATGTTACCTCTCATATCAGCAGCTAAGGCTAAGACTGCAGGCTCCTGCATGTTCCACAGACACCAAATGTTCTGGGATGTCACCAGGCACATGCATACTCTGAAATAATTGTCAAACATTCTCTTAGATATCCTATTTCCGATGTGCATATAGATGCATCAGAGCAGAATATTAATGTAATCTGATTACTCCCAAATATCCCATTTTGATGGCCATGTGCTCAGTGTGGCGCAGTAGTTTATAAAAGGAGTTATCTAAGAATCTGAGAATCTGGAATATTCAATAAAATTTGGTGTTGTGACATAAATATATGGAAATGGATGTAAATGAATACAGAACTTTCTTCAGCTGGAATTTGTTTAAAACAGGCAAAAAACTTTACAAAATGAGACTGCGATAAACCGGATTTAGCCTTTAGATTTATATTTTCGGTGATCCGATCCCATGTCTGCAATGATCAGCTGTGCTTCAATGGCTTAAAAGGTGACTCACCCAATCAGATCTGTGAACTGCCTCTATCCATTCTGTAATCTTGTATTCCAAGCCATACATCACAGCTCTACAGCTCAGTTGAGCTGCAGTTCTGGTATAAAGGTCAGAGGCTCCAGGCTGTCCATCTGCATGCGTGTGTCTTTCTCGTTTTCTCTGCTCCTTGAATGCCTAAATAAGAAAGGTTTGTAGACTCAGCTGCTCTTGTTGGAAAGGTCATGAAGGGATGCAGACAGGAAACATCCGGGATAATCTTATATTCTTCTCAGTAATATTTGTTCAGTCATTTGCTGAAGTCGTAGATACTTTGTTTCTGAATGTGCACAGATATGTTCTCCGTATATCTCCACTGGACACCAAGTACCAAAGTACATGAAATCTACTGATGACTTTTGTACTACACTGAATGTTAAAGTAAAGCTGATCTTATTATGTCATTACTTTATAATGGCATGCAGATGAGAGTGTTGTTGACCTGGCTTAGCCTCAGCTTGTCAGTCAAGGTGGAGGACAATTAAACTGACCCCGCTCATCATGAAAGATAGAGCGCAATTCAGCAAAAGAAAGGCGGCAGGATCAAGATAAACTTGAAAGGCAGACGAGCACCAGGAGACATAAAGAATATGAAAATGAGCGACAAAGAAAGTGGAAAATGCCACCCTTCAGGGATCAACCCAAGGAGGAAACGTGACAGCAAGGCAGAAGAATAGAAGGAAAGGAAGTGAGTGGAATGGATATGAACTGGAAAAGACTGAGCAAAGAACGGAAAGTAGGAGAAGGAGTACAGTTGAAGTGAGGGATGAGCCTAAATTTAGACATGGAAATCAGGAGAGAACAGTTTCCTTCATCCCTCAGGAGATACATTTAAATCAGGTCTGGGTGGCCAGAGGGGAGAACGGAGGAACCTACTCCACTGGCCAATTAGGCGCACTGAACACTGCACTGCTCTAATATAACCATCACTGTGGCCCCTTTGGCCCTTTCATTCCCAGTGGGTGTGTAGCACCACATACTGACGCAGGGCTTAAAAGGAGGGATCCCCAGACTTTTTTTTTTTTTTTAAATTGTGTTTAGCCAAGTACAGCTGGAGTAAAGAGGAGAACAGAGCAGACATAAGTAAAAAAGCAATCTTTCAGCCAGTTAAGCCATTTCACAGCTAATGTGGATGAGAACGTCTTTCTGTCTTAAATGCAACCAGACAACATTTCACAGTGTTTACTGTTTACAGTTTGCTGTTTACATCCTGAGTTCATCATACATTGCAGATGTTTTCATTTTGAGAGTGATGGGTAAATATCTTCACACCAGAGCCAGCAGGTGGATAACTGGGTTGGTTTGGAGGATGGAAGAGCAGCAACAGCAGTGATGTGTCAGATGGAGAGATGGGAAATTTAGCAGCAGAGCTTGTGTTTGATAGGCAATGTGGATCTGGAGGCAGGTGTTGTGTGAAAATAACAGCATTGCTTTGATTGTATGAGCTCATATTTGCTTAATTTTTAATTCAGTGTTGTAAAAAAGAGGTAGAATTACAGTATTCTGTTGGTGTAATTAAACAATACTCGCTTGTTACCGTACAAGATTTTGTTTTTTAATCATCAACAAAAAAAAAAAAAAAAAAAAGACTTTCTTAGAGGAGTGTGTTGCATTTTCCACCTCCAACTTAGATCAGTCCAATTTCATGTTTCCATGTTAATCAAAATCAGATCGAGTCCAGGCTGGTTTGTTCTTCTCTTCCCTGAGTGAAGAGTCAGCAATGCAACGAGCAAGCGTATCCTCAGAGTGTGTCTGGCTTCGGTGACATTATACAATGACACTTTCTCTGCACTGAAATTACATTTTGCCCAATCTGACTTATTGCTGGCATTTGGTACAACAGTTAACTATTAACTCTTCTTTGTGACCAGCACAAAAGAGCTAAAATGCATCACCCTGAGCCGTGTGTCGCTCCGCTGCATGAGTGAGAAAAATTAAGGGAAAACTAAGTGATTTAAAGGGAAAATGTAATAAAGAGAGTGAAGGCGGGAGCAGAACAGTAAATCTTTGGCAGATCATGCTTCATGCAAAACTTTCATGAATAAAACATATTCCTTGCCTCCCATAGCTCAGATCCATTTTTCCTCTATTTCACTCTTCTTCCCCTCTATCTCTCACATGCATGATTAACCTCGGGAGGCCTTAATCAGCACTGGAAATGACCCGTGCTCTTTGACTTACCTTTCTCTCCTTCCCTCCTTCACTCCTCTCTTTTCTGCAACTCGTCCTCTGCCAATCGGTTGCTTTGCTGTGAGGGTTTCTCCACCTTCTAACCAAGAAGCCAAGCACTGTTTGAGGCTTAATTTATGTTATCTGCATCGACTGATACTGACTTATATTTTGGGGGGAAATCTGTTATCATCTAAAACCTCCCTATATGGAAGTTTTTCCTTCCACATTCTTTTTTTTCCTCTTTTTTTTCCGGTTTTCCTAATCCTTTCCTTGTGGGGATTAAGATGTGAGTTTGCTGAGGATAAATTATCATCCTTACCTAAGCCTCCATTCACATAGTATTTAAAAATCTGTCCTCCAGGGATGAGGCCAGGGATAGATTCATGTGTATTATTATTTACTTGCTTGCCTTCCCCCTCGGCCCTCCTCACACACACACATGCATGAATGTGCCACAGCATCTACTCTATAGGGCAGAGGTGTCCAGCTCCGGTCCTCGAGGGCCAGAATCCTGCAGGTTTTCTATGTATCCCTGCTCAGACACACCTGATTCAAATTAATTAGTAGTAGAGCTTAATCAGTTGTTCACATCATTGGCTGTTTGATCCATTTAGTGGAAGCTAGATGTGTTGGAACAGGAATACATGGGAAACCTGCAGGACAGCGGCCCTCAAGGACCGACTTTGGACACCCCTGCTATAGGGCAACAATGTGAGCTGTCCAAGGTACTGAAAGCTGGAACGCAGCAATTGACAATCCAGTTGCGGCACTGACCTCTTTGTGGTGTTGAAACGCAGCTCTCTTCATCTCTGAGTCCAAACAGGAGTACATAAATCAGTACATTTGTACTTTTTTCCTCACTGGATGCAAGCGTCACACACATCAACGTCCACACTTGCTAACAAGTCCACAGAGAGCTGTTTTTAATTGGTCCTCTCCATGAAGCTAAGGCTTCAATACTTCAGGCTAAATGCCTCATGTGTGGTCACACAGTAGTCATTGGCTGGCATTTGCTTTGTAATTAGAGCTTTTTTTGTTTGTTTGTTTGTTTAGAAATATAAACCAGATTTAGTCTCTTTGTCCTGCAGTGTCAGTTGGAGAAGAGCATGTTTCCTCTTAACAGCTGTATACGTCTAGTGGACAAATAATCAGTCAAATGACTTGTTTGTCTGGTTATACTTTGTTGTGAGCATTTCATAAAACTGAAAAATTATGATCAGAATTTATTCTCCAAAGTAAACTTCAGCAACATTTAAAATGTACCTGCTGTTTTGTGGTTTGTTTGTTTTTTTTCTGTTCCCTTCTCTCCATGTGTCTTCATCTCCTCTTTGTTTTTGTGTCATTCTGCAGCTATCAGTGGTCAGTATCCTTTGGTTCAAAATGTGACCGTGACAGAGGGTGGGACAGCGAACTTGACCTGCCGTGTGGAGTTTAATGACCACACCTCCCTCCAGTGGTCAAACCCGGCACAGCAGACCCTCTATTTTGGGGACAAGAAAGGTGAGTTGGAGATTGATGTACGCCGGCGTCCTCAAATAGATGCAGTCCTTTGAGAGTAATCCCTGTGTTGGGGTAGTAGACAAAGGGAAACCACCTCTTAAAATAAATAAATAAATCTCTTTTTTTTTCCTTTGTTTGCTATTTGAACAAGCAGCTTTCTTTGTTGTCTCACTGCTACTGTGCCACAGTTTGTCTGTGTGGATTTGTATTTCTGATAAGTGTATAGTTTTTACTGTGAGGACATTAAAAATACAGCATTTTAAGTTTAATCGGTGCAGTTAAACATGTCCATCCAAAAGGAATCGGTGGATCAGACGTGGTTTTATCCATGTAACATTTCTAGTTGAGGTTTAAGAATTGTTGTTCAGATGATATTAGAACCTGCAATGGACTGGCGAGCTGTCCAGGGTGTACCCTGCCTGTCGCCCAAAGCCAGCTGGGATAGGCTCCAGCTTCCCCGCGACCCGGAATTGGATTAAGCAGTTTAGAAAATGAATGAATGAATGATAGTAGAACATGAGAGCAGCACATACAAAGTTAACCATCAACCCTGCTGGATGAGTGCCCTTCACTCCAGTATTCTGTACTGCCTGTAGCACATACAGCACTGTACATTATTAATTAGACTTCTGCTAAAAAGAACAAAAGTAAACACCTGAGCTGTGCATGGAGCAGCTTTATAACCTTGTGCATAATACAACCTCATTTCCAAAAATAACTGGGATCTTATCGACAGTTTTACACAATTTTTTAGGAGATGCAGGTTTTTTTGTATTTCTGAACGTGTGTGCATCTTTAGGTTTGTCTCTTATGTCTTATTATGTTAGTAACCTGATGCCATAGTATTCAATCAATTGAAAAATGTTCTTTTTACTTCCACTTCGTTTTGCCTTCATTTGCTTTAACCAACTTTTTAGGGCACACTGCTGGCAAAAGATTCAACATGAAGTTCATCTTATATATATCTTCCTTTTTCAGTATGAGTAAAATACAGAATTTATTTTTTTATTTTGGAAATATTTAAATTCTCGTTTTTCAGTTTCACAGCTTTAGAACTTGCAATTATGGATGTGGAATCAAATATAATCAAAGAATTTTTGGGAATGCGTCGTACTAGGGCTGTGACAATATGCATCCTTCCATGTTCGATTCTGTTCCAATTTTTCCTCAGTGTTGATTTGATTTAAATTGCGATTCTCACGGTTCTTTGATATTGCTGATTTTTGTAAAACAAAAGCAGAAAAAGATGTACAAAACTTTTTGTTGCTAGTTATTTTTCATGATTTCAATTGGGAAAAAACAACACAGTAGCCAGACCATTGTTCTGCTGCTGTAACGCCCAAGAAGACAATTAAAACGATCAATAAAAAGAATAAAAATGATTAAAATTTTATAATGGATTATTTTTCTGTCTTTTTTTTTTTTTGTTTGTTTGTTTTTAATTAATTTTTTTACCAAAAAAAAATCTATTTTAAAATTGTAGAGCAAAAAACTCCAATACTCGGTTTTTCAATTCAATTTTCCCACCCCTACTTTGTACCTTGTTGACATATTTGGAGGGGTAGTTTTTCCAAGGTGCTGCAGAGAACTTATAAGTCAGACAAAAAACTCATTGTACTACAGTAAATGTAATAAAGAACAGTAGAAAGTACAATAAAAGCTTTAATATCAGACAGACTTTGGTAAGGAGCAAAAGTTTCTGTATTCCTGTACAACATAATGAACATGGGAGTGATGCAGTATCAGTCATGCTGAAGACCCAGTCGAATTTGTTTCTTAAGCTCAGAAATTAAATGCATGAATTTAAGGTCATTTTAAAACTCTCTTTAAATGATCAATTTAAAAATAAAATAGACGGTTGATCATAGCAGTCTTTGTTAAACTATCGCTTCAGCTAAAACATGGAATTGGTTGTGCAGTGTGGGACTGCAGTCGCCTCATCCACTGCTTCACAGCCTCAGAGTAAAGCCATCTGCATGACAAAGCTACACCCGGTGCAACAACGCTTTGTCAGCTCCGAATCTGCACAGACCTGCCGAGGAGTTCCCTCCATTGACCAAATGCGAAGCCCTGTTTTCTTTGCACTCCTCCACAGACAGTTGCACACACACACACACACACACAAACAAACTGTGGGTGTGGCTGTGTTTTCACGGCTAATGCAGCAAGTTCAAAGTCTTTATTCTTGAACTTTAACACTATCTTCATTTAAGTCCTCATAAAAAAGATTCATGGGTGTTATTTTGCCGGTTCATGCCGGCTGAAATGATTGGGTCTCTCAGCTTTGTTCGTGGAGTGTAATAGAGTATGAATCACACTCGCTTGTAAGTGTCTGGATTAAGCACACGTGGGATTTACACAGTCCCCTTCAATTATTCCGCTGCCTATCGCACCTCCTCGTCCACTCGTGTGCTCTTACCCTTCATGTGTGCATTTCTACTTTCAGATATGTTATTGTGCCTTTTTTTTTCCAGGTGGTGAGTGAATGCATGCAGGTGCAATGAATTTCAACTAATATTTTCGCTTACATCCTTTCTCTCTGAAGGAGCAGCACTGAAAAGCTCTATTGAACATCAAATTCAGCATTTGATGCTCTCTGCAGGTTATTCCATATCACACCGGGGGTTGAGCTTGGGGGTCTACTTCGTGGCATTTCCAGTGCGGGGCTCTGAGATTAGAAATGAAAAACCTGCCAAAGACTTGTGTATAATCAGAAAGGCAAAGGGATAGTACTGAGGCCCAGAACTGCGATGCTCTTGGCTGTGTGTTTTTGTACGTTTGCAGGCTTTGCTAGTTGTCTTGCTGATCATGGCAAGTTCAGATGCTGATGGGACCATTGAGATGCTGAGTGTTTTCAAAGTGCCCCTGGCACTTTGAGAAAGAAGAGATATCTCAGCTGCAAACGCCTTTGCGCACAGTAGCTTTCAGATTAATTTTCTTTACTGTCTTTTGGGAAGGAGAAGATGGGGATTAGGCCAAATTGCTCAGACATACAACACTGACTTGCCAAGTTTCTTCACATTTTCCTCTGTAACTGTCTATGAAACATTTTTGTCTTCAACATGGAAGTTTTTTTTTTTTTTTATCTGTATTTGAACACAATTATTATACACTAGTTATATGTAGAAATAAGCGTCTATCAGAAAATAGAACTTTATTTGTACGTACAACAAATTGTTACGCAGCTCCCTAAATGTGAGCATTTATCAAGAGATGTGAAACATTTATTTTCCCGTCTCAGCATGCTGTTGACTGTGCATTCACGCCTTCATGTGCAGGTGCTACATCACAGTGAAGTGACACCTACACCCTCTGTTAAAGTCAGCCGTAGATCATTAGCATAAGCATATTGCTTTTTCAAAGACAAAACGCAGACAACTGACTCCATTACAGTCCTTTGAGCGGTGCCGGTTTTATGGCTGTTGTTGTTTAATGTCAGCGCTCACACTCACCTCCAAGACGCTTTGTAGGAGAAAAGCTGCTTCTCTTGTCTTCTATCCTCTCAAAGGTGCAGTGTGTGAAGAGTTGTTTGAATTTCAAATAAGTCATTGTCCCAATAGCAGCCAATTTTGTCCTTGCCATTCGTCAGTGTTGAGGAACTTACACTGGGCTTTGACAGAAAGAGAGAAATGAGCGCTGGGCAAAAGGGATTCTCTCTTTTACGACATTCAAAAGAGGCTCATATCTTGTTACAATTTGTTCTTTTGGTTTAATGTCATCCAGGACTTGATAATGGCTTTAATTCCTGGATGGAGAAACTTTGCAGTGAAGCATAATTAGAGTTTCTTCGTTATTCCCACACTAGAAAGAGCCAATGTGTAATTACTTCTCAGGCTAAATTTGGGACCTATTCAACATAATCATCATGTTTAAGAATTGACATTTAAATAACTTATTACACACCACTGCTATAATTACTCTTTTTTCTTTTTTTTGTTTTTTTTTGTTTTTGTTTTTTTTTTTGTAAAGACAAAAGCTTTAGTTCTTTCTTTTTTCTTTTTTGGCTTTCTGAACCCATTTCATTTACCAACCTCTCAGAGTCTGGGAGGGGTACAATTTACCTGTTCTTACAGGTGTCTTCTATATTTCCCCACAGCACACATTTCGTGAAAAAGATGAATGTAAAGCTTTGTATTTTTATGTCTTTTTATTTTATTACTTTCTTTTTCTTTAAAACATTTCACTTGTTTGTTTGTTTTTAATGCTTTCTGCCCCTTGCTGTAAGGCTTTATTGTGTTTTTTTGTAAAACACCTTGAACTGTTTTGTACTGAAATGTGCTATACAAATAAACCTGCCTTGCCTTGTACAGAGTTCGGTTAGTGCATCCGCATGCTGTATTGGCAGTTGTTTGTTCACACAGGATTCTGTACACATCTCCCAGGTAAAACATCACTAATTACTGGTTTGACATTTGGATGACACTAATTTCATCTTGAGAGAATTGAGTTGCTGTTCAGGATAAAATAGCAATAAACTTTTCTGCATCATAGTGTTCATCTTTTTTAGGTCAAGCAGCCATGCCCATTATTTCATAATTGATTATTTGGATTCAGTCATGAATCATTTGCTACCATCAGGAAATAGCTGCTTCCTGGTAAAGACAGAAAAGACAACTCCAATTGCAGAACTCATCTGTTTCCTTTGTTGTTATGGTTACTGGTGATGATGAGACCAGTCGTGATGAAAGATGAATAGATAATCCTGATCCTATACACATAATGATTATAACTAATTTAATTTATTTGACATTAATGCCTTGTTTTCGTTTTAATTTTCATATATTTATTAAGTTGACGGTCTAATAGAACATACGAGTCTGACGCATGAACATTTCATTTTCTACACTTGTTGCTGCACACTCTGAGGCGTACAAGCCTCACGAAGGACACAGTCTGGCAATTCATGGGTTCTTTCAATCGTTCCCTTGACATCATGATGAAAAAGCATTTTGAAAAGTTGAAAATAGATGAAAGGATGATGTTGTGCGAGACAGTTTTCACAATGGGAAAAAAAATTAACACATATCTGTTTACACAAGGTAAAGAAAGAGGTGATGATAAGTCTTGTAATAACTCTGTAATGTCATGTCGCAGTGGGTGTTGCAAAGAAAAAGTCAGCTTGCTAGTCACAGAATGTTCTTCGGGTGTCATTTGAAAGGAGAACAATTGAACCAAATCCTTGACGTTTGAATTAGGACCTGCAGATGCTCCCTAACAACCCCGACCTTAAATGTTTCTGTAGCTTTTGAACAATAATAAAACCAAATGCCTCACTGAGGAAGATGATGATGCTGACCCAAACATGAATCATGAGGGAAAATGTGTAAAACAATCATATTAGTCACAGGAAGATAATCCTAATACTAATTTATTTTCATATAAACAGTTAAGTTTTAGTGAAGCATTGCCTAATCACAGCACTAATCTGCCTCCGACCCATAAGAACCCCAACAATTCAATCTGTTTGACCTTTCCCATTCACATATGTGGATTTTAGGAGCTGCATTGCCACTGTAATAAATTATAATAAATAAATAAATAATATATTAAAGTTTAAGGTACCTGTGAGAGCAGCTTTTCAGCTCAAATTTCTGACAAATAAAAAAATACAAACTGACTGAAGAAACCTGCAGAATCATAGTTTCACATTGTTTTACTGAAAGTCCTGCTCCAGGCCTGCGTGTCGCTATTAAACAGATCTTTTTTTTTACTTTACCACTAAAGATTGCATATACATACAGTATTCCTTACTCCATTCAAGCATTTTTCCTCTACTTTTACATGTGGCATCCAGTCTGAATCTACCTCAGGTCATACAGTTAGTGAATAAAAAGTCAGCAAATGGAATTGCTTTTAAGAACACTGTTACATTCTCGAGTTATACAGCTCGTAGTTTTAGAGGCAAACTGGTCACCACTGAGTCGCAGCACAAGGTTTGTACAACTGCAGGGATTCATTTGACTTTTTTCCAACTTAACATCCAACTAAAATATGGAGTTTTTTCCTGTTGTGTGACTAAATTGTTCCATGCTATTGATATGTTGGCATTTATTCAATGTGCCTATGAGTAATAACATGTTGTCTAAACTAAAATCACCAAATGTCCACAGTGCTCAACCTGTGGCTACACAGGAAGTCAGCTGCATATTGGTTAAATTTGTTTAAATATTAAAATCAGTGTCATGGTTGAACAGCTAAGGGCCAACCGCTCCTTTTTTTACTCCCCCAGAGCTGCTGAATGTGAAACTATTCAGGTACTCAGATGTCAAATATTCAGCTCTCAGAATCAATTCTCTGCCCGTTTGTGGTTGTGTGAGTGAGCATGTATGTGTGTGTATGCTCATAAGTGCACATATACGTGTGCGCATGTGGAATCTCAAGCATTCCACCTCCCCAGTATGCAACCATGAAAGCTTTGATGCATTCAGAGTATCTGTGCCTGAGCAATTTAGTGGATAGGCTTTTAAAAGTTTTGCAAAGTAAATAACAAAATAAGAAATGCCTGACAGACTTTTTATTAAACAGATAGCAGAAGTTTCTCTGAAAACGTAATCTCAACAGGAAAGCTAAACTTTTGAGACAGCTGTCTCTCTCTCTTGCTCTCTCTCTCTCTCTCTCTCTCTCTCTCTCTCTCTCTCTCTCTCTCTCCTGGAAGAGTGCTTCTATGAAGCATCCTTTCATATCGGCCTGAAGATTGGTACGGTGTTCTCTCTGATAGGAAAAAAAAGACTTGACTGTAAATCTCCAAAGATCCCTAACAAGTCCCCTCTCCCCGAGACAAGGACCATAAAACATGAGAGGAGGAAAGAGGAGAAAAAGGAGACCAAATGTAGGCCTTGGTGGGATAAAGGAGAGGAATTAAGGAGGCATTTTATGAGCGCTTTTCAGATGCAGTCATCACCTTTGAAAAATACTAAACTTTTTCTTTGACCTTGAACTGCTTTCACTTGTTACCTTCGCGCATATCTTGTGTTTGCGTAGAACATTCAGCTTTTGATTTAAAGATGAAGCCTTCCTCCACTTGCCTGGGTTTGCATTGTGCTGAGCAGCGCAGACGAGCACGATAATTAAAAGCAAAGATCTTTGACTCAGTTGACTGCAAATCAGAAAAAAACTGATGTCAGAAAAATGTCAGTTCTGTTTGTTATGTAAAACAGTCGGGGTGAGAACGAGGTTACGTCTTCAAACAAAGCAACAGATCTGGTTATTACCGTATTTATTAGTAGAGCTGTTTATCATACCGAGGGGTGTGAAAAGTATAACTGAGGTGAACAGTGATGTTTTTGGGTTTTTTTCCACATTTTCTTTGCTTGTTTTAGTAGAACCCCTCATACGCAGAGAGTTGGAAATATTCTTGTTCTTGGTGTTTTCAAAATGAGGACATGGCCGTGCAAATAGTCTCCACTTTCCTGCAAGAGCTTAGCAAAGTCATTCTGAAGGATAGCTGTAGCAGGCATCCCATGAAAAATATGGAGCTGCTTATAGATCGAGGCACCTGCTCTACTACTCTTAAGCTTCAGGGGGGAAAAAATTTATTCCTCTGCAAAATACTATGGAGTTGATGGGTAAGAGCTGTCTCCTCACTGACCTGCTTCTCGCAAGGACTTAATGAAGTAGGGCTGGTGATGGTGTCCCACTGAACTCGGCATGGCAGGTATAGACTGATGAAAGAAAATCATTTCTGTCGCAGAAAAAAAATCTCCACAAGCCAATTACTCGATGTAGTGTGGCACATTTTACATTTCACAAAGCCAGCTTTGACTCCGAAAGGTATAACAAGTAATAGAGCTTGAGGAATGGCTGAGATACAGAATATACATGAAGCTATTCAATAAGCGACGCGTTTGGTTTGCTTTGCTTTCTCACACACACACACACACACACACACACACACACACACACACACACACACACACACACACACACACATATGAATTCACTCAGACAAATTTCAGTTCCCAGATGGGTTGTTGACGAGGGAAAGAGAACGGCCATATCCAGACAGCTGAATGTATATTCTGAAATTTGCACTTTTCTCATTATAAAATTGTGTCACTTGAATGAGCAAACACCTGCCAAGGTTCTGTACTAATACATACTGTCCCTGAATAAATGAAGGGACAGGCAGGGGAGGGACAGTGGAAGACTGGAGAGGAAAAACCAGAAGGGAATGGGAAGAACTAAAAATAAAAGAATTAAGTGGAATTTGCAAGTACAATTTGTTCAAAGTAAGTGGTGTGCAAACACTGTGTGTCTATTTAAGAAACACTTTTCTCGTCTAATCATGGCGTTACCATCTATACACACACATGCATTCCTGCACATGCTCATTTCCTCACCTGTTCTCTTTAATAATGGGGAAGAGTGCTATAGCTGCAGAAAACCAGTTAATATGCATCCACTTTAGTGCTGTACACATATGTCCATCATGTTGTTGCCTTTAATATGCAAAAATGTGTTTCTAACACGTTTTGGCCATCTGAACAGTAATGTTTTGCAACTTCTGTAAAGGCCTTCTAACACATTGATTAAATGCCAAAAAAAAAGAATTTTTTGACTCCAAAGTCACTTATACATCCCTCATTCCCCTTTCTCATAAACAATCAAAAAACATTGCCTTTGAGTTCTAAGTGTGAAAAGAAAATTAAATGTGAATTCAATGAGGCAATTTAAATGTGCATTAAAAATGTAGAGAGAAAATTTAGGAAAATATGAGTGAAAAATAATAAAAGTTACATTAACATTACTAATTCATCCTTCAATTAAAGTCAAAGAAAAACAGGAAAGATTTTTGTTCCACCTAGATGGTGCATAAAATTGTAAATGAGCTTTTTTATGTTTAGTTATAACACTGGAGACTTGAAGCCAGCCCGGTCCAGATTATCTCAGTTGCCTGGGAGGTTCAAAGCATACGCAGAAGTCTGAAAAGCATTTCAGCCACAAAAAGAATGAAAGCTTTATGAGCTAACTTTGGTATTTTACAGTCAGCTCTTTGACAGACACGATGCTGGTGAAAAGACCTCAGAACCAGAGTAATACGATTCCCTTTTCTGGTGTTAGAGAGGATTTAATGGGCAGCATTCAGAATCATTTTAAACTCTGATCTATGTTCAAGACATACCAGCTAACATTGTTATGCCAATCAAGTCTACTTGCAGTAAATGCGGGGACAAGTTTCCTAAAGAACTCTGAGACTTTAGTCATTAAACCTTTAAAAAGGGTCTTTGTAGACTGTAGGCTGACTGACCTGACCTGGCTGGATGTGGCTGCTGAAATTCACATTTGAGTTGGTAATAAAATATTTATTTCTGGTCTGTGTTTTTTAACAACACAGATTGAAATTGAGCTCTTTTTTTTTTTTTTTGGCTCCAAAAATGATTACCTTTGTTTTGTTTACCTCCTAGGTTTGTTCATATCTAATGAGTTCTTCTAAAGGGATAATCCCATGATGACGGGATTACACAGATTTATGTTTCATCCCCTTAACTATAACAACATTTTTATTGCTTTGTCTAATTTAAGCAAGTGGAAGCAAGTACATGTAAAATATTAGAGGCCCCAGAATGGAACCCTGAGGAAGTTCACATAATTTTTGTTTGCTAACATATATGAATACATGTAGACTTAAAATAGGCTTATGCAGCAGAAGTGCCCACAAGGTGACCCTGTCATGTGTAACAACTCATGTGTAACAAGTTTGACATGTGGAACAACTTTGACAACACATTCCAACTTGTTGCTTTCAAACTTGATGTGCAAGAAAGGTGAACCAGTCCCAGCTTGAAAAACCATAAACAAAAGATTCTGAACAGGTTATCATGTTTTTTCAATTTTTCCACTTTTCTCACTGTTTTACTGTAGATGTCTTTTAGTAAATAAACACATCATATTTGTAAAATGCCTCATAAGTTTGGCAGACTGCAAGGAATGAATGCGCAACTTGATTCTGCCATATAGATTATTCAGCCGACGACAACCATCTTGTTAGAAAAACTGTAAAAGTGACAATAACTAACCAACATGCAGCATTTTAAGATTTATATGTTGAGCAAATATTGTGTGTGTCCGTGTATGTATTACATTTGAACATTGAGATCTGTCCTATTACTCCCACTAAATAATAATGTGTAAATGAGTATACTATGTGCTAGGGGTGGGAAAATATTGTGATTTTTTTGCTTCACAATTTTAAATTAGATTTTTTTTTTTTTTTTCCCAAATAAATAAAAATAATTCATTATGAAGTTTTTGTCATTTTTATTGTTTTTATTGATCCCTTGTCTTCTTGGGCATTATAGCAGCAGAATGATGGTCTGGCTACTGTGTTGTTTTTTTCTAATTGAAATCAAGAAAAATGACGAGCAAAGAAAAAAGTTTGGTGTATTTTTTTTTTTTATTGTTTTTATCCTGCAAAAGTCAGCAATATCAAAGAATTGTGATAATTGGATCGAATCAGGACAAATGCATATTGCACAGCCCTACTATGTGCTTATTAATTCTGCATCTTTTTGTGCCATTGTTGGTACCAAATTATAGAGTTCCTTCAAATATAACTATGAAGAGAATCATTTTAAATTTGGACCCAGAAAATCAAGTGTTAACATTGTGGAATCTGTGGAAATGTGCAATGCTTTGTTGTCATTAATGTCTAAGTCAGTAGCATCATCACATGTCACAACATGTTTCTATGTGATGACCATTTGACTGAATGTGGTCTTCAAAATAAAAATGTCACTTCTAACACAGCATTATTGACCTTCTCCCTGAGCTGCTACCCTCAGTCTCAGTTTTCCTTTTCAAAGATGAGCCTATCTTCTTCCCCTCTGTACATTTCTAAGAAGAGATAGCTGACACCTTTCTACCCTGTTCTGTCCCTTCCTGTTTTTGAACAGAGAGCCTTGTGGCTTTAGTGTCATGGTCGTTTACACTCTGTTATCTGATCGGTCTTGGCTGCTCAGGAAACCTCACCACAGAAGGCTCCTGTGAGCCAACGGTCATCAGCACTTGTAATTAGATGGAAAATTTTCCTGCATCCACTGGGCTTCTGGAGAGAAAAAAAAAACTGCATCTGTTTTGGCAAACTTGTAGTTGTCACGTCTTGAGATACTCTGCGGTATTCTGTGCTGGTGCTGCTGAGATTAAAGCACTTGAATGTCGAAAATATAACACTCACTCACTCATGCACACGTGTACTTAACAAGCAGCGGAACAGAAAGAGGTGCATTGACCGTTTGTTGCAGAGGCAGATCACACTTTGATTTTGTCAAACAAAGCTTTGCTTCTCGTCTCTGTCTTCAGGAGAGACAAAGGCTGGAGCTCAATGAAGGGAAAAAAAAAAATGTCGTCGTACATTCAGTAAGTAGTCGTTGTCAAATACAAATCTGCTCCTCTGTGATGTTGGGAACAACACCGCCCTTTGTGAACACAATAAAAACTGTCAGTGCTAATGGTTTGTAATGGGTTGCAGACAGCTGAAGCACCTATGCAGACAAAAAGCAGATTTACCACCGTGTCATTATCAAAATCAGAATATAGAAAGTGAGAGCAGGCAGAGGTTACGATGAATAGGAGAAGAAAGCAGTTCTGTATTTTGTTTTGTATATAGCACACATGTGTGTGTGTGTGTGTGTGTGTGTTTAGACTTGGTTTGATGGTGCATGCAAATCTCTACCTTCATCTGTTGAATAATACCCGAATAGATGAGGTATAAAACTCTGATCTACACAGAATCAGACAATTAATCTGTACCCTGTTTTAATTAGGAGTTTCGGCCCCCGATCACTGATTTAATCCCATCAGCCCCTTGCTTTCGGCTGATTGAAAAACCATCTTAGGTTCTACCTGCACCTCTTCCTGGTCTATCAAAATGATGTTGCTTTGAGTCTTTTTTTCTTCTGGCGTCTCCCCACATGCAAGCCAGTTGAGACAGACAGCTGCTATTCTTCAGTCTGATCTGACAAGGGGAAAAATAAAATCTTACATTCAGCACTGTATACATGTTGTCAGAACTTTATAGATCAAACTAAATTTACTTTCTCCTGTGTCCTGATGAAAGAGATGAATAGAGCCAGTATCCCAATATTTTCTGCTTCATACAGTTTTTCTGCCAGAAAATGATCATTTGTTGTTGTTGTTGTTGATGTTGTTCTTTTTCCCCAAAAGACAAGAAGCATTGAAGCTCCATTAATAAACCGACATATTTCAGTCTTACAGGACTGAGCTGTCCTTTTGTAGACAGAGTTTGATCAGTTTTTTTTTTATCTAATTTGATTATAAAGCTGATTGAACTCTTAGTATTATCACCCATTCAGGTAGACGGCTCTAGATATGTCAGTGCATGCATTTAGTATAAAGTGCATCTTTACATGTGTCCTGAAAGACCATAATTGGGTCTCATCTGGACATTCCATGTGCAGCCCGTATCACGTCAGCTGAGCAACTGATGGAACAGCAGAAAATCTGTTGATGTTTCTGTAAAAATCCCCAGTATGTTCAGTACCTGGGTTTGCCCGAGTTGCGTTTACGGTGGAATCACACTGTGTTTTGATTGAACCAGCGACAGGTGGGTTCAGAACGAGAGGGTTTTGTAATCCCCACAAAAATGTCCAGAAAAGGAACAAAAGAAAAGATTTTTGAAGAAACTTGAATGTCTCATCCCTCGTCAGACTTTCCTTTTGCATCAGCCTGAGTCACCTCCTTTCTGTCTCCTTCCACTGTTATTCCCATTTCTAGCAGTGGATGATTGCAGGCTGATTCCTGCACAAGAAAGGCAAATACAACAGACAGAGACAATAATCCAAACAAAACTACCTTTACAACTAGATTATAAGTCAATTGCTGTGTGGTATGCTGTTGATGAGGACATTGTTTTTAAGGTTTTATCAATTTTGATTTTATTTTCGCTGTGTGCTACTTTAGCTTTTGTTTTTCAGTTATATTATAATTTCCCTTGTCTTTATTTCTAAACCCAGCCCGAATCCACCCTACCAGCATGATTGGGGTGACTCCAAGGTTTTGGCACTAAAATCTCCTGATCTCCGCCTGTAATTACTGAAAAAAATGCAATTATTGTACATGTGACTGGATAATCAAGTCCATACTTTGAATTAAATGAATCCTCAAATTAGTTAAAACTGCTGCCGTCAATTATGTGTCCTTTTATGATTAATCTGAATGCAGCTCCCGCAGTCACTGAGTTCACAATGTCTGTGTTCTAATGGACCAAAAGATCAGGATACTTTCTGTATATTTCTCGGTACCTGGATCTGGCACATATTGCTTCTCATTCGCTGACAGGAGGATGAAGACAGGGCTTCATTGTAACAGCTAGTGAGCCAATAAATGCACTTTCTGACATTTGCCTGCGCATACTGCTTGGCGAAAGCAAACAAGACAACAGTTGAATTGAAGAATTGTGTAACTTTCACAGGTTAGTGGAGCTGCCTGAGCAAACAGAGCGAGAAATGGTGGCGGGAAGGAGAGAAAAAAACGGAGATTTCCATACAAATATGCAGAGTTATTGTTTAAAATAATTGACAGGGGGAGGAAGTAGGGGGCTTGTATAGAGAGGAGAGGATAAAATTAACTTGACCTTCTAGGGAGAGTGGGGGTTGCCGTTTGCACTGCATGTTGCATAGCGCGTGATAACGTGTATCTTTTCAGGGCAGGTTTCATCATTAACTCAGATGGCTGTGTATTAGGATAAAACTAATTCAGTGATCTTGCTTTGATAAGCGTATACGCACATAAACAGAAATGTAGTGTCGCCGGTGCAAAGCTCAAAGATATGTCAGGTGCATCGGGCTCGGTACACAGCCTGTTGAGATAGCTGGTGTTGCAAGGTACAGGAGAACAAATGCAATAATAAATTAAAACCGCAGGCGGTGATATAGGCCCTCGCACCATGGCGCCGCTCGGCATAATGCCACCGCCTCCCCTGGCAACATCCTTCCCATGCCTCTCTCAACCTAAAGTGCAGCCAGACTGCACTTCAGACCATTTAGGTTTTATGAAGGGTCACTTCCTGTCACCAAGGGGCGGGGCTAACTTATCATCTAATTATTGACATGCACAAATGTGAAGGATATGACTGGCATCATCTGTAGCAAATTTGGTGCAGGTTGGTTGTTTTTTGGGGGATTTATGTCAGTTTTTCTTTTTGTTGCATCACATCTGCTTTGCTGCCCCGCCTCTCCTAAACGATATCCCCTATTAAAAGAAATAGCACAACTTCTAATCACACATGCCTCTTGAGCATCCTGACTCATTTGGGTTAAAGTTGCACAAAATTCTTAGGAGAAGTTCCTCAAAATGCATGGCAAAGAAAATGACAGAAATGACCCCAAAAATGGCACCTTTTTCAAAATGGCCGACTCCCTGTTTGATTTAGCCCATATGTCCAAGAGACTTTTTTGAAGGTACTGGGAGTGTCTACAAGTTTCCCGAATCATAACCATGTCAGTCAATGTAGTGGGCGGGGCTAATTAATTAAAATATTGTAGGGGGCGCTATGGAGCCATTTACTATCTTCTCCACTATATTGTAATTTTACTCTATTAAGGACTTTACTGTCATAAGTCATGGCAAGTATGGTGAAGATCAAAGGTTTCATGGCTTTGTTACAGGTACTTCCTGGTTCACGATATCAGACACTTGTTGTTGCCAAGGGGTGGGGCTAATTCATAGTCCCATTATTGCATTGTAGATTTTGTTCATCATGGGACTGGCATCAAATGTGGCGATTCCTGTGCTGATATGTTGTTTTATGTGGGAGGTTTAGCAATAAGTCTATGTTAATAAGACATCAAACTTTGAGGGCCCGCCCCTCCTAAACTAAATCTTCTATTAGAAGAAATAACACAACTTTAAATCACACATGCCTCCTGAGCATCCTGTGCAAGTTGGGTGTCAGTTGGACAATATCCGTAGGAGGAGTTGTTTAAAATGCATGGCAAAGAAATGACCCCAAAAATGGCGCCTTTTTCAAAATGGCCGACTTCCTGTTGAATTTAGCCCATATGTCCAAGAGACTTTTTTGAAGGTACTGGAAGGTTCTCCAACTGTGCTGAATTTTATCCATGTCGGTCCATGTAGTGGGCGGGGCTGATTGATTGAAATTTTGTAGGGGGCGCTATAGAGACATGCTCCATGTATTCCATTATGTTTCAATGGGGCTTAGTTCAGGGCCTTACTGTCATCAGTCATGGCAAGTATGGTTGCGGTCCAAGGTTCCATGGCTTGGTCACAGGTACTTCCTGTTTCATGGCGTTGGACCGCCATTCGCTATGTCCCGTTTAGCGTAGCAACTTGAGGTTTTTATTGTGGCATCATGAAAGGGTTTGACATGTTTTGGAGGAGTCTCAAGTGTTTGGGACCATTTGCTTAGAAGCATGACCCTCAAACGTGCAAAAAAACACTTCCTGTTGTAAGTGGGCGGAGTTTAGGTCTACACCAGCAATGGTCACAGTAATCTGTTCAGGACTGATCCCTTATTAATCCCTATAAGTTTTAGGGTGATCAGATCAAAATTGACAATTTTATAGTGATTTATGATGTCACGCCGCCGCATGGAACTTCGCCATGGCGTCACGGGCACGCCGTGCAGCGTAGAGCAACGTCCTTTATAAGATCTCTTCACCAACATGTTTTGTGATGCCTGAGTGAATTTGGGCCATGTGGTGTCCACCAAGCCAGAGTTATGGGTGTGTGAGCTAAAAACAACACTTTTGACCTCCAGGGGGCGTGGCTATTTCATAATCAAAATATTGACATATAGAACTCTGTAGGAGGGGACTGCCATCATATCTAGCAAATTTGGTGCAGAAATGTTGCTTTATGTGGGAGTTATATCCGTTTAATTTTTCCTGGCGAGACATCAAACTTTGAGGCCCCGCCCCTCGTAAACTAAGTCTCCTATTAGAAGAAATAACACAACATTTATTCACACATGCCTCCTGAACATCCTGAGCAATTTGTGGCTCAGTGGGATAAAAGCTCTAGGACGAGTTCGTTAAAATGCGAGGTGCTAAAACGCCAAAATATTGACTTTGACCTTAAATGGCCGCCTTCCTGTCGACATTTCACCATGACATTAAGAGGATTTTTTGTTCGCCCTAGCATGTACATCATGTGTATGAATTTTCATAAAGATTTACGACATGCAGTGGCGGGGCACCTAAAATAGGTGGCGCTCTCATTCAGTTTCGCCCAAACATTCTGGAGCACCTCAAAATATCAAATTTTTCGTATTCCCTTGGGGGGGTACGCAAAATTTGGTGAGTTTTCGAGCACGTTCAGGCCTCCAAAAAAGCACGCGAAGTGTCCGAATAAAAATAATAATAATAATAATAAACGCTGCAATTACAATAGGCCTTCGCACCGCCAAGGTGCTCGGGCCTAATTAAAACCGCAAGCGGTGATATAGGCCCTCGCACCATGGCGCCGCTCGGCATAATGCCACCGCCTCCCCTGGCAACATCCTTCCCATGCCTCTCTCAACCTAAAGTGCAGCCAGACTGCACTTCAGGCCATTTAGGCCTTATGAAGGGTCACTTCCTGTCACCAAGGGGCGGGGCTAACTTATCATCTAATTATTGGCATACAGAAATGTGAAGGATATGACTGGCATCATCTGTAGCAAATTTGGTGCAGGTTGGTTGTTTTTTGTGGGAGTAATGTCAGTTTTCCTTTTCATTGCATCACATCTGCTTTGCTGCCCCGCCTCTCCTAAATGATATCCCCTATTAAAAGAAATAGCACAACTTTTAATCACACATGCCTCTTGAACATCCTGACTCATTTGGGTTAAAGTTGGACAAAATTCTTAGCAGAAGTTCCTCAAAATGCATGGCAAAGAAAATGACAGAAATGACCCCAATAATGGCACCCTTTTCAAAATGGCCGACTTCCTGTTGGATTTAGCCCATATGTCCAAGAGACTTTTTTGAAGGTACTGAGAGGGTCTAAAAGTTTCCTGAATCATATCCATGTCAGTCAATGTAGTGGGCGGGGCTGATTAATTAAAATATTGTAGGGGGCGCTATGTAGCCATTTACTATCTTTTCCACTATATTGTAATTTTACTCTATTAAGGACATAACTGTCATGACTCATGGCAAGTATGGTGAAGATAAAAGGTTTCATGGCTTTGTTACAGGTACTTCCTGGTTCAAGATGTCAGACACTTGTTGTTGCCAAGGGGTGGGGCTAGTTCATAGTCATATTATTGCATTGTATATTTTGTTCATCATGGGACTGGCATCAAACTGGGTCGATTCCTGTGCTGATATGTTGTTTTATGTGGGAGTTTTAGCAATAAGTCTTTGTTAATGAGACATAAAACTTTGAGGGCCCGCCCCTCCTAAACTAAATCTTCTATTAGAAGAAATAACACAACTTTAAATCACACATGCCTCCTGAGCATCCTGTGCAAGTTGGGTGTCAGTTGGACAATATCCCTAGGAGGAGTTGTTTAAAATGCATGGCAAAGAAATGACCCCAAATATGGCACCTTTTTCAAAATGGCCGACTTCCTGTTGGATTTGGCCCATATGTCCAAGAGACTTTTTTGAAGGTACTGGAAGCTTCTCCAACTGTGCTGAATTTTATCCATGTCGGTCCATGTAGTGGGTGGGGCTGATTGATTGAAATTTTGTAGGGGGCGCTATGGAGACATGCTCCATGTATTCCATTATGTTTCAATGGGGCTTAGTTCAGGGCCTTACTGTCATCAGTCATGGCAAGTATGGTGGCGGTCCAAGGTTCCATGGCTTGGTCACAGGTACTTCCTGTTTCATGGCGTTGGACCGCCATTCGCCATGTCCCGTTTAGCGTAGCGACTTGAGGTTTTTATTGTGGCATCATGAAAGGGTTTGACATGTTTTGGAGGAGGCTCAAGTGTTTTGGACCATTTGCTTAGAAGCATGACCCTCAAACGTGGAAAAAACCACTTCCTGTTGTAAGTGGGCGGGGCTTAGGTCTACACCAGCAATGGTCACATTAATCTGTTCAGGACTGATCCCTTATTAATCCCTATAAGTTTTAGGGTGATCAGATCAAAATTGACAATTTTATAGTGATTTATGATGTCACGCCGCCGCATGGAACTTTGCCATGGCGTCACGGGCACGCCGTGCAGCGTAGAGCAACGTCCTTTACCAGATCTCTTCACCAACATGTTTTGTGATGCCTGAGTGAATTTGGGCCATGTGGTGTCCACCAAGCCCAAGTTATGGGTGTGTGAGCAAAAAACAACACTTTTGACCTCCAGGGGGCGTGGCTATTTCATAATCAAAATATTGACATATAGAACTCTGTAGGAGGGGACTGCCATCATATCTAGCAAATTTGGTGCAGAAATGTTGCTTTATGTGGGAGTTATATCTGTTTAATTTTTCATGGCGAGACATCAAACTTTGAGGCCCCACACCTCGTAACCTAAGTCTCCTATTAGAAGAAATAACACAACATTTAATCACACATGCCTCCTGAACATCCTGAGCAATTTGTGGCTCAGTGGGATAAAAGCTCTAGGACGAGTTCGTTAAAATGCGAGGTGCTAAAACGCCAAAATATTGACTTTGACCTAAAATGGCTGCCTTCCTGTCGACATTTCACCATGACATTAAGAGGATTTTTTGTTTGCCCTAGCATGTAGATCATGTGTATGAATTTTCATAAAGATTGATGACATGCAGTGGCGGGGCACCTAAAATAGGTGGCGCTCTCGTTCAGTTTCGCCCAAACATTCTGGAGCACCTCAAAATATCAAATTTTTCGTATTCCCTTGGGGGGGTACGCAAAATTTGGTGAGTTTTCGAGCACGTTCAGGCCTCCAAAAAAGCACGCGAAGTGTCCGAATAAAAATAATAATAATAATAATAAACACTGCAATTACAATAGGCCTTCGCACCGCCAAGGTGCTCGGGCCTAAAAATGAGAGTGAGCAGCTGTCGGTTACCCAAACTGATTACAACTCTGTTGCCATTTACTGTAGGCTGAAACCAGCAAAGCAAAGCGCTCCATCCCTTGGCAGACCAAATGACATGAGATAGTGTGTTCACTGACATTTCTCTGCATTTGTCAGCTCTGTGATCATTGCAGGATGTATTCACAGAGGCTACAAAAATGATGCAGCTTATGTGCCGAACACCTCTTTTCACGCCGACATGACAGGCTTGAAATTTAACAAGGTCTGACAGTTACAAAGGTATTGTGCAGTTTACAGCCTCTGCAGCGCGCAGCAGCTCCTGCCAGCTTGCCTGGAAAAGTAATTTGACTAGCCTTTATATCATGTGAAAATTAGCCATAAAATCTCCCTGAACACACGAGGTGTGGAGTAATTGAATAAGCAGAGATTCTCAGCATTCTCTTCCTTTGCCACTTTTTAAATGATTGACCTTTTTAATGTTGCTGTGCCTGTTGGCAGAAGGTTTTTTTCATGTGTGGTTTTGCTCAAAATCATTGTATACAGATATTTCTGGTTTTGAATGAATTCTATTATTACTTTTGAAACATTCTTTTCGCATATAAGTTTTATACACTTCTGTTTGCAGGAACATACAGTCCTTTTCTGCAATAAAAACATGTTTAGAAGAATACCATGATGGGTTTAATGGAAAGAGGGCAGAAATATTTTTATCAATTATGAAAAACATCTAGCTTGCATCTTTGTCTTGTTGTGGTGCATATTTAAAGGGGTGCTATTATGGTATTTCAAGTTTTCTGAGCTTTCTACAGTGTTACAGTGTTGAATCCTCATCAGGCATGTGAACGACACTGTTTTTTATCACCTAAACGCATGTTTGAGTTTGAGTTTGAATTCCAGCACGCTTTCCGTTCGGTTTCCATGGCGACGAAAAACGCGTCGTTTCAGAGAGTTTTTTCTACTTGGAAATCCTTGTGACGTCCCGGGGCATAAGGTTCGGTGAATAGTTACCTTCTACTGGTTAACAAGGGCATGTACAAATACATCAGGCGGGTGGAAAATGTCGGATAAAGTTATTTCCAACGATGGCTGGTGAGTTTACCAAAGAGAAACATCCTGCTGCATTTGTTACTGTGGGTTGCTGTTTTCCACTTCGTTTTCAGGCTCTGATTCAGGTTCCAACATGTAGGGCTGTATGCTATGTGTTGACATTGTATTTTGTTTTTTTGTTTTTTATTAACTTCATATTAGCCTAATCCTTCTATTTATGAGATGTTACTATGATGGCGAAAGCAGGTGCGGTGTGCGCTCCTGATGTAGTGCAGTGGCGGGAGGCGGGGCTTAATGCGGAAGAGTCTCAATCCACTCGTTTTGCCCGCAGGCTGATCTGACAGCCTACGGAGAGGGTCGTTCTGAAGTAAATAAAGCGATTTGTGACAATAATTCGATCAATCCCAGCCGTTCTGGTCTCAGAAATAAAAAAAAAGAATTAGCCTGAAATGCCCATAATAGTTCCACTTTAAAGATTATACTAATTGTCCACTGATGATAAATTGCAGTTTTAATTAGTATTTCTACAGAAGTTACTTTTTTTTTAAAAGAAATTATTTTTCTACACTTTCAAAAACATGTATTCAGAATTAATTAACTTTTTGTATTGACATATTTATATAACATGATGAAAAAAAATTTTTTGGGGGGATATAATTCAATTTAATGTTTTTTTTTAATTGACAGATTGTAAATAATAAAGGTGTTCAAAGCAATATGAAGGGGGAGTAAACAGAATGCTATGTGAATGTTTTAAGAATGTCGTATTTATGTAGTACTTTAGACACTTTAAGAGTGCTTTCTTACAACCAGTAATTTTGGAGAACATACACAGATTTTGTCTTTCATTTTATAAATCATATAAATAGGCAGCAGAATGTGGTTTTCTTTCTTTTTTCCTTTTCGGATGACATCTTAGTAAATATTACATGATGGGAATGTGCTGTCATGACAGATACTGTAAACATCTGTGCAAAAATAAATAAATAAAGCCTCTTCTCTGTTGAATGTAACACCAAATATACACACTCATATAGAAACACACTGTACTTAAATGCAGTGAGCTCGGAGTCACTTGTATGGAGATTAAAAGCAAAGCAGCCTTGGCTGCTCATACTAAACACAGTGTGCAGAAAGGCTTTATTCATGCAAAAAGATTCCTTTAATAGATCTCTTAAGCAAGGCCAGAAAAACAGGAACCACATTTTGTACACATTATTCGCATGGTCTTTTCTTTCATCTTATGTAATTTCTTTTTCTTATCCAACAGTGTACTGTTGGAGAAAACAGACATGACCACTGCTCTGTTCAAGGTGTCCCGCATTAAAGAGTTTCAGTGCAAACTTCCTCTGCCTCATAGAAACAAAGTGTAAAGTCAAGTTTGAAGACTTAGTAGCTGTCAACTGGCTGCTCAATCTCAGCAAATCTATTTTATCTCTCATACTGGGCCAATTCTCATTAGGACTCTCTCTGTGCCTGTTATTGCAGTATTGATTTCCATTCCTTATGTCTTTTGGAAGATTAAATTTTCTTATAAGAAAATGTCCATTATGGTTTCTGGTCAGGAAAATTGTAGAAGTATTTGTAGGTTTACTGTCGGGTTGTTGTATTTACTTCATTTTCAGAATTTAAAAAAAAGTTATTTTTGAACCCTTTTGTGCCATATATGACATATTTGAGACATGCAGCATTTATGAGACTTTTTGTATCACCTAAAAACTTGGCTTGAACCCTGTTGCACACAATCTGATACTCGTCTTCTGCTGTGGGTGTATTTATAATACTATAATGCACTAAAATAATTTTGACAAATTCCGTGGTAATATCGTAAAGACTTTTTTTTAATTATCATTTTTGAAAGGGGCCAAAAAACTTCAGTTTGAAAATAAAAAAAAAATTCTCTCCCCATTTCTTCAGCCAGGTTTTAAAAGGGTCAAGATAAGTATGTGCTTTTTTTTTATGATTTTTTTGTTTTGTTTTGTTTTGTTTTGTTTTTCATTTTTGCAGCACATAAAATAGGTTGAGAATGTATTTTCAAAAAGACATAGCTGAATTTTTGTGAGCATACATTTTTGTACCTTTGGCACATTTTGTTTGTGGCAAAATTAATTTAAAATAAAAAGAAGAAAAAAAATATTTCCCTTTGCAAAACTTGACAATCATATATAAATTGCAAGAAGTATTTTCAAGGCTTGCACTTGATCAAATTTTACAGATGCACCAAAAAAATGTTGTTCTGCTCACACAGGTGATATTTTCTCCTGCCCTCCACGACTATAAATGTTCCTGTTATTCAAGCAGTGTGTAATGTTTGCTGTCTATCTGTCTGCAGCTTTAAGGGACAACAGGATTGAGCTTGTGCACGCATCATGGTCGGAGTTGACCATCAGCATCACTGATGTCACACTGTCAGATGAAGGCATGTACACCTGCTCGCTCTTCACCATGCCTGTCAGAACAGCCAAAGCCTACCTAACTGTTCTAGGTAAGAACACCACAAAACACGGTAAACATCGGTCTCTATATAAACCTTTGCACAACACCAGAATGGTGAAAACATCATATTTAAGTGTTCTGATTTGCAGTTGTTCAGAGAAAACCCTACTTTTGCCAGAGCTATTTGCAGTGTCCAAAAAACAGGTGTGACATTGTTGCTTCCAGGTGTGGAGCAAACACATCTGCAGATCTAGCAAAACAGGATGGCAATTTTGGGAGTAGATCCTTACAACTGTGTTTGCTAAGATGTGTTTTCTAAAGTACTATTCTGTCCTCTGACCCTTTTCATCATATATATGTATATATATATATATATACACATACATAGCGTCAGATGATGAAAAGGGTCAGATGATGACAAAAAATCTAGCAATTCTCTTGGAAACCATTAACCAGGTAGTTACAGTTTATTGAAATATTAAGTAACATATTACTTTCATTTTAGAACTGAACTATTGTCGGTAACACTTTACAATAAGGGTCCCTTATTTAATGTTACTTAGTGCATTAATAAGTGTTAATTTACTGTTAAAAACATTAACAACTATTATTATGTATAATCAAAATGTACTTGGAGCAGAACAGAGTTGTAACACATCACTGATTGTCCTATAAAATCAGTTTGTATAAAAAGACAGTTTTTTTATGATTGTCTGTATTAATTATTATATGATTGTTAACATTACTAACATTATTACACTTAAGGAGATGGTGTAACCTTGGTTGAGCTCCCAACATGATTTTTCAGTGTTTATGTTTGCTTGTTTGTTTCTGGGTCCACAGTTTGTCTACTTTTCATTTAATGTGGTTGAAAATAGCCTGTTGCTTTTGCCAGCAGCTACAGATAAACATAAATATCTAGTTTGTCCCTCCCGCTATTAAGTAGTGGGTTTTTTTTTTGTTTTTTGATGATCGTCTTACACACATATGGCCTCATTTCCTGCTACTGGGCTTATTATCTTTCCAATTAGTTTTCGCTATTGTTAATAGATGTGTTGGTGCACTCAAGGACCATTAGCTGGCTCTCTGTGTTAACAAGCATTCTGAAAATTATAGGCATTAAAGGCCGTCGCTCAATAAGAATATGGAGAAAATTATTTGCAGTACCAAACAATAGTTAATAGTGCACACCAGGAAATAGAAAAGGCGTTTTAATAATCATGCAAAATGATATGGAAAAAGCCTGGTTTATCTGACACAGCATCAACACAGTGACTGTTGGGAATGGATACAAATGAAAATGATTTAGACTAAATGCCAAACTAAAAATAAACATACAAGACTGACACTCAAATCATTTGGTGCACAGATAGAAAAAATATTTGTTTTTTACATTACCAGAGTAATTTAACAGAAATGTTACTGAATGAATCACTGGACAATTCAACTGTTTAAAGGTTTTCTATTTCAAAATACCATCTTGAAGGGAGCAGTAATGCACTGTAAATTTAAACACAGTCAGATCGTTGTCGAAACCTTATCCTTGCAGCCACAAACACGAACCTTGTGGCGCTGCAGCAGAGACATCTAAAACTGGGGGGGGCATGAATACCTGCACAAAAATAGAATTCTGCCAGGTTGGTATATCATGAAGGATCACAACACTGCATCACGCTTCCAGTGTCATCCCTCAGTAATGAGTAAGAAGAAGCCTGGTGGAAAATTCACGTCCTTTCAGGCCCCGATCCAAACAGGAAAAGCACACAAGGCAAAAATATATCCAAATTAATTACTGACAACTCTGTTGTGTTAAGATTAATTACAGCATCAATAAGAACTTTATGTAGATATCACAATGAATGCAGAAAGTGAAATATAGTAACTATTATTTTTTGTATTTTTTTCTAACCATTCATTGGAATACAAGCTTTGTTTTCAGTGTTTAAAACCCTGTTGATGAAGCTTAAACAGTCTTTCAGACAGACAAATACATGATGGCACAGACCAGTCCACAAATAAGCAGAGAAATCCTCCCATACACCCAAACACACACACACAGACAAACAAAAAAGAGAGGGTTTACTGCTGTGCAGCTTCTCCCCAGCCAAGGGAAAGGTGACTGCATAAGACGAACATTTTACTTCAGACACTCTTATTCAGTCTGGGAGAAAAGCTATCGCTTGTGTGTGCCATGCTGCTGCACGTAGTTGCAGTCATTCCATATTACTTAGACAGAGCAACCCTTCTGCCAAGCACAGAAATTTACATTTTGCACAGAACAACATGCATATTAAACATCATCTGCATTATATTTAATTAGATGAGAGGCATAGTTTCCAGGCAGGTGCAGTTGCTTGTGCTGGTGTGCAGCTTCTATCCTGAAGTAAATGATAAACATAAAACAGAAGGACTCTGGTAATAATCCCATAAACCTTACAGAAGGCGGTGAGACAGACAAGGCAAGAGTGAGTCAATGGCATTGACTGACAGACCTTTCAGTCACTCAGCCTGAGGCAGACTTATTGTTCATTGACAATGGAAGGGCAGACACAACTTACTTAAAACACTCATTACAGGAAAGGCCAGTAATTAACATTTCTCTGCAACCTTGTGGCCTCCTTTGCGGTGACAAGCATGCCACATGTACACACATGCATAAATAAACAGCTTTCGTTTTTTCTTTTTTCTCTTTTTCTCTTTTTTTTCTCAGTCTACGTTCTGTGATTTATACTTTTCAGGCTTTCTGTTGTCATGGCAATTACTAGTCCAGTGAAAACTCTTCCTGCAAAGGTCTGTGGAGTACTTAGACAAACCTGGACATTCTTTAAAAGCAATTTCTCTATTCTGTGAGGAGAAACAGAATTCCACTTAACCCTATCACCACTGAGTTCCAGAGACAGGTGCAAACTGGAAAGAAACGAGCATCAAAATTATCTACATGTTTGGGTGTGAGAAAGAAACTCCAATGACTCAAATTGTAAGAAAGCAAAGGCCAATAATACCTTCCCCAGATATGTGATGCAGGAGGAAACAGGGAAGCTCTGTATTCTGGTCTTTAATTTCTCTGCAGGTGCGTAAGCTGGAAGAGAATTTCCACTAAGGCGTAATGGAATTATTGTTGCATAATGACACACTGCTCTGGGTGAATTATCTCCATCTCTGTGATTTCCAGGAGTGCCGAAGATGCCAGAGATCAATGGCCTGACAAAGCCTGCGATGGAGGGAGACCAGCTCACTCTGACCTGCATCACTCAGGGCAGCAAGCCTGCGGCTGACTTACGCTGGTTCAGGAATGAAAAGGAGGTTAAAGGTGTGTAACAAGTGTTTCTCTTCATGCATCACACCTGAGATAGTGATTGACACAGTAACAAATGTTATGCCATACAAACACCCCGTCAACATTGTCAGAGTAAAGCTTACGAAGATGGGAAATTGTCATTAAATTAAATAAGTCTATCCCTTATTTTACATCTAATCAAATTAGGAGATTTTCCTTTTGCAATCTTCGAAAACACAGTAGAGGCTGTGTCAATGAATGTTCCATTTTCGTTGCTCCTAGAATTTTGGGAAAACCTAAATATGGCAGTAAAAATGCAAATGAAAACACTTACATTTAAAAAAAAAACTCAAATATGGCTGAAATGTTTTTATGCTCTCATGAGGTAGTTTTTCAGATGTTTTGATATATAAATATATTGCAAAATTGCAATAAA
The DNA here is from genome assembly GCF_933228915.1 of Telmatherina bonti. Taxonomy (NCBI): domain Eukaryota; kingdom Metazoa; phylum Chordata; class Actinopteri; order Atheriniformes; family Telmatherinidae; genus Telmatherina; species Telmatherina bonti. Next base: position 21,673,945 of record NC_136628.1, on the reverse strand, counting down.
AACACTTTTTTTTTTTTTTTTACATTACACGTCCCCAGATCACATGACCCCTTACCAAGATCATGTGACCAGTTCATTTCTGAACTTTTTTAATAATTTAGAAATGTAAATGGGGGAGAAAAGCTTCAAAAAGCTGTGGCAAATTCTCCACAGCGAGTAGAAAACCCCAGAATAATGCTACATCGCTACCTTTCAAAAGTCACGATTCTCATAAAAACATCATCAGCTGGATGAGATTTTGTGAGAACTGCGACTGAAACACCTGCAAATCGCAACTGGGGTTCTTCAAAAAAAAAAAAAACCTCATTCAAAATCCAGCTAATGATCTCAAAAAGTTACATTGGAAGCTATAAATTTTCTGTGTTGTTGGTCACGTCCCAGGCATGTCAGCTACAGTAATACTGGGCTGTCATTTACTTTTTGGGACAAACATCATAATTAATCTCACATTTTTGGAAAGTATTTTCATCACTTCTGCACCGTCCAGTACAAATAAAAACGGCCCAAAACAATGCAGCACGGCTTAAACTAATGTTGTGATAAACAGAGAAGCAGTGTCCTGGACAACACAGAGCTGTGTTTCTGAAGCTTTAAAAGGACAGGAAATGTTTGAAGTTTTAGTACTGTGAAACCGATCCAGCTGTTGCATCAACAGCTGTGTAACAAGTAGATTCTGTTTGTTTCTTCAGGTCTGTGACTATTACATTACCTTTGCTTGTTATCAGAGAGCTGCTCTAAATTTCATCCAATGAGGCACATTTCCTCCCTGGCTCCTGCTCTCCTCAGCTTTACAAACCATCTGCTTTGCAATTATTTAAAGAAGACAGTTATGGAAAGGTTGGGGGAGGATGCTGGGAAAAAAGATTATGACATGAAATGATGAGATTACGTCTTTGAGGAAAAAAACAGATGTGGCTCCGGATCAAATAAAAAAGACAAAGAAAAAGAATAGAGGAAAGACTGTCACAGAGCATCAGCACAGATGCAGATTCTGCAGAGGTTTCTGTCATCTATTCACCCAGTTTTTGGCATAAATGTCTGCAAATTTGGACTGAAAAACACAGTTTTGTTTTATTGAAAAGAACTCTTACTTAAAAAAAAAAAATAAAAAAAAAGATTTGGAAAGCTATTTTCAAAATCCTTGCATAGCCCAACAGATCACTGCCGCTCAATAACAGGAATATCAAAGCAGTCAGGTGTTGCAAATCTTAAATGCCCAATTAATTGTGCTATCATAAACACTTCACAGAGCTTTGGTTTATTATTTCTTCTCTCATACAAAGGATTAATAAACCACAAAATATTCTATCCCCAGCCATGCATGATTTTTATTCTAATTAAAACTGCATAATAATGTATTTATTTCTACTCTCACTGATAAGATCAGCATTTCATTTTTTCTGATCCATATTTATTCTTTTAACTTTTTTTTTGTTGTTTTCCTTTTTTACGTGCATTTTTAAAATACCAGTTGTAGCATACATTTTCATGGAACTGATTTAACTTATCAAATCAAAGATACTTTATTCATCCCCAAGGGGAAATTCAAAGTTCAACCCAGCTCGTCCAAGGGTTGACATACAGACATTTAACATTTATGACAGATTTACATAGATTTACAGATCTATTGTTCAGTAGATAGTTTTACTCCTTAAACAGCTTCTAATATTCTCCATATCTGCATGCTAATTAATACCAGTATAAGACTTTATGAAATAAAATACAATTATCTTTTATGTACAAAATTATATAGTATATTGTTGGTTTTTTTTCTTTTGCAAACCATTTAATGAGTGTTTTTGTAATATATTGCAAAAGTTACCACTTTGTTTCTTTTATTTCTCTTCTGATGAACAAGGAAAGAGAAACATAATACATAGTATACTAATGAGTTCTATCAGGCGTATTGTGTCTCTTCAGGTGATTATTGCTTTTCCCACTGGCCCACTACTGAGAGAAGAGCTTCCTGTAAAGCAAAATGAAAGCTTGCGAGTGCATCATGTTCCCTTTGACTTCCTTCAGAAAGTGAGCAGGTAGTTCCAGATTTATGAAGAAGCTTAAAGTTTAGGATATTTATGTTCCAATACAGTCACCCACTCTTGGCAGCATGGTACACAGTTAAATAAAATCTTTTGCAAATTAATGGTATTTGTTTTGTGTTCTTTATCCTTTTTGTAAAATGCAGTGTTTGCCTTAAAATAGGGTTTCCTGGTTCAAATCTCAGCCAGAAGAGTACATATTCTCTCTGGGTTCTCCAGCTTCTTCCAAAAATCCAACATCCATACATCCAAAAGCTTAGTCAGACATGTGATGGACAAGGAACCAGAGGTGGAAAGTAACAAATTACAATTACTCATGTAACTGTAAATGAGTAGTTCTTGTGAGTGTATTATTTTAAGTAATGCCAAATTTTACGTTAACTCAAGTACACTTTGACTCTAGTATTTTACATCACTACAGTGGAAACCTCCCAAATTATTGATAAAAACATAGATGCAGGGAAAGAACATCAGCCTGAACAGGCTTTATGCAGAATGTCACAGCCTGTCCATTTCCACCTGTCAATCTACTTCAGTGAAACTCGACACTCACTGAAAGGAAAACGCTGGGCGAAATTCACTCTGATTGGATGATGACTCCTTTGTTTCGTAACTTTTACTCATAGTACATTTTAAATTTAGTACTTTTTTATTTTTAGTCAAGTAGATTTTCAGATGAGTACTTTTACTTGAGTAGAATTTAAGATACTTTTACCTAATTACAATTTTGCCATACTTTTTCCACCCCTGGTAGAAAAAAGCCCATAAACCCTAAATAAGATGGAAGATAGATTATTTTTACTCAGTTATTCAGATGGACTCATGTTTAGGAAAGTGACTTTGGTAACACTAAACAGTGAGTGATAAATCTCCACCAGAACCTCCACCTGAACTGATGATTGACTCTCAGTGAAACTACTGAACATTTTCTCAAGTTTTGTTTTAACATCCTTTCTACCTCAGCTTATGTCCATACAGATCAGTCCCCTATTAGACATTAGGATTTATCATGTTTCAGATAAGCAAGGAAACAAGAAAAAAAATCAATCCTGTCCTTTCAGAAAGTTTTGAACTGATATCAGCGTTATCTTTCATTTTAATTACTTGGTAGATTACATTGAATCTCTGTCGTCATGCTGTTTCAAACTTGCACTTAGCGTTCTTTTTGCTTGAAAAGGTTTTGTTGATCTGTCACTGAAAAGTGTCTCAGTTTGCAAGATCTCAAAGTGCTACCTCAAATCAAACTACATTCATTAAACACTCACTGCAGCTTTGTCACTCTTTAGTTTACCTAAGTAAATGAATACATAAATTATATCATAAAATGCTGAAAAGCCTCTTGATTTAATGGGGGAAGGAAGAATTAATCACTCTCATAAAAGCAGGTCCTTTCTGACAGGTTTTAACTTAGCAATCACTTGCTTTGTGCGTCGTATTTATCAGACACATCTAGGACCTGTTTACTTCATGGAAAGGTCTGCTTTCAGAATGATGATTGACACACATTTTCACATAATGTTCTACTTTGTTAAACCACAAATGCATTTCTGCCACTAATTAAACCACGTCCTTGTTGGAATAAGAAGGTGTGAATTAGCATCTGGAGGAACTTGCTAAATGTGAGACCAATAGACTGTTTGTTTTCCTGGTAATTGCACATGCAACTGCGTGATGCATTTAAATGGAAAAATAAAAAGTCACATTATTCTAGTAGTAAACCCTTTTCCTGCTGTAGGACCTTTCCACCCTCAGAACTGACCCCTCCAAAGATAAAAACAACACAAAAACGGAAACACAAAGGGTCGCACATGTTAATATGCAATATATGTACAAATGTGTCGGTGTAAAGTGGAATGTACTTGCAGTGTTCATCATCTTGACAGGATCAAAGAGTGTCCAATGTGAAAAGCCGTGTGATTGTGGGGCAGCCATGGTGGGAATAAATGACAATTGTGACATATTGGTGTGGGATCTGGGGGAATACAGGAGATTATATTACCAGCAGAGTCACTGGAACAGTCCGTCACCCACATTCACATGCAGTTAACAGACACCCTATGCTAAGTTTGTATATATACATATATATACATATATATATATATACATATATATATATATATATATATATATATATATATATATATATATATATATATATATATATATATATAAATGTGTGTGTGTGTGTGTGTGTGTGTGTGTGTGCATGTGTGAACAAAACAGGCAGATGGAACAGACAGGCTGCATGTTAGGGCATGTATGTGTGGAGCGGAATCCAATATTCTTATTTCTCAGTCTCTTTGTCCCTCAGATCCCGTCAGTCCCCACCCTGTAATGATATATTTCTATCTCAGTTACACACCATAACCCAGAGAGACCTCCTCCAATATCACCACATGTAGGAGTTGTTTACACACCACTGAACCAGGGGAAGCTGTGCCGAGACCAAGCAAGACAGAGATGAAATGAATATTTATTTTAAATAAGGCAGGGGATCTTTACCATCAGGCTAGTATTATCATACTCTCTGACCTAAACTGTGGAGGTTATTGCTTCATCATGTTATGTGGTAGCTCTATTCCAAGGGGGCTTTGAGGGGGGAAAAAAAGGAGATATTTGATTCAAATTCACTTGTCCCTATATTGTCAAACTTGTTTGTCAAGGACAAGGAACTATTACTGCAGACCTGCCTTGTACTATTTAAGGCCATTGTCTACTGGCTTTCCAATCTGCTGTGAAACATGTCTGCCTGAAGAGTCAAACAGTGACTGAGCAACCTTTTGAAATACTGCTGGCTATGTCTTCATTTATGGGTAATTGTCCTAGACCACTGTGAGTGGGAATAGAATAAGGTGGCCATCGTTATTCTCAAGCTTGCCCCACAAAGATCTATTAAGGAAAGTGAAGAAGAGAAAGCTCCTGGAGCGTCTTTGAAAAAGGATGATGCTGAGGCTGATGAGATTGCCAGCGCCATTGTGAATACTCAAATAAGAATCGAGTGGGATCTTTTAGAAGTTTTCAAGTTTGAAAGTGAAATACATTTTCAGCCACTTTGCCAGTGTTTACAACCTGGCTTGCACACTGTTTAAAAAGTCTGTGTTGGGATTACATTACAAGCTCCCCTGGGTGAAGCAGATCAATGACCATTAAAGATGTAATTTCAAGATGGCTCCTGCAAGTCACAGTGACATTAATAAAAGATGCCTAAGTTGCAATCCCCAAAATACATTTAAATCTTTCCAATGCTGTTAAATGTACGAAGAGGATTTTTTAAAAAGTGTGTATGCAGATAGATTCATGGAATGAATGAGATTTATAGAAATTTATTTGATTCTTATTTTATGCTGTATGACTTTTTGTTTTCCAAACCATATAATGATGAGACAGAGGGTTACAGACATCTAAAATACAGCCCTTTATTTCTTATATAAACTTGCATGTCACTTACATAAAATATTACGATATGGAGGGGTTCCCTGCTTCTGGCAGACTACCTGAGTGTGAACAGGTTAACAGACTCAGCCTTGAGCACATCATGAGAAGGGCTAAGATGCAACAGCTCGTTGTCTATTCTCATTGATAGCAACATCATGGAGGTGGGCCACCTGTCCATTTTTAAATGCCAAAGCACCAAGCTTGACAAGCCCTTGTCTTTTGGAGTGGAAAGCCATCCTCGTGAATCCACAGTAGACACTTCTGAACTATGAATGCCCAGAGAGTTTAATGTCAAAGAGGACATTATGACAGAGGTCTGCCAGACACTGATAAAAACTCTCCTAAACTGCAGCTGTGCCGCCTGCTTTTAGTTTCCTGTCGGTTAAGCAAACACTAAAATGAACTGCTGGAAATTTGCCTTGCAACAGTATGATGTTGTATTTCACGATTAGTTTAAAGTACATTTTAAATGTTGCATTTAAGAGCTTTAAATCTAACAGCTAGATTGCAGACATGAGATTTGGCAGGCAATAAATGACCGGTTTGGCTGGTTCCACAAATTATATTCATTTTCATAGAGACCAAATCAGCTCCACATTATTGTGTGTGTGTGTGTAATACATAAATTGCGAACTGTGTAAACTATGACAGAACAGCTATAAGGTAAACAGCAACTGCTGAGAGCAATCAAGCAATCCGCAGACAGAGCATGGCAGAAAGTATTTCCCCCTGTGAATTGACTTTGCTTTCTTAAAATGACCAAGCATATCTGACGAGTGGAATCCTGATTCATTAAAAACATGATTTAAACAAAAAAAAAAAATTGAGATAAAACACAAGCATGGCCTTGAAATGCCTCATCACTGGATCATGTCAGAGTAAGAAGAGTCAACACATGTTGAAAGAGAAATCTGTTACACCACCAAACCACTGAGATACTGAACAACTTCTACTGATAGAAGACAGACAAAATACAGCAGGGGTGTCAGAGTCAGAGAAAGCTGTAGGTTAGCCTCTGACTGTATATAAACACCAGAAACTTGACTGTCATAGCATTTGTTTTTGTGTGTTTTTTGTTTTGCAAAGAAAAAGAAAGGTTTCACATTGTCCTTGCTTGAACAAGTGTTTGAATTCTCAGTTGGGCGGCTGTTGAGAGTGTGTTGAGTCAGCCTTCCACCAAGATTAGTCAGTACTGTTGCTGTTGTTGATGATTCCTCCTGCACCTCAGGAGACTTTCTTAGTTTCTCTTGTCTTCTCTACTTATTTCCTATTCTTGGGATGTTCTTCTTTCCTGTAAAAAGGCATAAAGGGTCAGATTCTCACATTTCACGCCTGTCATTTCCATTTCTAATCCTCCAAGGCTCTGGCTTGGCTCTCACCACTGGTGCAGAGCTCCCACCCACATCACAGTGAGCAACAGTAACTGCCAAATACTACCAGGCTTTTTGTGAAAGAGAGGTTCCAAAGGTGAATATGGAAGGATGAAATCCATTTTTTTTTTCCTTTTTGCCCCACAGCTTCAATTCAGTAAATGCTGAACTTTTCACTACTTGCATTCAAGTAGACAAATTATATTAAATAAAAAATACACATATTTACACGTAGCCTTTTAGAAAATCTATGTAGTTATCAGAGAACTTTATTACATCATTTATGTTCCCACAAAATTTAAATTTTTTTTATATTTATATATATATATATATATATATATATATATATATATATATATATATATATATATATATATATATATATATATATATATGTATATACATAATTCTAAATTTACATCTGGTCTGGGCTTTTGATTATGATTTGGAAAGCAAGACATGAATTTCAAAAGCTGTTTTTTATATATTATTTGAATCTGAAATTCATCAGGATTGTTTAAAGATTTGAATATTATTCATATTCAATGATAACATTATCAGTTCTTTTGCCATTTTGTGTTGAGTGGCATTATTCTTTCTAGTTAAAGTACCTTCCCACACACTTTCACAGAGTGGTCAAACTGGCCCATCTGTCCTCGTTAGAGATGACGCCTCTCTGGAATGTAATTTTATTCCAATCTGTTCTCAGTCTAAACTTATCATCAAGCGCTAAAGCTCGGTCTGGGGCAAACTCTGTTACTTTCCTTTGTGTGTAGACAATTACTCAACTTTATTATAAAAAAAAATTTTAAAAAAAGGGGAGACAAATGCTCACAACCTGGGTTTTAAATTGTGTAATAAAGCACAAATTATTAATGCACACAACATTAATGGAAAGTGTCAAATGCTCACAAATTTAACTTGAAATTTAGAGATATTCAGTATTCAGATATCTGACATACCTATTTTGTCTAACTCTTAATTTTCAATACCAATATCAACCTATACCAATATATTTTGAGCAAGCTGTGCCAAACAAACAAAAATATCTGGAAAACTATTCATGGCATTTCCTATGTTTTGCCCTTTTAAATTAGAGGAGACATAGCTGAAGCGTTTGATATATAATATGTGCATGTTGTGTTAAAGTTATGTCATTACAAAATTTAAATAAAATACTGACAATTTCCAAAATTGCATTTCAAAATCCATCCATCCATCCATCTTCTGCCGCTTATCCGGGGTCGGGTCGCGGGGGCAGCAGCCTAAGCAGGGAAGCCCAGACTTCCCTCTCCCCAGCCACATTTGCCAACTCTGCGGGGGGGATCCCGAGGCGTTCCCAGGCCAGCCGAGAGATGTAATCCCTCCAGCGTGTCCTGGGTCTTCCCCGGGGTCTCCTCCCCGAGGGACGTGCCTGGAACACCTCACCAGGGAGGCGTCCAGGAGGCATCCTGACCAGATGCCCGAGCCACCTCAACTGGTTCCTCTCGATGCGAAGGAGCAGCGGCTCTACTCTGAGCCCCTCCCGGATGACTGAGCTCCTCACCCTATCTCTAAGGGAGAGCCCGGCCACCCTGCGGAGGAAACTCATTTCAGCTGCCTGTATACGAGATCTCGTTCTTTCGGTCACGACCCACAGCTCATGACCATAGGTGAGGGTAGGAACGTAGATCGACTGATAAATCGAGAGCTTCGCCTTCTGGCTCAGCTCCTTCTTCACCACGACAGACCGGCGCAGAGCCCGCATTACTGCAGACGCCGCACCGATCCGTCTGTCGATCTCACGCTCCATCCTTCCCTCACTCGTGAACAAGACCCCGAGATATTTAAACTCCTCCACTTGAGGCAGGACCTGACTCCCGACCCGGAGAGGGCAATCCACCCTATTCCGGCTGAGGACCATGGTCTCAGATTTTGAGGTGCTGATTCTCATCCCAGCCGCTTCACACTCGGCCGCGAATCGCTCAAGCGAGAGCTGGAGATCACGACCAGACGAAGCCAACAGGACCACATCATCTGCAAAAAGCAGGGACCCAATCCTGAGGCCACCAAGTCGGATCCCCTCAACCCCTCGGCTGCGCCTAGAAATTCTGTCCATATAAGTTATGAACAGAATCGGTGATAAAGGGCAGCCTTGGCGGAGTCCAACCCTCACCGGAAACGAATCCGACTTACTACCGGCAATGCGGACCAAGCTCTGACACCTGTCGTACAGGGACCGGACAGCTCGTACAAGGGGGTCCGGTACCCCATACTCCCGGAGTACCCCCCACAGGAGCCCCCGGGGGACACGGTCGAATGCCTTCTCCAGGTCCACAAAGCACATGTAGACTGGTTGGGCAAACTCCCATGCCCCCTCCAGGACCCCAGAGAGGGTATAGAGCTGGTCCACTGTTCCGCGACCAGGACGAAAACCACACTGCTCCTCCTCAATCCGGGATTCGACTATCCGGCGGACCCTCCTCTCCAGGACCCCTGAATAGACCTTACCAGGGAGGCTGAGGAGTGTGATTCCCCTGTAATTGGAACACACCCTCCGGTCCCCCTTCTTAAAAAGGGGGACCACTACCCCAGTCTGCCAATCCAGCGGTACTGCCCCCGATGTCCACGCGATGCTGCAGAGGCGTGTCAGCCAGGACAGCCCCACAGCATCCAGAGCCTTAAGGAACTCCGGGCGGATCTCATCCACCCCCGGGGCCTTGCCGCCAAGGAGCTTTTTGACCACCTCAGCGACTTCAGCCCCAGAGATAGGAGAGTCCACCCCTGAGTCCACCAGCTCTGCTCCCTCATGGGAAGCCGTGTTGGTAGGATTGAGGAGGTCTTCGAAGTATTCCCTCCACCGACCCACAACGTCCCGAGTTGAGGTCAGCAGCTCCCCATCTCCACTGTACACAGTATTGATGGAGCACTGCTTCCCCCCCCCTGAGCCGCCGGATGGTGGACCAGAATCTCCTCGAAGCCATCCGGAAGTCTTTCTCCATGGCCTCGCCGAACTCCTCCCATGCCCGAGTTTTTGCCTCGGCAACGGCCGAAACCGCATGCCGCTTAGCCCGTCGGTACCCATCAGCTGCCTCCAGAGTCCCACAGGCCAAGAAGGCCCGATAGGACTCCTTCTTCAGCTTGACAGCATCCCTCACTGCTGGTGTCCACCAACGAGTCCTGGGATTACCGCCACGACAGGCACCAACGACCTTGCAGCCACAGCTCCGGCTGGCCGCCTCAGCAATAGAGGCACGGAACACAGCCCATTCGGACTCAATGTCCCCCGCCTCACCCGGGACATGTTCGAAGCTCTGCTGAAGGTGGGAGTTGAAGCTCGCTCTGACAGGGGACTCAGCCAGATGTTCCCAGCAGACCCTCACAACACGTTTGGGCCTGCCAGCTCTGACCGGCTTCCTCCCCCACCATCTGAGCCAACTCACCACCAGGTGGTGATCAGTTGACAGCTCCGCCCCCCTCTTCACCCGAGTGTCCAAGGCATGTGGCCGCAGGTCCGACGATATGACTACAAAGTCGATCATTGAACTGCGGCCCAGGGAATCCTGATGCCAGGTGTACATATGGACACTCTTATGCTGGAACATGGTGTTCGTTATAGACAATCCATGATGAGCACAGAAGTCCAATAACAAAACACCATTTGGGTTCAGAGGGGGGGGGACCATGCCTCCCAATCACTCCCCTCCAGGTCTCACTGTCATTGCCCACGTGAGCATTGAAGTCCCCCAGCAGAACAATGGAGTCCCCAGAAGGAGCACCCTCCAGCACTCCCTCCAAGGACCCCAGAAAGGGTGGGTACTCTGAACTGCTGTTCGGCGCATAAGCACAGACAACAGTCAGGACCTGTCCCCCCACCCGGAGGCGGAGGGAAACTACCCTTTCATCCACCGGGGTAAACCCCAACGTGCAGGCACCAAGCTGGGGGCTGATGAGAATGCCCACACCTGCTCGGCGCCTCCCACCATGAGCAACTCCAGAGTGGAAGAAGGTCCAGCCCCTCTCGAGGGTACTGGTTCCAGAGCCCAAGCCATGCGTCGAGGTGAGTCCAACTGTATCTAGTCGGAACCGCTCAACCTCGCGCACAAGCTCAGGCTCCTTCCCCACCAGAGAGGTGACGTTCCACGTCCCTAGAGCCAACTTCTGCAGCCGGGGATCGGACCGCCAGGGTCCCCGCCCCTTGCTGCCGCCCAGCTCACATTGCACCCGACCCCTACGGCTCCTCCCGCAGATGGTGAGCCCACGGGAGGTGGGGCCCATGTAACCCTTTCGGGCTGAGCCCGACCGGGCCCCATGGGCGAAGGCCCGGCCACCAGACGCTCTCGTACCCCGCCTCCAGGCCTGGCTCCAGAGGGGGGTCCCGGTAACCCGCGTCCGGGCAAGGGAACATTTATGCCCAGGTTTGTCATCGTCATAGGGGTCTATGAGCCGTGCTTGGTCTGGTCCCTCCCCTAGACACCTGTTTGCCATGGGTGACCCTACCAGGGGCATAAAGCCCCCGACAACATAGCTGCTAGGATCTTCGGGACGCACAAACCCCTCCACCATGATAAGGTGACGGCTCAGGGAGAGGCATTTCAAAATTGGTCAATAATATCGGTATGCTAATAATATCAGACATCTATATTTAAATTAAATGTTCATGAATTTAAAAAAAATCTTTATTTTTCAAAAAGAAAAAAAAAAATCATCTGTCTTTTCCTGTGAGTTCCTTTATTCAAGGCTTTGCTTTGAAGGTACCTGAAGATGGGCCTTAATGTAAAGTCTGGGTGGTTGCATTGTTTAGGTGCAGGTGATATTTGGTTTATTTGTGAACCTGCAAGTGTTCTCTGGATAAACAAGGCACTTTTGTAGAGAGCATGAAAGGACAACCACACAGCATTGTGGGAAAGGGGATTGGGATTCGTTCACCACACAATACAATTCAGTGTCACAATATTTCTTGTTTGCTTCCCAACAGATTTATCAAAAGGTTGTCCAACTTCCCTATGTCACCTTATGTAAGCAGCATCTAAGTCCTTTTAACGTTGTCTCACCAGTGTGTGAAATAAAGTGTACTATTAGAACTACAAACAAATTCTGTTTTACATGCATAGTTTTTTAGTGTATTTAAAAAGTATTTATACATAATTTCTTAATTATTAACTATGATCAATTTGTGAACATATTTATATGTGTGCATCTGTGTACTAACATTTTTTTGGTTGTAAATATAGATTTTTGAAAAAGTGTGAGCAATTGTCTCCTTTTTCTTTAAATGTTGTGAGCAGTTGTCATGGAATCGGTTCCATCAAAGCATCACTTCAGGAGGTGTAGGGCTTCCGGAGTAGCTAAAGCAATAATTGGCGCTCAAAATAGCTGGCAAAGCTTTTACTGTGTTTTAACGCTTAAGACTGTCAGGAGTGCCGGCACTCCTGACAGGATCGTATTGTTCTAAACCTTGAACTCACGAGCAAGCCCATCTGGAGCGCCGATACACCTGATGCTGGGATGACTTTACGACCATTGGTCTTTATTCTTCATCCAAGCAATATAGTTTTAGAATTAATGAAGTAAAAACTGAGACAAAGCAAAAGCAACATGAAGAAGAAAAGGTTGGATTTTAACAGGAGTTTGTTTTTCATGTCCTACTTCCTCCCCTTTGACCTCTTTACTTAATCTGTGTTACTGGCTTTGTAGAATGATGATTTCCTGTCATAATTTACAATCTGTGCTTCTTGCATGACACTGCTGCCAATGGGTGACTGCCAATATGAAGCTATTCCTTGAGGTATATAGTGTTTCTGCAACCTTAAGCTTTGATGGCAGCTGCTCCATTCAGCTGTACTAAGACTTGTTATATTTCCAGACCTATCACAATATCATCCGCCGAAACTACAATGATCCACTTTTTAGCATGTGATTAATAATCTTTAATTATATTTCTTTTGTTATTAGACTATCATTAATACAACCTTAATTCCAATTAAGCTGGTATGTGTACGTGTATGTGTATAAAATTGTAATAAAAACCGAATGCAATGATTTGCCAATCCTTTTTAATCTATAGTCAGTTGAATTCACTGCAAAGACAAGATATTTATTATTCAAACTGAAAAATTTCCTTTTTTTAAATAAAAACTTGAATTTGATGCATTTAACATGTTTAAATAAAGCAAATAAACATTTGAGAACTGAGGGCAGTAATTGTTGTAGCTTTCTAGGTGAAATCCTTCCCCTGCTTGTTTGATTTCCAACTCCTGGTGCTCAACAGTCCAGGTCTCTTGTTACGTTTTGCACTTCATAATGTATTGCACATCTTTAGTGGGAGATAAGTCTGCACTGCAGTCAGGACAGTTTAGCATCTGCACTCTGTTGTAACACATGCATGATGTGACCTGGCATTGTCTTTCTGATATGTTGTGCCAAAACCTGTATGTACCTTTTGACATTAATGGTGATTTCACAGATGTGCAAGTTTCCCATGCCATGAGTACTAACCCACAGATAACCTACAGAAACTGGCTTTACAACTGCCTGCTGATAAAAATCTAGAAAATCTGGAAATTTGGCCTGGAGGACAAAACATCCCCGATTTCCAAAAACAATTTAAAATATTGACTCATCAGACCACAGGCCACTTTAACACTGTGTGACAGTCCACCTCATCAGTCAATCTATTGGGGTCTTCTGGTGTTTTTGATACATAAGTTTTGTTTTGCATATAGAGTTTTAACATACACTTATAGATTTAGGGTTGGACTATGTTAATTAACTGTAGTTTCTGAAATGTTTCTGTTCCCATGCGCAAATATTCTTTTGCACAATGATGTCCGACTTTAATGCAGTGCCGCCTGAGGGATTGAAGGTCACCAGCATCAAATGTTGGTTTTCAGCCTTGCTGCTTATATGCAGAAATTTCTCCAGATTCTCTGAATTTTTTTATAATAGTATAGAATGACCTTAAGTCCTGGCAATTACATGTCTGTCTTGCATCTCTGATTTGACAAAGTAGAAGCTTGTCCTCTTCAAAGTTAGAGAAAAACTCATATTTTTAATGCTGAATAGATTCTTCAGAGTTTTGGGTTTGCTGTAATAGTCTCCCTAAAGTATTTGCAGATCGCCATCTGGTTTGTCAGTGTACGGGTAAACAGTCAAGGAAGTTCAATTGTGAATAGGATTTAAAAATACAAGAAGAAAAAGTGAATGGATACGCAAAATGGAATGACCTTTTCAAATGAAATGGAAAATTATTTATAACCAAATTTATGAACTGTGTCATTTCTTCTTTTAGAAACAACATTTAAACATGCACAAATCACAGCATTTAAGAATGAATTAATATTTTGTTTCTTTTTGTATGGCTTACCTGTTGACATATAAATTATATTTAACAATCTATATTTTGATTTCACAATTAAGTACTCATCTTCAAAATGTACTCCTATTGCTACTTCATATACCGCCCTGGTCCTCCACATGAAACACGTTTTATTATAAATATATTCCTCAGCAGTCTTATGTTGCGCTCCTGTGCCAGGTATTTTGGAACGTGTTGGAGACATCAAATTCAAAATAAGTGAATATTTGCAAAAAAATAAAAATAATATTCATCAGATTGAACATTAAATAGCTTGTCTTTGTAATATGTTAGAAATAAAGACAGGTTTAAAAGATATGCAAATCACAGTCTTCTGTTCTCATTTACATTTTACACAGCAACCCATTTCATTGGAATTAAGGCTGTCTGTGATCTCTTTGAAGATTTTTGAGCTAAATAATGATATTAATGAACTGCAAGCTTTTTACACCATCATGTATCACACTGAGCCACTCAAACACCCATTCAAAATACCATTTGAAGAAGGTCTAAAGTAGCTGAGGCACTCAAATCACACAACACAATTGTACACAATAGAACATGAGATTAAAAGTTCTCTCCAGTTCCTCTTTTTACAATTGAGAAATTCTAAAATGTAGGAAAATGACTGATTTAGCAAAGGAAATTTAAGCCTGGAAACTCACCAGCCTGTAGTGACAAACTGTTCAAATAGTCAGAACACAAAGGTAGCCGCATTGGGGCCATTGTAAAGAACATGTCACTCTGATTGCAGTTCTTTTGTTCTGATCTAAAACATAATCATGCTTCACAAATTAAGATTATTTATTTAGCTAATTCATACACAGCCACATTGGACCTTTTATTTGACATGCAACAACTTAAATAAATAAAGTCATCCTTGTTTTAAACTCAGACATGTTTAAAATGCATGGGTTGAAATCCGTTGATTGATTCTACAATGCAAATGAGCTGAATTTATATAGAAAAATATCCTTTTTTACATTTCTACTTAATTAAGTTATGACACTATTTCAAGAAACATGACTTATCGAATTCAATCACTAATTTATTTGATTAAAGGATTAAATCAGCTACTTACTGAGACTAGCATTGAAGATAGTATTCTAAAATATCAACAGCAACAATGGGAAAGGAATGAATCAAAGGAAGCATTAAGGACTAAAGAGGACACAAAGAGATACTGAGGAGCCATTTTTGAGGTGCCAGCATAACTACTAAAGTACAACTGCTTGCTTTCCTAATGAATTCTTCTTCAGAAATTAGGCCTACCCCTTCTTCTCTTCCACCCTTTCATCTTTTTCACTCTCCTCTGACTGCTGCTGTTTCTTATTTGTGAAGAAAGATATCCATATTTCCTTTAGCTTGTTGATTGGCTGGATGTTGCTAACACTGCAGACCTGTCAGTCATTCATCTCTTGGGGAGGCGGGCTCATTGCTTCAGTTGGTGGAAGTGGCTGAGCGGAAAGGTTGATTGGCAGAACTGAAAGCAGGAGCTGAGAAAGTGGAGCAGTTTTGCAGACAGCAGAGAAGAATGCACTCTGTATACAGTCTCTTTAAGAGATAAAATCAAAAGCAGTCGGCATGAGAAGCATACTGTACATACAATGTGCTTATACTGCCTTTAATTTGTTATGATCTACAGTGCAAAAATGTTGAAAATAGGAACAATGAGCCATTTCCACAAAGCAGGGCAACATCTGATTCCAGAGACAGCTGAATTAAGTATAAAGTGGGGTTGGCCCATTTTCTCATGAAAATAAACGGATGATATCATCATAGCAGACCAAACAGTTCTGTTTAAGGTAGGTGAGAAGTGGTTGAATGGATCTGACTAGAGGAAGGGTTGAAAATAGCTCCTTGGAGGTGAATGTGTTTTGTTATCAGCCAGTACATCAAAAAGTTAAAAGGAAATGTAGTGATGGTGAAATGTACAAGACGACTGGCTTCAGTGTGAGTCTGGGACAGGATGGAAATTTGTATTACATAATGTATGCGTTGCTGCTTCTGAGTTTTGGGGAACATGCGTGTCATGTTATTAGGCAGCAAGTCAGAAAGCCTTGGATAACCTTCTGAAATGTCATATTTGACCCAAAAACATGCCTGGTTCTTTAAATAATGTAGTCATGGATTGTAAAAGGATACTTGCCAGCTGCAGTCAGCGCCTTCAGTCTTTCATGATTGTATCTATCTTAAAAAAGAAGAAGAAAAACTTGATGCAATCTAATAAAAGAGCAACACTGAGCAAATTTCAGTCTATTGCTGTGCTTGGTGCACAGGCAGAAGGCAATGCCAAAGTCTTTGAGCTCAAGGACAGTATGAAAGGGACAAGGAAAGGCAGTGGTGCAGGAATCCAATGCTCTGACCTCCCATTTGGAAAGAAGGGGAGATCATAGCACCTAAATGAAGCATTTAACTTCTTTTAAGACTGATGTCATTAGGGAGGCAAATGAAGCAAAAGATGGACAGATGTAATCAAGACATATGCCAAATTGCAGGCCATCAGGCACATAATTTGATGAGGCTGGGTTGAATGGTTTTTGCACTTCCTTGGCAGTGATTGGGATGTTGATGGGCCCAGGGAGGTGGATCAGCTGTTTGGTCCTAGTTCAAGGCAGGTGTCATCAGGATGACTCTGACTGCAAGGTGATCAGATAAAGAGGTATAATGACTCTTTGCTATAAGCCAAATGTATGATTACACTGGCTTTTTTTTTTCTCTTTATCCCAATGCAGCTGGAAATAGTTGGCATGCAACAGGATCAATTGGAGAAGCAGGAGCATATTAAGTAATTTGGTGAGATTTAGTAAAGGTGTTAAGAAAATCACATCCAGAGATATTGAGACTACAGTATATACTGCATGGTCAACAATATACATTTTACATTTGAAGATTCTTGGACTTGAATTAAAGGATATTGTTTTAATTCAAGTTAGTACCAGAAATAATCTCATTGGCCCAAATAAAAGTAGCATCAAGGAAGATGAGCTATTAAAAAGCATTAGTAGTTGGAAAATTTTAGCTAAAACTGGCTGTTTCCTAAGAATACTTTCATTTGATGGTTTAAGTATACCGTGATGTCGCTGTCTGAGAGGAGTCAGGTCTCCCTCCTCATGTTCAGTGAGGGCTTTTCCATTTCTTTGATTGCAATTCATTTGTGCCATACCTGTTACAGTGCTTAGTTTTATTCAAAATAAAGCTGCACAAAGGAATCAGAAAGGAGTGCAATCGAAGATCAAACAATGACAATGACGATACTTCATCTAGTTTTTAAATACAGCTTGGTGTAAGATTGTCACAGATACACAATGTTAGCATCAAATATTTAATTTGCTACTGTACACAGAGAAGGTTTTCACCGCCGTGTTGGTAAGATGTTATGAGGATAATACACTTTTAAATTGCTTTTATTACATGATAGTAGATGGGAAGAAAACCCTGGGAGAGTCTGGCGGTTGATGTAGCACAACTCTTAACTTAAGTGTGAAAAAACGTCAACATCACTTCGATGTATTGTAAGATAAATGTGCTGCACCGCTGACGATGTTCAACTCTTTCCAAAGGTGCAAAAGAGGTGAATGCAAGTGGGAAGACATTTACAGTTCGGAGCTCTTTGCAGCTGCTCGTGGACAGAAATGATGATGGAGTGGCCTACACCTGCAGAGTGGACCATGTGGCCCTCACACAGACACCACAGCAGGCTACTGAAGTACTGGAGGTCCACTGTGAGTGTACACTCTGAGCACATGCTCTCAAATACACACATAAAACATGTGCATGAGGGAAAAGTTAAATACAAAGAAAACAGACATTAAGAAAAGAGATGCTCAATGCTATCATGACTGCTGAAATCAGGTAAGTGGCATTCGAGTTATGAGCAGAAATGATCTCATAGGCCCAAATAAAAGTAGCATCAAGGAAGATGAGCCATTAGAAATGTCACTGTGAATAAGACCATTACTCAGACTTTCTTTTGCACTATTCAGTTGTCGAGTACACTTGTTTGCATTTTCATCTCCTGTGGCATTTGGAATGATCATACTTAGGTCATTTTTGTAAAGAAAAATCAAACACTGACCTGTTTTTGAATGAATTATATAAGAAAAATAATGGCATCATTTCTATGCTGTATCCCATGAGATTACATTCTCCCTGTCTTTCCAGATCCTCCACATGTAAAGATTGTCCACTCCCTTGCAATCCCTCAGGAGGGCCAGTATTTAAAGTTGGAGTGTGTTTCCAAAGGAAACCCATCGTAAGTAACTTAAATTCAGAGTTAGTGTTTGAATCATGAAGAGCGCATGTTGTGTCTTTGATTATCTTACACTTGCCCTTAAATCGAAGGCCAGATCCTGTGATGTGGACAAAGGATGGAGGTGAACTTCCTGACCTGGACAGGATGATTGTAGAGGGGAGGGAGCTCACCTTTACCTCACTCAACAAGACAGACAATGGCACCTACCGTTGTGAAGCGAGCAACCACCTAGGGACCAGCAGTGATGACTATATACTCTACGTCTACGGTGAGTTCAGAGGCAGGGCTGTGTGAGTAATTGCATTTCATGTAATGATGGCCCAAAGTACAGAAACAGATATTTTCCCCTGGTTACTTATTAAACATCACTGACAGATGAAAGAGCTAAAAGAGGACATTTTGGACCCCAATTATGCTACATAGAAATAGTGGGAATACAAGCATCACAAGCACCAAAGTCCACAGCAAAAACCAGGATTTAGTACCTCCTAATCTGCATACTGTATCAGTGCAAAGAGTGATTAGTGGTGCCATATTTCTCAGGGAAAATATGGGCCTTAGGTGACATAAATGCCACCAACGCCTTTCTTTAAATAAACCTGTGTCCCAGATCTTCCACACACAGACACACACCAGGAGGGAAATGTGTGAGAAAGGCAGAATTTAGTGCTGCATTGTCAGAAATACCAGGATAAGTAATTCCTTGTAACGCCAGCAGATGTGGAGGATAAAGGGACTCACTGTCAGGGAAAACAGATAGTTCTTTCTCTCTTCCAATTCTCTTCTGCCATTTGTCTCTTGGCATTAAGTAATGATGCAACAAAAAGGACAGCAGAGCAGTGCATGTCTCTCATACCTCTGCTTTAGAGACGTTAGACAGGTTGTAATGATGGACTGAACAGCAAGAAAGTAACATTTCAGTCAGTTGATCTATAAAATATTACATTAATATGTGTGTGTTTGTGTGCACTTTGGGGACTGTGTTATATGCTCTTTTATTTAAAGCAGATAAATATGTTGTCTTGTGCTTTTCCTTGGATTAAAATCCAAGGAAAAGCATAAGACAACTTCAACAACCGTCAGCTTTGCCAGAGCTAGGGAGATTTCTAGCTCCTGATTGTTTATGACGTCTACTGTTGTAACTAACCAGTTAAAAATGTAATAAACAAGATAACTAAGACTCCCATCAGTAGGTTATGACGTGCTGTGAAATGCATGGACATATACTAAAGTAGAAATATTTTAAAAATCACAGATGTTACGTAAAATAATCAAACTTTTAAAAAATGGAAAAAACAATTATAACATGCATTTAAATTTGTTTATGTTGTTTTATTTAATTAATTTCACTACAAACCATCAGAAGTATGTTATTAAATAAATAGCATTTGCCCACACCACCAATAAATAGTGGGAATGGTGGCTTTGTTGTAGCCAAACTGAAATATCCCTTCAAATAGAACCATGTCTATTCTATACCTATATGCTATTAATTTCTCTAGGCAGAGACTTTATTCAACTCATTGCACAAATGACAAGAGCTTTAAGAGAGCCACGAATCAAGCTGAGACTGTAAATGTCATAGAAATATACTGTAATCTCATCCTCTAAGTAGACAGCATGTTAATGGCTTGTGACTTCATCTTGTTAGTGCTCAGTAATGTGTGCAAACCTGGGAAGATCAAAGCAAACAATGAAATTTCAACATTGTAAAACTAAATAATGTCATTAACTCTACCTTTGACTCAAACTAACATCATTTGTGTTGGCTGTATGATGCTTTGCAGCATTATTTGTGTCCTCTTAATGTTTCCAAGTCTGTAATTGAGATAACTGTTGTAGTTCCAGCTTTCATTCGGACATTGAAAACAACTAAACAAGATCTACTATCTAAATCAAATCTTTTATAGGGACAACTAAAATAGATGGAAATGCAAATTCCAATATGGAGTTAACATACAGGTATACTGGGGACCAATACTTATGATCCTTCAGTCCATAACACACATTATGTAGCGTACTGAATAGGATTGCCAACACACCACAAGCATTTTCTTATTCTTTGATATTGCATTTCCTGTTCCCTTTAACCACTTTTGATTCATCAAGAAATGAATTCTCTTTCAGCTAATTGCTACAGTTCTAGCTCAATTAGTGCACTTCTCACCCATGCTGTGGTATAAGCCTGCACTCAACAATTCCTTCAAATGCCAGCTGAAGCGAACAGCAAGAAAAACCAATGCGCATACTGACGCCGATGATATTAAACTGACAAATTCTGTACCAGCAAAAAAGACTTCAGCGTATGGGAGGGTCAAAGAGTCTTATTCAGATTCATTACTTGTTCGCCTGAAATGGTACTGAGTCTGTTTCTACCCTTCATTAGTGATTAGCACACCTTTTAGCCTTTTACAACTGCCTCCATAATTCTTGAAAAATACCTTTTTAATGGTCCCCCTCCAACAGGGAGACGATTTTCTCTCTTCCCTATTTCCTGCAGACACGTAGTAAGCTGCTCTGTGAGTCACACTGAAATGTCACCAAGACACAGAGGACAGTTAGCCTTGAGAAACACTACCACAGCCAATTAAAAGCCTCTAGCTCACTATAAAATGCCGAGTGACATAAACATTAAAGCCAAGGTGGTAGTGTAACCTCATTAACTTGGTCACACAATGTTTCAATCTTTTTTTTTTTTTTTTTCCCGTTGGCTTTAACATGTGACAATAAGAAAGTACTTCCTAGCATGAAGTACTACCATTGTCCTCTGGTGAGGAGTTGAAAACAGAGGATGGTAATGATGGCTTGACTAGCTTTACGAAAAAATACAGCTATTGGAAAAATGTGTAACTGGCACAGATCATTTGTCAAATAACTCTTCATTTGCTGTAGTTTCCACTTTCTGTCTTCACGAACACCAGCCAACATATGAACAGTTAACTTTTTTTTTTTTCCAACTTCAGAGAACTCCTCACATCCAAGGACAGTTATTTTAAATCATAATAGCAAGAATACTTAGGCTTTAAGTTAGTATGTATCCTTTTTGTTTTCATTGTCATAATGAACCTACTTATTTTAAATTAATTTCACCCAGACTAATAAAATTACCGATTGTAAGCCAGGACACACTTGAGAAATGAATATTTTCATGTCATCATGTCAACATTGACATTATATGTGTTTGTATTTCAATATAACGAAACTCATTTTGTACAGATAACAGGTTAGTTATGTCATGATCTCATGTGATGAAAATGATTATATATGTTCATATCTTGAGATAGGAAGGCTTGTTTTCTTAAGATAAGGGGTTTCTAAATTATGTTAATGAGTAAAGTAACTTTTTCATCACTGCCATTGTTGGATCTGAAGGACAGCTCAAGGACAAAGTAAAGCGAAGTTGAGCTAACCACCTACCCCAAGCACTAAAGTTAGGAAAGCAAATGGAATTTCACATCCATACCTTGACCCAGCTGTGATTTATCCCAAATCATGTGCAAGTTACTGCCTTTCTGCCAACCAGGACACAACAAAGGTTTTTTACATGTTATTTAAACGTAACCAGGGCAATCTGTAAAATGACATCCACCAAGGGGACATTGTAAAAACACCTCTGAACTGTACAAGTGCGAAAAGTGTAGTAGTAAAGTGCTGTTGTATTGCTAGCAGAGCTTATGTTGGTCTCCATCTCATAAAGATTGGAAGCAAAGCATTTAGCAGTTTTACCTAACCAGGCCTTCTAGCCTCCTTCGGTGGACATTGTGGCTCCTTAAACATTAGACTCAACAATGATGTTCAGTGCCATGTTGCAACATTAAGTTAGCCATATTTCCTGTGAGATGATCCTTTATAGGACACCATTATGGCTGCTTCAGTTGGAAGACAGTGATAGCACACCAAACAGTCATATCAATCTCACCATTATCTATTCTTTTACAATTTCAAGAGAGCAAAATAAAAATCAACAAAAAAAGAGGTTGTTGGCAATATTCCAACAGCAAACGCAGCTGAAACTTTATTTATAGTGCACTTAAAAAGCCATAGCTGACCAAAGTGCTCCAATGCACAATGCTGCAGTTGCACATTTTAAACAGCAAGAAAAGGTTCAATAGTTGTATGAAAACAGTACAAATCGCTTCAGTTGTTCATGTATGTTGTTCATTGCATCACTTGTGTGCATTCTTTGTTTTTGTTATCATTATTTCATTATTTTTGTGTATATATGTTTATCTGTGTGCCTTCCACCAGACGTCCCCACCACCCCGCCTCCACCCACCACTCCCCCCCCACATCCCATCCTTCCAGATCCTACAGCTCAATTAGGCACCCACGCCTCAGACCCCACAGTCACTGGCAACAGAGGTACAGTAACCCACCCCACCCCCCACACATCTCTACAACCCCCCTCCCTCAGCATGCTACCCTGTCTTCCAACTTCCTTCTGACTTTTACGTCCCTTGTCTTTCAGCTCTTTCCAATTCTTGCCTTGATACGTTTAGAAACTTTTTAAAAACGTTTTGCCCTGAAGGGCAGGGAGCAAACTGTGTGTGTATGTCACATCAATAATGACATATACATATTAATGACCTCATTAAGATTTTCTTACACTTTCTGAGTTATTGTATGCAGAAGTAGTCTGTTGCATAATCTGTGTAATGTTCTGTTGGTATTTGAAAGATTTCTATGTTTCTATACCCCAACACATCAAAGAAGCAAATGCCATGTCCAGCTGAAAATGTCTTGTCACGGCCACTAAATCATGGAGAATACCCAGTAAACATTGCGTCATTGCTGTCATGGCTGCATATATGTCATTTTTAAATAATTATTTTAATCGAAGCTGATTGTTAGGTTTAGATTAGCGTCATGCTTTAAAATATTAATCATGAAAATGATCAATTTGATAGAAAAGTGTGATGATTCATAAAAGCTCTGAGGTTGTGTCCATTTTCAAGGTTCTGCTCTTGCAAAAGGAGATGACATACAGAGTTATCGTGGATTTAAAGTTAAAATGAACTGATGTGCAGCGGGGATTTAATTGCCATCGTCCTCCAGTAAAACCCAATGCCAAACAAACGTTTTATCTTTTCTCTTCTGAATGCCAAAACCACTTTTATTGCCATCATGTTTAAACCAAAAGCGGAATATTTTGCTGGGCTTTTTTTTATACTCACTGGCAAAGGTGTTGAACTTTATTGAAGTTTAGATGACATAATGCTGCCTTCATCCTGGTTATTAAAAGTCTGACCAGCTCTTTAATCTAGTATACTGCAGGGTGTCTGGTAGTCTTTGCATCCAGCCATGCATGAACATAAATGAACATAAGACTGCACCTCCCTTGGGATTTTATGAGCTGGCTCTGCAGGAACATATGCACAAGCGCGGTTGCTATTTTCTTTCAAATTGGACAGAAAGTTTTCTGCATTATCAGCAAAAATCCAAGCAAAGTGTCGGTGTGAACCAGATCACTTCTGCTTTCGGTGATGGATGCCGTATATCTGTTTTGGTGACTTTAAGAGTCTGTTGTCCTCCACCTCATGCCGATTTTGATTTGCCAGTCCATCTTCTCCCTATCTACCCCCAGGTTCACTATGTTGTGGTGTTAAAATGGCTGACATGCTTTGCAGAGTGTGTGTTTGCATTAAAATGAATCAGACCATCCAGAGGTCTTTCAGCATGTCCAGATGAGCTGGTTATGCATTTAAAGGGGGCCTGTTGAGTTGTTTTGGACAGCTTATCAGTATCCCTATAGGAAGACTTTCTGTGGAGGCACTCTGGTATATCCAGCTGCTCGGATACCATGGGGCAGACTCAGAAAATGCTGAAGGGATTCCATCTCCCACTTGATCCATGAATGCTTTAGGATCCCTCAAGAGGAGCTGGATAATGTGGCTGGGCATAAGGATGTTTTGGCACCACTTCGTCTTTGATTGCATTAGAAATACAAGGGGGTATTGCAAATCTCTCAGGAGGTTTTGCTGTATTAGCTTGTTTGGTTGATGAAACCATGGCATACTGCAGAATGAAACGTCAGCTACAGGGCGACATGCCAATTTTATACTAATGTGCTCCAATGGGCTCTATATGAAGGTCCTGGCAAACTCATATTTACAAACCCATATTTTAAACCAGGAGTAAATATATAGCATGTTTTTAGTTTTTTTGTTTTTTTCAAAGATTCTGGCATAAATGAGCTCATAAAAGTATTTTTAACTTAGAATATTTAACTTATAACTGTACTTAACTATTTTTTTTCTCACAAAATGTTTAGTTTAGCTTTTTAATAAAAAAAAATTAAAAAAAACACAACTGGAGACACATCAGTTTGTCTTTGATCTCTTCTTTTTCTTTACTCCTAAGCAACTTTACTGATTTCCTCATAAAATAAAATAAAAAAAACTCTTACTGAACTTATAACTAAGTACCTCAAGTCTTGCTTTTCTTTTACTGCTCTCAACTTCATGGTGTTCCAGAGTCCCCATCTCAGAATAATTTCCCCTCATCACTGCTGCTTTCTGTAAATTACCATCTTTAAAGTCCCACAGGAGACCTGACTCCCCCACTACTTTCCCTTTGCTTTGTCTTCCTTTCATTTCTCTCTGCGTTCCCTCTCTTCTGCCCTCACATCTCTCTGAAGACCCTGTTAGATAACAGGTTTACACACACTGTAGGATGTTCCTCATCAGTGTGCCTCAGTTCTTCTCTGATGTCTGTTTGTGTAATGCAGGGACACAAGAGAAACTGAGCCTCTCAGTGTATCTTCAGGGAATCTAAATATCAGACTCCATCGCTGCATCCCCACTCACAGGATACCACACTATCTGTTTTCATGTGTCTGCTTGATTTATTACCAGGATTTTTCACAAGCTCGGGATGAAAGCAAACAACTGTGGAGCTATATCGGCCCCCATGATGTTTTTGTCTCCTAATAAAACTGTCTGCCTGTAGAGAGGAAATGCATACTATGACTTCAGCACCGTAGTCTGGATGAAGAGAACATCAGCATATTACGACAAGCTCTTCTAAGTGCACAGTTCTTTGGGTTTCCGTCTTGCTTATACTGGACAAAAGAGGAGAAGCCCTTGTAGATGCTGTTGTAGTTATGGGCCAAAGGAAAAATGTGGCTGAAAGAAAAATATACAAAGGCACCATCATAAGGCTGTCAGCGTTGAATTTCCTTACAACAATCAAGTGTAACAAAAATAAGTGTAAGTAGCCATTTCAGTGTCTTCCCCAATTGGTGTTGCTCTGTTATTAGTTTTAGATTACCAACATTCCTACTTTGACTGACTGGCAAGCAGAAAGAGATTATTTAGTACTGAAACATGAATCTCAGCAGAAACATTTATTATTCTGAAGTTTTTTACTTGTCTTCTGGTATGCTAAACGTATTCTCTAATTCAGCAACATATGTTAATGGAAAATCTGAAAAAGAGAAAAGCTGTAATTCCTTTCGAGGCATAAAAAAAAAATAGTAATTGTCTTTTTTAGTCACAGCAAAAGGTTTTTCTTTGTTTAATAAGGATTTAATATCTATTGTATATTTTTCATTACATAATTTTTATGTCTCGTTTGGCTAACATGGTGACAGATAGTACGAGGACCTTAAATAATCCCGCACTCTTCAATAGAAACATTTATTCATCCTTATAGGTGAATAAATATTTAACGCTGTAACCTCACCAGCTCCAGTGGCTTATGTAAAATCCACAAAAACCAGTGCTTATAAATCCTACACTTGTTGACCTTTGGAGTGTGGCTAGTGTACAGGATTTCAAAAGATTCCTGTTTTTCCATCCTTTTTGTATACTGTCTGGACTGATGCATAACTGCAGTCGGTGATTCACTTTATTAATGAGGTGCTGGCAGGTATGCTCAACACTCACACTGCTTCAATAGCCCGGCCAGCCTTAATGGCTATAATAACTCTTTCCTAAGTATCACAGGTCTATGTAATGGGCCCTCCCTTGCACGAACACACACATATACTCGTTCTCTGTCCTCATCAGCACTGGGTTCTCTGAAATTTGCCAAGTGTCTTTCCCTTGCTTGCAAATTAGCTTTGACCTTGTGATTTTTAAAGGTTGAACCACGCACAAGGGTTCCTCTGCTGTTTAAAATATTTACCATTCGCTCCCGATGATCAGCGTTCGTGTGGCCAACCCCAGCCCCCATAGCCTGTTATTGCTGCAGAAAAAGGACCCACTGCTGAGAAGCCAGCAATTATTCATGCCTATTGTCTGTGCCTGTGGAGAGGAACAGAAAAAAGCTAAAATAATACCCATCTACCTTCTCAAAGAGTAAAACTTCTCTTTTCTAAGGCAGTTGTTCTCTGAAAGGAACTCAAGTTAAAAGTATAGAACCCTTGAGACTTTTAATCAATGAGTAAATCTTGAAGTGGAAGATATCAGAACTTTTTCCTAAACTGATACCAAGAAGCCGGTTCCTACTCAACATCTAAACTATCAAAGAAGGTTACTATGGTAATCTATCTGCTATAATTTTCTTCAGTAAAAATTAAATACAAAATCAGTCATTCATCTCCTCTGGAAGACAGTAGAGACAGCAGAGCAACTGGTTGGGGTTCAGAATTTGGTATTATTGTCTAAGCTTTTTGGATTAAGTGAAGTTAAGTTGGGTGAAGAACTGTCCAACATATTATCAAAAACTGGAAGGAGGGAAACCATTGTCCTCCAGGAAGACGTGGTCAGAAAAACATCTAATGCAAAGGTGATTGGTCACCACTTAAACTTTGTAGAAGCTGAAATCAGTCATTAGACATGAAATTTAAAATTGTGGTGGAAAATAACACACACACACACACACACAGACCCATGTGTCACAAGAAATAATGCAAAAAAAAAACCAAAAACTAAAAGTTAAATGTTAAAATTATACCTCACATGAGCCACATGGGAGGAATTATAATTTTAAAAAAAACGTAATGCTGATGAGTTTTGAAATTAACTGCTTTTGACTTAGACACCTTCATTTCCAGTGTTACCATGATGCTGCAAATTTGTTAGAATTGTGGCACATTTATAGTCCCGCACTGAGTGAGCGTGTTGTCAGAACTGGTACACTGTGAGCATGTGCAGAGGGCATTAGCACATACAGGACAGAGGAATGAGGGAGAAGACAAATAAAACTGGGGAAAAGTTTTATAATCACACATCTATACAGACAGGAGCAAAACCAGAAAGTCATTTTGTGTGCACAGATTAAATTTTTATTTGCTCAGATTAAGTTATTTGAACAAAAATATTTTCTGTTTAAAATATATTGATATGCTGGCAAAAAGAATTGGCTTGCACTTTGCTCTGCTCACTTAGGTATATTAAAGCAATAAAAGTAAAAGAGGTTATTATTGGTTCATGTTGCAATAACAGCAGATAGAGAAACAGCAGTTGTATTCTTGAGCACATGTAAGACCTCTAAACCAAATATACCATATTTTGCCTTTGATACTTGCCACCAACTCTAACTGTTATAGACTCTGTGAGCTGGTCACATTGGCACCTCTCTACCAGTTACTGACATATTGCATTCGCAAAGGATGCGCACAAGCAGTACTTGAAAACAAAGGCCACAAGGCAGCCATGATAATTTTATGTATGCATGTTTAAAAGCAACAATACATTCTCTACCTTATTGTGAGGAATCAAATATCAAATCCCAACTATGGTCTCTTATTCAGTTACTTGCTATCATTTTCACAGATTTCCTTGGAGACAATCTGTCCTTTTAACATGTCTTTAGTATTTTTTAAAAATGAGAAAAAAAAAAAAAAAAAAAACAAAGTTCAGATTTTTTCCAAATTTGCCAAATCCTTTTTGGTACAAATATTTTTAATTACTTTGTACAATTTTGACAAAAAAAAAAAAAAAAAAAAAAAAAACCAGGAAAAGACGACATCATCAACAAATGTGTGAGGTCAAATAGAACATAGGATGAATTAATGATCATAATAGATGATGATTTATCTATTGCTGTTAAAACGGCCTTGCAGGAAACAGGCTGATTGCTTTCCTCAGGTAATACTTTATGACTTTAACCCCACATTCACCTTGAATTTTCTTAAGAATGAGGACCAGCCTTTTGTGAAAAGTCAATAAGAAAAGAGACAGTTTTCATTCCTAGGAGGGATTTTGTAACTGCTTTATTTCATTGGTATTGATCTTGTTTTAAAATGGAGGACAACAGGTTAGGCTGTCTGATGAGCAAAGGACATCATTTCTTAAGGGCAAGTATCCAGGGCAGCTGGTTAGTTGCTGGGTTTAATGGTGAAATGGTTAAATATGTGACAGCACAGACCCTCTCTTCCCCATGTCACCTTCCAATCCCCACTCCTCACACCATAAAGCCGAGAAGCACAGGAGAAATGAAAACATAACGCAAAGGTCTCTCCACTTATTGTTGGCAAGTTTATTGATGACCTGTCACATTAACTTGCTGTGGGGAAGAGTTATAACAACAATTTGGAATAGAGTTTAAACAAAAAAGAAAAAGGAGAAATCATTAAAACCAGAGGCAAGTATTATTAATTATGCAATAGCTATTCTCTTAAATCTCAATAGCAGAGGACACTTTTAGTAATCTTAGGAAGCATTCATAAAGCAGTATTTAAAAAAAAAAAAAAAAAAAAAAGTCCCATTCAGTCTTTCAGTCATTCTTTTTGTCCTCATACAGAACATTTTTTATGATTTGTAGATCCTTAAAAAAATGCTCATCATGTTGCGGTGATATTGAAGTTGCTTTTGTTTTGCTTTGCTTTGTGCTTTTCCTCCATCTCTGAGAAATCCTCGGAAGCTGCAACTATACGGTCACGACAAAGTTGCCGCCGACGTAGCGGCACTGGCATGTTTCTTCTTCCTCCTTTTTGGTGCTTTATTGCATTTTTTGAGAGGTTATGGATTTTGCTGAACATCAACCTGCTTTGATAGATTCTCGCAACTTAATTAATTCATGTGATTAATTATCTTGCTGTGTTTATGATTTGATGCAGTCACCCTGCTGACCACCAATTCTTTTCACTTCAAGACAAAAAAAAAAGAAAAGAAAAAAAAAATAGGTGGTTTACTATTGAAGATAGTGTCCACATGTGGGCTTTATTGAATGATTAGCTGAGGTAATTTGTTTTTTCAAAATCTAATTAATCCACTCTGACCCAGCAAGCGCAGTGCAAGGACACACACAAACACACCGCTTGGTAACATCTCCTCTTGTGTGTCTTTCTAATTCTTTCAAGCACTTGGGTACAGATTTCAAAGGCAGAGAGAAAGTTTCAGATTCTCTGTTGCTGTCTTGAGTGGCCCTTTCATCCAAACTGTTGGACCACCATCAGGGGCCTCATGCACAAATGCTACATGTGTATGAAATTGTTCCATACGCCATGTTCCATGCACACTTCGAGCAGTACAAAAACCAATCTACCGGATGTGACAATACACACATGCAGACTTTGTATGAAAGTGAAAATCTGCAAAATACTGAAACTGTTTTTACCGTAAACTTTCTAAAGTCAGAATGGATTCGGAAATAAACAGCTTCATGCATCGTTAGCCAACAGGAGCAGACCAATTCTAGGAGCTTTGCAGAAGCTTGAATTCCTGATTCGCATGTCAGAGGTCTGTTTAATGTTACAGATGGTCCTGACTTCTTCATCCTCTTCAGTTAGAATTTCAGATCCAACCATTTATGAACACGTCTGTAAGTTGTAGCTAAAATCATTAGCCGTGATGCACATGTAACAACATTGATCAGTTACTCAGATAGGATGCAGAAATGCACAAGAGCTTATAAAACTGAGTTATAAAGCATGATGAAGGAAACGATTGCTCAGGATAACCTATCAATTTTGTTTTTGTATATATTACAAAACAGTGTAAGTTTACAGTAAACTCAAATTCACTGTTTATTTACTTTTTATTATATGTTTGTAAAATTAGCAATTTGAAAAACTATCTATTTATAACAGTTTTTTTTATGTGAAATGAATTATTTCCTTTAAAAAAAAAAGCAAAATCTAAAATGGTATACCCACTTGTTAATGAGATTTTTTTTTTTTTTTTTATGTTATTTGACATTAGACATTTCAACATGGAGTTTTAGTCATCTTTTTGGTATTTTCCTGAACATGAAAAATTCAGGAAAAAATTAAAAAATTGCATGTTTTTTTTATGTAGACACCATTTTCATCTGTGACACACAGCCTCTGAGAAAAACTGTATTTTTCACTGCATGGGTGAAGGTTTGTGTCCTTGGTTTTCTGTGTCTTTGTCTCAGTCATGAGCCAGGTATGCTGGACAGGACAAACAAGAAAGGAAAAATGTTCAACCTTTAGTCATTAAGTAGCAGAACAGCTAAAGGAGAGCAAGCAACCGCTAGTTATGTGTGTTTGTGTGCTAAAAGCATTAAGACAGGATGTTTTTCTCGGAAGAAATGAATCTTCAAGAGATTCCTGGAAGTAGAGGGATGCCTATGCTCTGTGTGACAGGATGAAAATACAAGAAGACATTTCTGAGAAGAGTGCTGGAGTCAAGAAGGAGCATGAAACTGGATGCAGACCATGAAGTTACTCCATTGGTAACAGACTTGATTTCCGTCGTGTCAGCCAGTAGTGCTCTATGAGTGGCATGCTTTTTTTGGTTACTTTAAAGGCTTCTGGGTCTTTTTGTAAGACATTTACTGTGCATCAAGCATTACAGCTACATCTAAGGTGATAGATAACCTTGGATTTGGTGGCATTTTTGGTCAAATGGAAAGCAATTGTGTGTCCGTACTGTGGAAATCACAAATACATCTAGGAATCGCTTGGATAACAGAAAGCATGGATGTGGATGGTCAGGCCCACGAAGTTGGTGTATAGTTGAAGAGAAAAGAAACCAGCAGCAAGCCTTAGGGCACCCCTGAGGAGAAGCAGTGGGATGTGGTTCTTGCTTTGCTATGATACCATGAAAGATGCGTGAGATAGAATCAAACCAATATCATGCTTAACCCATGATGCCTTTTACTTTACACAAATTGTAAGATGGCATGGTGTCAACTCCTGCTGATACATTTAGCACAAGAACTCTGGACTGAGCTGCCGATGCAGCTCCAGCTGCCTTTGAGGCCTTTGTCACAGAAAGCATATCTGTTTTTTTGTTTACTGTACATTTCTAAAAGCAGTTCATCAAGAAGGGTATGTTTAAAAACTGTTTTTGGTAACCATAGGATGCAAGTGGCTGAACTTGTCCATCATTCTCAAGATGGCCAAAATAAATCACGCATTTTTATGAAAGAAAAAAGTAACAAAACAACAAAATTAAAAAAATTACAACTTAAAATAGATGTTTAAAGACAGTATGAACTCTGTGTGCCACATAGCGCAATTGGATAGCATGGACTATATTGATGCACAGCAACAGGTTTATTGAAGTGGGGAAAGAAAGAGACGGTTCCATATCGTACAGATCTCGTGACAACTTTGTTTGAATTTACTGGCAGATTCAGTCGTTTTCACAAAAAGTTACTGCAAACTAAGTTGATTTAAAAATTGAAGCAGCAAAACTTCTGGCAGCTGAATGAAAATGATCTAAGCTTTGCTAATGCAAACTTATATTTTCTGTTCAAGCTTAATCATTTGCTCACGGACATTTTCAAAGATTCTACAGACACAAGGGCACTGCAGCTCTTTAAAGCCTATGTGCCAAAACTAGCCACTGCCTTATTGATCTGAGCAATTGAGCCTGTTGCTTCACAGAGCTTCATCTAAAAACGAGAACGGAAAGAGCACAATCCAGAAGAAGAAAGGGATACCTGTAAGGGGATGAATTTTGATATTTAAAGCCAGGGGGGAAGAGATAGAATGACCGAGATGTGCTGTGTGTTAAGTCGCAGTGTGGAGAGAGAATTTGAGCAGCATACTAATTTGATGAATTAAAGGATGCTGTGTCAGATCATTTCTGACCTTTAATAAAAGAGACTACTTTAGATTAAAGAAAGTGTTGAGGATGATATATTGGAAGACTCAGGAGATCCCGTGATAATACCTTAGCCGTTGACAAAAATTTCTTGTGAAGATCGACAGACTCTTACAGTGGGCAGTGTTTTGCGTATACACCATAGACTTTATATAGAAAGATGGACGTAGCCTCCATGACGTCACCCATAGGTTTCTGAAGAACTGACATGAAGCTCGGTGGGCAGTTCCTACCATCGCCATCTTGGCAGGGTCATGCGCGTCGTCTCACCCGGAAAATGCAAATATGGGCAAAGAGGTGGAGCTGAGAGGGAGGCTGTGAGCATCATGGCGGATGATTGACATCGAGTGAACTCCAAGCTGCCTGTAGCTAAGAGCTAACCAAGCTAACTGATAACAGCAGCTAACCAGCTAACAGAGGTAAACAGGCTAAAGCTAAGTCACGCTGTTAATCGGCTAAAAACTGCGGTTGTTTTACATTCTTCTTACTTGAAGCGGGAGATTGGGTATCTGTCATTCAAAATGATACGCCCCTAAATATGCCAAACTTTGAGATTAAATTACTTTTAAACAGGTGAGTTAGAAAAAAATTCACTCCCCCGAAAGTTGTCATGAAGGTAAACCTGACCTATAAACTTAAAATGGATTTTTGAACCAGGCTGTAAACATGTTTATTTCTGCCGTGAAGTTGGCCTTTTTAACATGGGAGTCTATGGGGATTTGCTCTGTTTTGCAGTCAGCCCCTAGTGGATGAAGGGGGAATTGCAGTTTTATGCACTTCCGCATAGGCTTCACTTTTAACCGCTGGAGGTTGCCGCTTGCTAAACACACATATTTATATTTACTGGATTCTGTAATGAAAAGCCAACGTAAAACTGTTTCCTTACAAAAGGATTATAACCCCACGAAATGTACGTCAAATCATATTGTTTCCATCTTCAGCTCTTGTACAACCTCCTAAAAACAGTATCACAGTCACATCTCGTCGCAGCAAGCCCACATGGAGCCAGCTGGATAAGATGGGGAGTTAGTGAGGCAGTTTAAGACTTGTCTCCGTTCAACCTAGCAGTGGCTCACAGAACACCTTAACCCTTTTAATTTATTAAACAAGCAGCTCACAAGGCCAGGCGACAGGGAGGGTGTTATAAATATTAAAGGAAGAGTTTGCTCTGCCACGCTCTCATATTAAATCATACAGAGAAGAATGTATATGCCCTTATTAAAAGATAATGTGTTCAGGAGTCATAAAAATGTAAAACTTACCAGGAAAGATTCCTCTCTTTCTGTCTTTTTCTTCTTCTTGGTTTAAATGAAATGTCTGCCTATTTGTATCCATCAGTTTCTGCTGTTTTTCCCTTCTTGTCTGTCTTTGCAAACACTTGCAATATATCATGCTTCCTCTAGAAGCAGTGCACTACAAGGAAATAATAGAAGAACGGATTTAAGCACTTGCTTAAAAAGTATTTACAAAAATTATGAGCTGATGTTATGTCGTGTGTCTTTCTATTGTGTCCTGTGAAAAACAACTTTGTTTGGCTTGAAGCATGCTTAAAATGGGTATTCCATCACTTTAGTGTCATATTCCTTTCTCATGGTTACATGTCATGAACAGATTTATATTTTTATTCTGTTTATTTCAATTTAGCTTTATCTGTATTGCACCACTTCACAGCAATGTCACCTCAGGGCAGCTTACAGACAGATCAATTCGAGCCAATTCATAATAAATAGCCTTGTTAACAAAAACCAACAGATTGCATTGAATCTTGACTTTGATCCAATTCCCCATCCTGATGCATGAGGCGACAGTGCAAAGAGAAAAACTCCCTTTTAACAGGAAGGCAAAAACTCTAGCAGAAACAAAGTAGGATGGAGGGTGAAGTGGACAGGAAAGAGAGACCGACATGCACTGCAACCTTTACCCAGGAAGGCCTGCAGAGAGGAGAAATTCATGAAGGAAATACATTTTACTCATTGGCATCCCCTAGTGATAGTTAATTCTGCGTCCTGTCTCTTCTCTAAGCTCCCTCCATGCCAGAAAAACAAATAAACAGTCTGATGTTGACTTTTGTCTCATCTCTTGTTCTGTCAATTTGTTTTTCTTTTCCTCTCTCTTTGATGTTTTTTTTGTTTTGTTTTGTTGTTTTTTTTTGCTGAATCACCCACTGAAGATGTTCAGAACGGCCAGTGTGTTGATAAGCAGCTGCCTGCGTATCTCACAGTGCCACAAAACAAAAGCAGCCGCAACTTGATGCCCCAGGCTGAAAAAATGAAGTTGTGAAGCTCCAGAAATGTGCTTGATCAAGGTCAATGGGCCGTCAGAATGAGTCAAAAGCAGACTGTTAAGGTTGAAGTTGTATATCGTTGCTTAAAATGGTCGACTTTTAAGGAATACTGATTTACATTTTATACCTTATAATCTCAGCCTACGCAGTCTATGATTACAGTCTCTATTAAACAGTATGTTAAGACAGAATAATAGATAAAATAGACAAAAGAATAATTTTTTTTCAATTTTTTACTTTGTGTGCTGCAAACTGACATCTCAGGGTCTTACAATTCCTTTGCTGCCTTTTCTCAAACTCAAGATAATTTCCATTAAAGTCAAGTAAAAGTGTATTTTGTAATATATCTTGTAATTTTGGTACCTACTTAAGTTTTCTGTACAACTTATTATAGTATGTAAAATGACTCTAAATAATAACAAAGATGTGAGTAAATATTTTACCCTTGAAAGACATTTGAAACGATGAGGTCACAGTATTTAGGATGCAACGGAGTATCTGTGAGCATTAGGAATGAATCAAACATACAAATAAGCAGCGAGGACCACGTGGATTTTTGCTGACTTTTTAAAACTTTTGGCACTTCACATATACTTTGTAACCTATAAAAGAACCAGACATGTTCTAGAAAAAGTGAACAGCTTTGACTTACAATTCTACATCAAACCCATTTAACAGGCAGCAGAAGAGGAGCCGGCCAGGCAGTGAGTGTGTATGATGGTTAACGAAAACACAGGCACACATCGTCATGACAGATAGAGGTGAGAAGACACAGCCGTGTGTAACTAAACGCCCCGGTCCTCGCCCTGCTGGGTCCTGCCAGGGGAACATTCCTCTACTCTCTGCTCCACTGACCAAGCAGAACTTCAGCACAGTGAAACAACGTTCCTCACATCTGTGTCTATGAGCGTGCGCGACGGTGTGACTGTGTGTTTGTCCACTGGGACGCATTGAAGTGTGACGGCCTGGTCACTCACACCATGGAGACTTATGAAGCGAGAGCAAGCCAGCTGTTCAATTTGGCCTCATGGGCAGACAGAAAGAAAAAGCAGAATACTGAAGAGAAGCCGAGTCAATATATGGACATGTGCTGTATGCATAACTCATCCTCCTATCGCTGCTTTCCCTGCTCTGACATTGCCAGATTAGCACACATCAAATGAAGTATAACACATGGAAAGTAGTAGGGTTGTATATGGCATGCCATGACACTTGAAAGACAATAATTAGATTGCACTCCTGTAATTTCTCAGCTGTCGTGGGATGATATTAATAATACAGGCTATTCCGTTGCCCATCTCCTCACTGCTGTCACTGTCGACTTGTAGATTTAAGCACACTGGTACCTTTACATCTTGAATGTATCTTTGTCGTTTCCTTATTGTTACCTTGAAAAATCTGACTTTGAAGGGGAATAAAAGTCACTGAAAACTCTATATAACCTCTTGTTGCAAGAAAAGAAAACCTTTTTGGTTTTTTTTGCACGAACAAGTAGGTTCTTCAGTCTTTAATGGCTCGACTGTCATCTATACTGCATTTCAACCAGCTGGGGACGTGTAGCAGTTCTCCAACATCTAATTCATTTTCCTAACAATAATTCTTTCTCAAAAAATCAGAAAAAGGCAGATCTTTTCTTTTTATTTTCCATGTGATGATTTATTTACTGTGTACAGCTCTTTCTCTTCTGCCCTGGTTTGCATGTTGGGGACTCCTGCGGCACTGTGGGGGTGGTCCTGAATTATTCACTTCTTTTTTTCCCCCCCAAGTCCCTCTTACATTTTCTTTTCCCTTCATTTTGCAGGGCGAATGCGTGTCTGACTGTCTCTTTGTGTCAATGTGGTGTCCGTCTCTCTTCTTTTTCTGTTTTATTATTCTCTGAGAGTTTTGCGGCTCTGCTCTGACTGCATGATGTGCAAAGAGAGAGGAATGACAGCAGCTCAAAACAATTGTTAAAATAGGATCTGGATATCACCTTTTCTTTCTGCATGCTCTTTTTTATCTTTCTTTTTCTGCTCCTCTGCTCTCACTTTGTAACCTCACTAACCAACACTTTGATCCTCTCTTTTTGCCTCTATCCAGATCCCAATGCACTGGGGCAGCATGGCACTGACCACGCCTTGATCGGCGGAGTGGTGGCGGTAGTGGTCTTTGTCACCCTGTGTTTAATCATAGTTCTGGGAAGATACCTCGCCAG
Source organism: Telmatherina bonti (assembly GCF_933228915.1). Taxonomy (NCBI): domain Eukaryota; kingdom Metazoa; phylum Chordata; class Actinopteri; order Atheriniformes; family Telmatherinidae; genus Telmatherina; species Telmatherina bonti. The sequence continues at coordinate 21,637,068 of NC_136628.1, read as the reverse complement.
GCATAAAGGTAAAAACCCAAATGGACCAAAATCAACAATTTCGCTTTAATAAATCATTAGATTTTTTTGGTGATCAAACAGCATCCTCTATTCTGTTCTTACATTTCTTACAACAGATTTTCTCTTGGCATTAATGACAATCTGAAGCAACATGGCTCCACCGAGTGGAGTCCAATAAAATTATAATAAAGTGAAACGTGGTTTTGAATGTCCGTAAAAAACATTTATATGGATCAAAGTTATTATGTAAAGTATTTATTTGCCTCATATTTTAGAAAAGTTTGGAAATTTTGAAAATTTCTATACATCAAACCTAGTTTGAAGAATATTGGTCAATTTAACTTTACTAGCATAAATGGGTTCTGGATTCAATAAGAAGTCATTACTTAATGTTGGATCTCACCAAATTGTATTACATTTTCCAAATGTAGGAAAGAAAGAACACTAGTTCAGTGCTCCTCTGTCCAGGTTTTAAGGAACTCCTGCCCAGCATGTTTTCGGGGCACATTAACACCAGCCTTTTTTATTCAAAATAAATTTGAAATAAATTCTGCTTTGAAATGAGTAATGTTAATTCAAAAACAAATTCTGAATTGATTCTAAGAAGCAGGCTCGGTCTGCCTATAAACTTAGGTTTCAGTCTGTTTCAAGCAGACCAAATACAGAAAGCAAACTACAAAACAAAGTGCATTGTGGGTTCACAAGTAAACACAGGCAAAACATACATGCACATACATACACTCTGAGCAGGTATAATGTTTCACAGTCGAACATGGAAGAATTTGAATCTGAACTGAGTCCCTAATCGAACCGCATCTAGTGGATTAATGTGATGTGAGCGCACCCTTAGCGCTAACCCTGCTTTAACACGCCTGACTCAAATGAATGACTCATTAGGAAGCTTGCAAAGAACTTGACAAGCAGTTTAATTAATCTGAATCAGGTGTGCTGGAGTTGGAAGAAACTGAAACATGCAGAATAGGGGTCCATAGAAACAGACCTGAAAAATGCTCCTCTTGTCAGTTGAAACCATGATTAAACTATCCAGCCATGAAAGAAAAAAAAAACGTCACATGTGGTTTACTTCTATGTATTACTTCAAAAACACAGTAAAGCATGACGTTGGCATAATCATGCTGGGAGCCAGTGTTGCCAGATCTGACTGACATTTTCTTGCCCAAACACAACAAAACACCCGCCCACCTCAATAAAAACTAGCCCAAATCTCAACCTCTCTAAAAGCTCCTGGTAATTCTGTTCAACTATTGCATGTGTAATAAAAAAAAAATGCCATACACACAGAGGCAGTCCTGGCTAGTTTTGTGCCCTGGGCAAACTGCCCATGACACACATACGCACACACACACACATACACAACACAAGGATATTATATTATTTGTTATTTTCCTAAATATATTTTTAAATGCAAAAGTTGTTTACAACTATTTACAACTTGCATTAAAATGTGTTTGGGTCATCAGGCAGTGCTTCACCACATGAAAGAGCAAGTGTAATCTAAAACCTGACTTTTCTGACCTTCAATGATGAAAAATCATAATTTACATCATATTATATCTGTTGTGTAGTTGTATGATTGATGCTGATGATGACAAGTCCAGAGAGACACTCCTGTGACATATTGGACCGTGGGAGCTGCTCTAAAATATTTTAGAAGTGCCCCTGAATTTAAATTTGAGATACAATATGTAAATTAGATCCCACTTAACAGTGGGATCTAATTTACATCAGTTACCCAAATAAAATAAACAATAATAATGCACAAATTATCGTTTGTTAACATCCCATTATTAACTCAGCATAACACACTAAAAATTATTCAAAAAGCATCATAAAGTTTACAAAATATCATGTCAATGTATATTGACATCACATGAATGCTATTTAAGTTATTTAAATTAGCATAGACCCATGTATAGCATTAAAAACTCCAGTCAGGACATACTATGGCTTACCAAATTCCCAGAATAACGTGTGAACCTGCACTTGTTGTGTTGCAAACACACACTAACATATTCTGTGGCTAAGTAGCAGCATATTAGCAAGAGGATAATAAAAATTATTTCATTACATGCACGATAACGTCAATCATAGGGACCTGCATACCCTTATCTTTAGACCGTTTTTCTTCTTTCCTCCTCTTTCTGAACTGGGCGCCTCATGGTTTCTTTGGTCTTTTGTCCATTATACCACGCTTTTGACTCGACTAAACATCATCACCTCTCCATACGTCAAACACCCAGAGCTAAGATTGATGTCACGTGATGTGAACAAATTCATGTTGATGCAGACAGATCCGTGTTTTCTTTTTATTTTTTTTTCCTTTTTAAAACATTTTTAAAACATTTTCACGCAATAAATTTAATATTATACACACATGTTAATTTTATGAATGATATATATATATTATTATCATTTATGAATGATAATAATAATAATAATAATAATAATAATATATACATACATATATATATATATATATATATATATATATATATATATATATATATATATATATATATATATATATATATAATTTGGATGCAGTGGTGTGTGTGTGTGTGGGATAATAAGAGTTTAGTCTATCCCCGCCCCCTCCCCTCTTTTCCTCCATGAGGAACTTGTTCACAACGTCTACAGTTGCGAGTTGTTCCCCCCTCCCGTCTCCCCCCTCCCTTTTCTTCTGACACACACACAACCGGTACAGGCCTACATTACTCTCAGCAGCAAGTTGACATGGTAGTAGCGCGTCCAGCGCTTATTAACTTGACGTACAAATGCGCTGTATTATTCTGCAGAACTGCTGATTTTTTTTTTTTTTTTTTTTTTTTTTTTTTTTAGGGCGCTCGTGCGCCTCCCAAAAGGCTGCGCCCTTGGCGGTCGCCCACATTGCCCATAGCAAAGACTGTCCCTGCATACACACACAACTGTTCACACTCACAAACAGGTTCCCCAACCCACTTAAAATGAATCAATCATAACTATTAAGTCAGTTAAACATCGTTCAGTTGGAACAATAGAGTGATCTTACATAAACAGCGGGACTTCTTGAGCAAAGGAACGTTGAACACAGACAACTTTGTAGAGTCAGTGAAAGACAAGTAGGCAGGCTGACACATGGAGGAATCAAATTTCCCTAATGGCCTGGAAGGTTTTAGATTAACTTTTAAGCCTTTTTGCGGCACTAACAAGTGACCATTACCATTTCAAAGGGACACTTACTTAACCATTTTATTATCTTTTTTAATTTTAAACTAATGATGAATCCTCTGTGTTGTGGAATTTCTCAGACATGTTTCATTAATAAAATTGTCCACATTGTTTTCATGTTTCCAAAACACTTGTTTAATTTTAATAAAACACCAAAATAATAAAAGACTTCGCAAACACACCTCAACTCGTCTCTGGACATTGCATTAATTTAAATCAAAAGCCTTAGGGACCTCTTTTCGGAACACCAGGTTGGGAACCACTGGTTTAGATAACTGAGACTGGTAAAGGGCATAACCTAGGGGTGTCAGTCCTTAAGTGCCACTGTCCTGCAGGTTTGGGATGCTTCCTGCTGCAGCCCATCTAAATCACAGAAATAGACAGAACTTGACAACAAGCTGTTAAAGAAAAACATCTAAAGCATGCAGGACTGCAGCCCACAAGAGCCATTAACACTGCAGGCACAAATACCAAGCTTGACCAGGAAACTCGCAGTCTCCCCTGTAGCTCTGTACACTAATGTAATTTGTGGCATGTGTTTACTCCACTGACAAATGAAGAAATTACACATTGTGAATCCCCACAAAAACATGAGTTCACCGATTAAATTGAATTGATGTATTCAAACTTATTTTGTTCATAGACCTTGTTAATTCTTGCCATTAGTTTAAAAGATGTCAGTCAACACGCTCACAATGGCAAAAATGGAGCTGAGATGGAGATGATACCATATTGACTTGTGTGGGGAAAGAGATGTATTTATTGATGTAGTAATTTAATGCTTTTTTAAGGGGAAATCTAAGATGTACCTGGGAGCACTAATGGAAGCCAATGGCCAATCTAAAGTCCACTTTAGCTTAATTCTGAAAGATGCCATTTTGAACATTTATGGTTTAAGCTTTCCTTTTTGTCAAATGAACCCATTGAAAGGTTAAGAGCTAAATCAACTGCTTGTTAGCTTGTTTTTGGTCAGTGTGTCATACTCACACTAATATAGACTTAAGCTAATATTAACCCTCAGCAGCATCACCCATTTTACAAGTTTGCTGTTTTATGTATATATATATATAGATATATATATCTATATATATATATATAGATATATAGATATATATAGATAGATATCTTGTTTTATATATATATATATATATATATATATATATATATATATATATATATATATATATATATATATATATATTGTTATATATAAATATATTTATTGTTATATGTATTGTTTTGTTTTTTACGTTAAGACAGCACTAACATGGCTGTTTTGTTTTTTTTTATACTGTAGAAACTAGACATTGTAAATTGATTGCACCGGCAGGTAAATCTAATTATTTTAGAAAAAAAAAATCAATGACATTTCTCCTCTTCTGCTGAATCTTTCTACGGTTTTACAAACTCACTCTACTCTACTTACATATACCACACTATCCCAGTTTCTCATCTTTCTGTTTATGAATAATGTAGCATCACTGATGTTGTCTTCAGATGTGGTTTTTTTTTTGCCTCTGGCACCCAACACCATGCAGAGCTGCTCAGTATTTGTTTTCCTTGAAATAGGTTTGTTTTTTCATCCCATAGGAACATACTTGACGAACGAAGCCAAAGGAGCTGATGACGCGCCCGATGCCGACACAGCCATCATCAACGCTGAGGGCAACCATGCACACGCAGAAGAAAAGAAAGAATACTTCATTTAGACTGCAGAGGGAGCAGTGCAGCTCTCTCTCTCTTTCTCTCCTTTCCACCTTTCGGTCTCTGTATCTGTTATTTTCTCTTTCAGTCTCCCACTGTTCTTCATCTCTGGCCACTGCCCGCTTCAGAGGAGGCAAAGGCAGAGAACTTCTTTATCTATATTCCTATTATTTCCTTTCTTTTTTCAGTCCATTTTTCTTGGTCACATTCTCCTCTTAATTATTACTTCATTTCCGGGTGATTTTTTTTTTCAGTCTGCAGCTTGCTGTTGCTGCTGGAGCCGTCCCTCTTCTCACGTTTTTTTTGTTTTTATTCTTTGTCATGAACATTTGGAAATCTGCATCTCTGCCATGACTGCTTCTTACATGACCCCATATTTGTCTTTTCCCCCTGTTTCCCGCCAAGCAGACACGCAAACACATATTAAACCCCCTGTCTTCACAAACACATATCATATCTCACATCAACACGGTGCCTAAAAATACAGACGCCATTGAACTTCTGTCAATGCCTTCATGTATCGTCTGTCAGTAGCAATGTAAATGCTTTGTAGATCATTTCATTGCTTAGCTCACAGCTTTTTGATTATGCATTGCGTCTTTTTTTTTTTTTTTTTTTTATGAAGATCTGTGCTGTTTACGCCTTATACGTGTCTATCACTCTGACTATGGTACTTTTAGATGCTCCGCCCCTCCCAAGCCCATCCCCCTCTAAACAGACCTGTAATTAAACAGTTGACCCGTTGTAAGATAAGAAGAAGGTTTTGTGTAACACTGTAGCAAGGTTTGTCAGATAAGTGTATAATATGATTTTCCCTTAGGGTAGGAGTAATAAAGCATAGTGTGGTTTGGTTTAGAGCAGAGAATATGCACCAAAAACTGAAAAATGCTAAATAAAGCATTCCATCATGTCCACCCAAGCAGGTATATTAAAGCATTTGCTAAATCTACTTTTCCTGTGTACTAAAATCTGCTTCTTCCTGCACTGTGCAGGCAAAACACCTTCTCCATCATCTGGATGGCTTACAGTAGATTGCGTTTTATCTAAAGGGTTCAGGTGTACAGAACGAGGAAATCTCCTCTGTCTAAAAGTTGTATAAATTGTATTGATATTAGTTTAATGTTTCACTTTTTCACATTAGTTTCTGTTTATGTCGCAATGAAGTCATTTCAAGGTGTTTACAACCCCGTGAAATGTGCATTGAACCACTGGATGTTCCTGCAAGACAAAATCAAGTTAGAGTATGTAAAGAAAAAGAAAAGTGTTGAATAGTTTTAATTATTCATTTTTCTGTTATTCTGATTAAAACCTCGTGAAAAGGTTGAGGTGCAGGCAGCTTTCAGCAGTTATTTGTTTAAAAACTGATGACCTCAATTTGACTGCCACCTTTAAATTTCTGTCAAACTAGTTTATAACAGTTTAGTTAAACTGCTGTATTTCCATTTAGTCCAAGTCATTTGCTATAAACCACACTTCCATTTCATGGGGTTCTCAAGTGAAATAAAAAAAAGAAGCAAAGAAAGAACGAAGCAGTGCGAGTGCTGGGTCATACATCTGCAGGGGCCTCATTTCCGAATCTAAAAACTAGAGACAAATAGAGAAGCACAAAAAAATGACTGAATGAGTTACTGTGTTCCTTTGCCAACAACTAGATTGCCTTGGGAACGGTTCTTCTATTCAAATGGGTAGCAGAAAGATGACAAAGCTGTCTTTGATTCAGTTCTGGAAGAAAAAGAGCTGCAGTGCATCTTTTTGAAAATGTAAGCTTAAACATGTTTTTATATGGAAAAGAAGTTTTTTTGTTTGTCTTTTCCTTTTTTTCATTTAAAATGATTAAAGCTCCCTGCTGTATATCGTGTCTGCTAAAATGTGGTTGATTGTGAAAATTGCTGTTAAATTTTGGACTCCTGTATTGCTTCAAATTTGTATATTAGCCACGTTATCTATTTACTTTCTAAGCATTTTTCACTGCATAAATCTTATTAGAAGGCTTTAAAATCAATATGTTTTGTTTTGTTTTGTGCAAAGCATGTACATAATGTGTAAGAACTAAACTTCGGTAATACACATTAGCATGTTTTTGTTTGGTTCTTTTTCATGTTTTATTCATTTGAACTGAATTTATTGAAGAGCGAGCCACACTGGAGGTATAATAATTTTGAAGAACTATGGCTTCTTGTGTTTGTGGTGGGCCGTCAGGTGATACAAATCTGAAGGATTAAAAAAATATACATCTACATATATATGTATTTTACAAAAAGGGGGGAAATTAGTAATTCCGTGGGACTACTTTGAAAGAAAATAAAGATGTACATTTGCTGCTTGTCCACTGAAATTACATAATTTGGACATTTTTCTTCATGGAATTCTTAAAATCATGAAACTACAATAAACATTAACAAATGTAAAGACAAGAAACATTACCTCCATGATGGTGGCTATAAAGTCTTGGCAAATTAAGTATACCAGAAGACAGTTAACAATTTTTATTTTCATACATGCCCACGATCCCTCTCTCATCCCCTTGCAGAAATTTGTCGGACTTACTCCCCTGTGGAAGAGTGTAAACACCTAAAGACTTAAAAGCAATCCACTAATGTACCTAAAGGGAGCAAATTATTACCAAGGGCAATAAAAGAAAAAAGTGGGCCCAGCTGTCCACAATTTGGTGGCCAATTTGCAGCATTATGCAAATAAGGTCAGCAAAACAATGTCATAATCCCAACACTGCAGGAGGGAATTATTATGTTGACATCAGCTCAGTTTTTACTGGTCAATGCTTATGAAGGATGCTTTCTGTATTTTGAAATCTGAATACATTTTTTATGTTTGTTTTGGGTTTTTTTATATTACACTTTTTGTGCACTTAAATTTTTTGTTTACAAGTTTAATTTTAGTCATTACAAACCTGTTGATCCAGATGATGGTATTCTAGACAAGTTCTGGTCTATATAGATACATTTGTAACAGCAATGTAATTAGGTTCTTTTTCTATTTCAATCAGTTAATTCTTGTCTTAAATCATTGATGCTTTTTAACTCTAAATCCCTCGTAGAAATAAAACAAGTTGGAGAGAGAGAAATAAGTCGGGACATATGGTAAATAAACATTCCAAATTAACTGGATCAGTGTTGACTTGGTGTTGGCATTACAAATTATATGGTGCCATTTGGTAAATTATGCACCCCAACCACTGTAATGTATTTTGTATGAATTGTTAAAAATGTGTGATTTTTTTTTTTTTTCCTCTCTGAAAACCACATATAAATATTTGTTTAGACATGTTTGACATCATTGCAATGGTGTTTTATAATCACTTGACCAAACATGAATCTTGATCAGTTTGTTATTTTAACATCTTGGCTCATATTACTTATTACTTATTTTACTATACAGATTCCACTGTATCCTTGTTTTATCTAGTTGTCTTTATTTGTTCTCGGTTGAAACTAAGCTTTAAAACTCGGCCTCCTTTATTTACAGTATGTTGGTTTGGTTAATATTCACATGATCAGGGGCCTCTAATTTCACTCACTTCAGTAATAGTGTTAACATAGTTAGCAGTGCCATTTTCTTGGGCATGTTTCCAGTGTATGGGATTGTGTCTCCTCATTTCCTGGCTCCAAAAAAATTCTCTTTTCTTCTGCTAAAGGTGCACATAGTGTAGCTGAGGTTGTGCATTTATGCAGATCAAGCAGTCCAATGCCGACAGTAATTTTGGCCTGAAATTGCAGACAATTTTGTGAACAATTTTTATGCTGGCAGAAGCATGTACACCCCGTTACGAATATACAAAATTCCCTTTTATCCTCCTTTAATTGTTAGTTTCTTGTTAACCTGTAACATATTTACAGACCTTTTTTTTTTTCCTGTTACCTAGCAAGATCAAGTCATATCAAATTTCTGTTTAATTGCAAAAAAGGAAATCAGATTTTATTAGGGAGTTGTTTATTTGTTTATTTATCTGGAACCTCCTATGTGCTCATTAAGGCATCCATAGGCTGCACTCATTCCAAACGCATACTTTTTATTGTGTTATACTCATTTTTGAGCAAGTCTGGTCACAATATATCCCCATCAGTGGAAACATAAATATGTTTTTGTAGATTAGGCTTGTTACCAGTTTCAGGAAATTAGAGGCCCCATATAAACTAGAAATGTCAACTCCTGAAAGAACAGCTATGAAAATAACGGTTGTGGGTTTCCATCTGTATGCTTCTCTGTAACTGCACTGGTTTACACTATATTTTAATTAATAATTTTAATGGTTATGCCTTTCATATCTGTGATAACACAACATGGCCTGTTTGTGTCCCACCTCTCCTGTTCAGACTCCTCATATGTCTTTCCTGTACAGTTTTGAATATTGACACAAGCATCAATCAGCCCAATTTCAATATTGTCACATTAATGACAAGCAGCAACACAATCGCATGTAGTGATGTGCTGTTTTTCTTTCGTTTTTTTTTCTTTCTTTCTTTCTTTTTTTTGGGTTTTTTTTTTTTTTTGCATCTCAGGAATATATTTCTTTTAGATTTTCTTTAGTTTGTTTCCTGTCTTAAAACTGGGACTTGTGAGCACCTATCACTCTGCTTGTCCCCGTATGCTGACACCATGTATTTGTTGAGTTTAAGGTTACCACAATGTTAATAAAAATCATTCAGTGATTCTTCAGTAATTCTGTCATCTTGCTGTCATTGGAATATTAAACATACAAACATTTTTTATGTAATCACTCACTTGAAACACAGAAATTTAGAAATATGCTGCAATTGATCATTAGGTTTAAAGGTGTTTTGGTGTTTTGTTTTTTTTTGTTTGTTTGTTTGTTTTTTTGGGGGGGGGGATTTTTTTCAGCTGAAAAAAATTTCATCTTATGATACAAAACCATTTCAATGCTTTCCTCTGTTTTTTTTTTATTTTATTTTTATTCTTTCTGTGTTGAAGCACCATTTTTATGTCTATCAGTCTGTAGATGGTAAGTGTTTAAAGGCACTATCACTCACTAAATACAAAATATCCACGGTAAAGCTCTGTAAAGACCAGGATTAGAGCTAGACGTATGTTAGTTCAGACTGGTGAAATAAGTTGTTTCATATCAAGCCGTATGAAGAGAGCTTGATTTGTTACATAGCCCCGTACTGGAGGTGTTTCTCTCCCATTGTCTGTGGGATTTATTATTCAATTTAGAGGTTTGTATGTATGAAATTAAAACTGTTGAATAAATAGCTGCCAAAACATTTGCATAAGCCTGATGTTATTATAAAGTTATGATTTCCCTTTTGAACATTTCTCATTTAACTATTTTTGGTTTTGAAAGAAGCACTTATGAATCATTGTAACTTTTAAATTGCTTTTTTTTTCTTTTTTCCATAAGGATCTATGCATGTGCCTACACATACAAACATACACAGACAAAAGTTCATGACTTTTTATGAAGATGTTGACATTTGCTTTCTGTCATTCAGCTTGGCATGGGGAGTCTTTTAGCCATATTAGCTCGTATTCATCAACAGTCTGCACAGCAGCATTCTTGGTAAGGATGCCCTTCCATCTTAAACCAATAACTCATTTTCCAAACTACTTAGTTTAGTTCATGGTTGTGGGAAAGCTGGAGCCCATCCCAGCAATTCGCAGGCAATGGGGGAGGGTACACCCTGGAAATGTCGCCTCACCAGTTCATGGTAGGCCCATCCCAAACCAAACATCTGAATGTACAAAACACCAGCCACTTGTTAGGTCAATGAAAATTGACTCATATCAATTCCAGCACTGAGACAAGAGTCATCAGAGACACCGATGCTATAGCTGGAAAAAAAATTCCTGGATGAAGCTCTGAATGTGGATGAACACCTCAAAACTATATGGTAATCAACCAAGAACTAGTTTGGGGTTTTTTTTGTTTGTTGCTTTATTTGTTGTTGTTTTTTTTTGTTTGTTTGTTTGTTGTTGTTTTTTTTTTGTTTTTTTTTTTGCTTTTTTGACAAATTTCTTTGTTCAAAGTTTTTATGTTGGCCATAAAACACAATGCTACATTATGCAGTAGAGTAGGTGTTCATAGCAAGCAAACGACCAAACTGCCTCTAAGACTTGAAGCCTAATTTTATGAACTTCATATTTCATAATTGTTTCATTTATTCATGTTTGGCTGAGTACTTCGTCACACCAATGTGACGAAGTTAGAACACACTTATTTCTACTGGCATTTGTATTTTTAGCCCTTGCAACCATTTGTAGCCTAACTGCATCAAGACACTGGAAATTGTGCATACGTAAATGGAAAAATTGATCTGATCCAAAATGATATGAGAATATGAAAAAAGGAGAGGCTGTGGAAGGTGTGGATGCAGCCAAGCCTGAAAGACAGAAGGGTGAGCCATCCACTTTTTTTCAACGAGTCTGAGGATGATGGCTGAGGGGCGAATTGGGTAATGGCAATAAGATGTCATGTTAGATGGAAGAAGGTAGCTGCAATCAGCCCATCTGTCAGGAATAAATACAGCTTGGAGAGGGTTGCATTTTTGCAGGCCAGGTATGATTCTTCCGCTGATGGAAAGTGAGGGGTCATTGAAAAACTCAATTACCTCTCAATCAATTGGAGCAGTTTTGTGAACTGGCACAGTTGGATTGAGGGAGACTGGACAAAAATTGCTTTTCATGCAAAATGTTAGTTTGCATAAATGATTTTTAGCCCACCTCATCACAAGTAGTTTTGTCAGCCAGCATTTGCCAAAGGATTTGCATTACCTTGAGAAAATGATGTTCAAATTCCCCTAAATGTATATAAAGTTTTTGCAGCGTACAGTAATAACTGGATGTATGTGAGAAAGGAGCAGGATGACAAGCTCTGTCGGATTCAGGTTTATGCAATGAATAAGTCAAGAAAAAACTAAGCGAACTGGGATGTCACAAAAACCAAAACCACAACTGTGTTTTTATGCTTAAGTTCAGCAGTCTGTCATCCTCTTATCATATCACCACATATGTAGTATCATATTAAAGTGACTTATTAGTACAGTCTTTACGTCTTTACTTTTTCTTTCTTTTTTTTTTTTTTTTAATAAGACAGTTATTTATTAGTCTCAGTTAAATATGGTGCTTAAATGCTTCATTATACTGGTTTTATAAATCTGGAAGCTCTACAGAAGGACTCAGGAGAAGGTTTCTCATATACTCATATGTTTCAATAAGCAGACTTCCATTAATGACTATTGGATATGTCCATATGTCTTGTGTCAAAAAAGTTAAAAAAAAAAAAGACTTTGGAAAAAACTGTATTCTATTTAGATTTAAATTAATTGCTTTGCAAACATGACAGCTACAAAAGCCCCTGAGGAGTAAAAAAATAAATAAATAAATAAATATATTATATATATATATATATATATATATATATATATATATATATATATATATATATATATATATATATATATATATTTAAAAAAAACTTTAGAATCTGTCAAAGTTTTTACTCTCCACCACCCCTACAGGTGTCAGATGTTACATTAGTGTCATAAGCAAATGTACATATGGGCCTTGCATATGCTCAACCATACAAATGAATTTACTTCAATGCTAAAGAAGCCAGTAAAGATGCTATCAGGAAACCTTTATTGTGCTAAAAAAAAAAAACTATAGTACAGTAACTGTACCCAACAAGAATATGAATGAATATATTTATATAGATTATAATGAACAAAAGATAAAACACAAAAGATAAACAAAAGTGGTTTATCTGTGTTATTATTTCCTTTTTCTGATTTACTTTCATATTCAAATGTGTTAGATGAATACATGCGTAGCTTACTGTAACTTCCACGGTATTTATAAGAGTATTACATATTGCAGGATAGAAGGGTCATTTCTGAAAGTTTGTGGACAAATATGACTTTGGTATGAAATTTGAAAAAGAAAGGGCTTCACATAAGAAAAATATCCTTACAAGCATAAATGACTTGACAGCTTAACATACTGTTTTTATTGCTGTATATCCTGTTAGTAGTGACACAGAGCACAGTCAGAGCAATGTCTAGAGCAGTAGTCTTTCTTAATTCAGGTCCTCGGGGCCCACTGCCCTGCACATATTAAAGTATGTAACCCTACTTCAACACACCTGACTAAAATCAATGGCTCATTATCAGGTTTTTATAGAACTTGGCAAGCAGTTAAATGAATCTGCATCAGGTGTACTGGAGTTGGTGGGATCTAAAACATGCAGGGCCCCAAGGACCAGGATTAAGAAACACTGGTCTCAGGTATGTGAACATATATTTCAAGATGGGAACCAGCTGCCTTATTTTACCTACAATCTCTACAGAGCAAATGAATGATAATACATATTAGTAACTTTACAGAAGAGCCAAGTAAAGCAAATTCATCTTGAACAAAAGAAATAATCAGTCATTAGTTACTAATAGCAAACAACAAAGCTAGTCGTGTATCAATCATGAATCCAACCTTTGTTAATTATTGTTAAGTGTGTTGTTAAGTGTGTTGTTATCTAGTTGATTTGTGTCATGATACCACAGCGCAAGGCAGTGCCACCAGTAAAATGATAAGTGAATGAAGAAGGATGTTGGGAAGTAAAAGGGCAAAAGGCTGATGCACTCAGTTTGGACGGTGAGTGCTGAGCTGTTTCAGAATGAAGAATAGTCCATCTCTTGGACAAGTAGCAAGTTAAAACTGTTCACGTGGCATATTTTGATACAAAGCTTTGATTAAAAGAAAAGAAAGTTGTGAAATCAGTCTCAGTTACAGAAACAAGTGTTCTTTTTTTGTGCATCAAAGTACATTAAAGTTGACTGTACATTCAGTTCTTTACTTAACTTGGGAAGACAAAGAAAGGAGTTAAACACATGGATACAGATGATTCTAGTGTGAAAAAAGAGAGATGAAGTACAATTTATCTCTATTTTTGGAGTGCTGCTGCTCATAGGCTTTTTGAGATTAAATGTGTTCTCTGCAAATACACAAAGTGTTACTAGTGACACGGTGCCATGCCTCACACCTGCCCAGTACTGTCAGTCTGAGAGCTGCACCTGGAATCTGAGCTATCAGACATCCCCCCCCCCCCCCCCCCCCCTCTGAGCTATCAGACACCCCCCCCCCCTCCCCTATTCTTTATGAAGAGGATCCACTTCAGTCTACAGGCAGAGCCATGTCACTTTTTATGCCTTGATGAAGACTTATCTTTTTTTTTTCTCCAACTGCTTTTCTCTGCTGTATCATGTGCTTTCGACACATCTCAATTGAATTCTCCCTGCCCTTACCTGCTTCTTGCCTCCATTTCCTACAGTATCCTGTCTAAAGAGATCTTCGTTTCTTTTTAGGTGGATTCCGTTTGGAGGCTGACAGAAGGCATGTTAGTGGGCTTTGATCTTTCATAAATGTGCTGACCACTTGTGGTCACATCCAACATGACCCAGACAGTCTGAGCTGTTTTCTGTGCTTCAAGATGCCATCAGGGAGAAAAAAAAAACGACTTTGATCTCTGCAAACTTTACTTTGCAGGAACTTTTTTCCCACATCAGCCACTGTTACCTTAAAGCACCGCTTCTTTTTTTTTCTTTTTTTTTTATAAATTTTGTGAACTTCAAACCTTAGTCCATCAGAGATCACGGAGGTGATTTTCAGTTAAGTGATTTTACAGAGACACTGCCCGCGTCTTACAGCCATGCTGTCAAACAAAGAATGTGTGTCTCACAACTGAAAGCAGGTGTGTGATGTCAAAATACCATTCGGAGGGTTATTTATCTTTGTATGTGTATACAATAGGTGTTGAACACCTCTGAAAAAGACAGGGTGTATTTCTGTATCTAAGATTAAAAACAGGGTTTAAAAGACACTTTAGAGCTAATGACAAAAGAAATTGTTTTGCTTTGGTTTAAATTTTACTATGATGTTTCATATGTAAAGAAGTTAGAAGGGTTCTGTATTTTTGCACTCTGCCTGCCTCTGGCAGTCTGGTTACTATACGCCATGACCACAAGGATATCTGGTCCGGACTTCCTCTGCCATCTTCTACATGGACATGTGGTCATTCCTGTGGTGGGCTGGCTTGTCTGTTTTTATAAATAAAGAAATAAAACCATGTAAAACAAAAATTAGCAGTTAGAGTAGTTGGATGAGAGATATTTTGTAATCAGAGCCCAGCTAGGCACTTTGTAGCTCACTACTGAGTGCTTCATTTAATCAGCTCTGACACAATCTGTTGTATGCAGTCAACTACTCAACCTTTGAAAAAAGAGAGTTTGGATTATTTGAAAATCTACTCAGTTCAACAAGAATAAAATATTTGAATTTGATCACAGTGAATTGCCAACAAACATTTGTACAACATGATCTCATTTGTAAGTAAGATTAAAAATCTTAAATTGAATAAACATATGCTTTTTTTAATTTTTTTAAAGGTAAGATAATTCTTAATTTTTATGCCAGAGAATTCCTCTTGTTTTAAGAGTATTTTGACTTGTTATGGGAAGTCTGGACATGTCAAATTTTCTTGTTTTGTTGGCAGATAAGTTATCTTATTTTAAGCAACATTCACCTAATTTTTGTATATTTTTTTCTTGTTTTTTAAGGCTGAGTTTTTGCAGTGTACTAGCTTGACTTAGCACAAATCTAGCATTTATTAAGACGAAGGAAAATCTTCCAAGTATTTTCAAACAAACTAGCATGCCCTGCTTGGCATAAAGAATTCAAACCTCTGGGATTTTAACACGTTGAACATAATTTTGTGGCAGGAAAAAGAAAATGCAAAATAGAGCCTTAAAATAAATAGAGCCATGGCACTTTGCAAACTTGTTAAACTGTGGCAGAAGTTTTCTCACTGCTCATTTCTTGCAGTAGAACATATCCATTTAAAGTTAAGAGTATATACATGAAACACAGCTTTGCTGTTTCACAGCTAAAGTAATACCAGCGCGGAACCAAAACATTGCCGTGTGGCTGTCCAAAGCAGCTCATTTGTGCTGCATCAGTGTAGTAGTCAATCATGGAATGTGAGCTTTATGGAGGATTACACCGCATAAGTCTGCTTTTGGCAGCATGGTGCCATTGTTGCAGCAATACTGCTAATTTATATCTGCTGTACAACTAAAGAAGGATATAAAAGGCCTTGGGTCTGTACATTTCAGTGTGTCACAGAGGTCAGCTCCAAATTATGAGAAAGCGTGTTTGTGTGTGTCCAGGGATGTTGGGGCTGGGGTGAAATTGTGAATGGTGTTGCTTCATATAATTAATGTGGTGTTATGAGTTACAGTTTATCAGAGCAGATTTTTTTTTCATACTTATACATATTGATGGTGCGGTTATAGAAGGAGGCATACAAGTTGTTGAATGAAAAGATTAGATTAAACTACAACACCAGGTGGACTAGACCCACCAGAAACTACGTTATTCCATCAAAGAGCAGGTTTTTAGTTCAGATTAGATTTTTAGGCCTGTGTTACATCACAACATAAGAAGAGGAAGGAACTATAACAGTGAAAGTTGCAGACAATATTCTGAATATCAAACAATGACAACAGGACTTGTAGGTGTTCTATTCAGAGAGCATTAGAGCGCAACTCAGGATAAATGTAACAGTCCCCAGTGCTAAAACTCTGACTTCAAGTTGATTTTGCTGGCAAACAAGGGGACGATGCACAGTGGTTCAAGAATGATCCGCGGTTTATTTTCAAAACCTTTGTCAGACAGATAAACAGCTTGCAAACACCAGTGAATAAGAAGAGTGGATCTGTGTCATATGAGCAATTTTTTATGCCTGAAAGAAGTGAACAGGATTTTGTATCATCGTGTGCAGTTTTGTGTAGTATTTAGTTCTTGTTTCCTGTTCTGTTTTGTAGTTTTTCCTGCTTAGCTCCTTTGTGTATTGTTCCCTGTTTTTCTGTTCCTGTTCATCAGCTGACCTGGTTGGAATTCTTCATTTACTTCAGCTGTTCCTTACTAGTCCCTCAGTGTATTTATATTCCTTGATTCTCAGTTTCCTTTGTCAGATCACCCATCATGTTCCTGAACCCATCTTTATTCTCGTTTTAATTACAACCATCATTCTTGCATTGCACCTGCCTCATGCACATCTCCACAAACCCTGACATTTTGAATTACAAGTGAAAAGTCTTCAAGGACCAGAAAAAAAGTTCAGTTCCTTCTATTCAGAGTCTTGGAGTTAGCATGACCTGGGTTTCAACCCAGAATAAATATTAAGTGAGAACTAAGGTCATTTGTCAGCATTAAATAGAGTACTATTCTCTACTGCTAGGGTTACCCAATGCACATCATTATATTTTGCTAG
Organism: Telmatherina bonti; assembly: GCF_933228915.1. Taxonomy (NCBI): domain Eukaryota; kingdom Metazoa; phylum Chordata; class Actinopteri; order Atheriniformes; family Telmatherinidae; genus Telmatherina; species Telmatherina bonti. The sequence goes on along the minus strand of NC_136628.1, from coordinate 21,619,838 downwards.
TTTGTACCAAACTTCTACACGGGCTTCACTTTTCAGATCCAGAACAAGATTTATCTTTAGCGCTATCATTGTTAAAATGCTGAAAATGTAGCATGTTTAGGTTTACTGCTTATACACTGAATATTACTTTTACTTATGCACATTGTCACTATTGTCTGGTGCACATCCAGGTTAGAAGATGATTAGAGGTTAGAACAGTGACACAGTTGCTTATTAAAAAGGGAGCAATAATTTAGTGTTGAGAGATAAGCTTTCTTGGTAAAGGTTGTTCAGAAACAGCTGATGCTTTTCCTACCATTCTACTGTTCTCTATTCACGGATAAGGTCAGTTAAGCCTGTCTCTGACTGAAACACTAAGTATTACCATCAATGTACTTCCCTGGAACCAAGACTATTTTTTTGGCTTTTTCTGCATAAAATTTTAGTGCTCGATACTCTTTCCTCAAAGGTGTGTTGAACTTGCATATTTAAAAGGTTAAACCAGTTTCCTAACTGAGCAAACATCAAAGAAAATGTCTCGCTGCTGACATTAACTAAATGGTTTTCAGAGTTTCTTCATAAATTTATTTAAAAAAAATTTAATCAACTCAGAATTATACTTGTCATTGCTATGAGTTAGACTTTTCCTCCTTCATTATTGCATGCTGGACATTTTCATTGCACTCATTGCTAAAATATTAAATCAAATGTCAAGGCTAGTTGTCTTAAAGAATGGAGTTATACATCATCAGGGAAATCAAGCCTGGTTTGATGTCTTTAAAACACAAACACTAGCCTCTGCAAAATGTTTGTCTTTACTTATGGCAAACTTCCTAAAGTCCATTCTTTGAAGAAATTTGGTGTATCCATGTTACATCCATTGTTCAGCACATGACTGACTCAAAACAGGAACATGGCAGCAGCTGTAAGACTGAAAAGAGAGAAGGAAAAGTTGTAACTTTATCAGAGGTTGCAAAAAGGTCAGAATGAAGCAGGTGTTTATCAGTGAGTTCCATCTCCTCATGAGTCTCTGCTCTCACATACTACCCCTCTGGTTTGAGCTGAGCTAATGATCTATGCAGAGAGAAAGGTACAACTTTACACCAAGGTACTACACAGGGGTCAGGGTCACCTTTAAACAGATGTTATGGCAGCAACTTCTGCCAGTGCATCAGGACATGGGTCAGTATAAGGCAGGTGTTGCAGGCCAGGAGGGATTTGTATGTCACATCAGCCCTAAGCTGACTAAATACTGCTGTCTCTCTGAAGAAGCTTGCTTGCAAGTGATAGAGGAGGAGCCCAGCTTTTGTGGCGTTACCATGGTGTTGCTAAGGAAGTATTGTTAAGGTCACATATTGCAAAAAAAAAAAGCTCCGTTAGACCCAGACTGTCTGCTGACATGTCTTTCAACCACTGTTGTTAGATAACATTCCTCTGTGATAAGCTTTATTCTCATCTTATTTCCAACAGAGTGAACTTACTGCAACTCAGAGACACATAGTTCAAAGCTTTCAAAGGGAAATTTGCGATGAGTGAATAAGTTGAATCACAATGGACCATATTACTCCCACGGAAAATGCAGTCCTTAGAAAGAAAATGTTACATCTACTCATTCAGCAATGGCTAAAATGAAGTTTCAAGTTAGTCTCAAGGAAAGTCAATCTCAATGAAATTGTGGCAGTAACAACTACTTTTAACAATGCAATGTTTAAAATGCATTGTTGTAATTATTTTAAGGCAAGAGTCTACAGATGTGCATGTCAAGTCCTGAATCTTTATTGACTTCATAAACAACCTCCTGCTCTGAAAATAAAATTATTAATAAATGTTAGAAGGGAGGAGGAAAACATAAATTTGTGACCAAATAGAGGGTTTGATGGGAACACAAAGAGATTTTGTTTTTTGGGGGGGGAAACTGGAAGCATCTTTCAACACTGACTTGTTGTCTTAGTACTGCTGCTCAATAATGTGGCTTTTGACCTTTATAATAACACTGAATCCTTGAATAACTAACAGACTTCTTTCTCCTGAGAGTTGGGTCATAAGGCTTCAGGATGAATGTAAACGATTTGTCTGCTGACCCTGATGTCTTTTCCCAGTGTTGTAATGTCATTTTAACATTTTCTTATGAATATTCAACACCATTACAGCCTGTATATTTCTATTAAAGCTCCAATTACTTTCCTTTCAAGGACTTAGCTGATGCATCATATTCAAAGAAAAAGTCTTCATTTACCTTTTTTACCTTTTACTTTAATTGATTTATTTGTCCTTTGATGCAGCACAGCAAGCCACAGCTGCAATGTGTGCATTGTATCATGGTCACAAAGCCTGGATGTCGAAGTAAAAATGCTCTTAAACATTCCTCAGACATTGCACAGCATTAGCATTCACTGGGAGTCATGTTTGTGTCTACCTGACGCAGACCAATAATATATAATCACAATACCTTTGTTGCCATCTCAACCAACTCTGCAGAGAAATATCTGACTCTTCAGTTACTAAATGATCTGTCTCGCTTCCAAGAAAGTCACCTGGGTCTGTTGTGTAATAGATAGTTCCTTTATGCTGGCAATGACACAGCAAAGTTGATTCTTTAAAGATTGTTTTATGTTATATGTTTGGGATTTTACCTTTCTACAGAGAGCTGGATTCAAAACTGGTTCTAATAGAAGACTATGTAAAAGATAAGTTAAAATCCTAAAGTCGACACTTAAGGGGGTTACATCAAGCCAACAATTAGCGAACTGCCAGGGATACATGATGTTTTTTTAATTCGGAATTAAATATTCAGATTTAAATAATTCAGAAATAAAATATTTTCTGAGGCATGATGACCAGAAGCAGAACCAGGAAGGAAAGCAAACAAAATACACAAGGGGAAGACGCTTAAAAAAATGAAACAAAAAAAGACAAAGCTCAAAATGACAGGACTGGGGACAAACACTGCATCAGAATATAAAACCTGCAGGTAATAATGTAGTCGTTCTTAAAGTTCCTGCACCACACACACACGCTCCACAACCCACCTGGATCACTTCAGACAACCAATCCCATTGAGTTCCCTGTCCTACTGATCACCCTCCCTGTTTAAACGGTGTCAGATAATAACTCCTAGTTCTAGTTATGGGAAGTTAATGGAAAACACAACTTACTGGGAACAATTTTAGAATAAACCATGAAACAGCTCCAGTTTCAGATTATAACAAGTTTGTTCATAAAGCAAATAGGACATAATATATATCAGTATGTAAATGTCAATTGGACAAAGAACAGCAAAACAAACATCCAAATGTACATTTATGTCTAATTCCTGCACACTAGTGTGGAAAATGACTGAAACCAGAAGCAAAATTGCTGAAAATTAGGTTTTGCCTGTAGCGTGTTTAATGTTTAAAGTCAATGAGGAAAAAGAAAGTTTACCCTGCGAATGAAAGAAATACTTTCATACAATTGTAAATTCATATTTCTGCCTCGTGAAGGGCAAACATCTTTTGTGAAATATAAGTAAGCAAAACACTTCTGCCTGAATACAGACTTTTGATAAGGACACATCAGTCTGTGAAACAAACACAAAAGCTCAATGACTTTACTGGAAATTAAAAATGTCAGCAAGATGCGCACATCTCTTTAAGGGACTTTGTTACTAGAAATTCAAACGTTTGTCCTTTGAGCCATTTATTTATTTATTTCATTGAATGAGTTCAGAAGTTCTCTCTTTTTCTCTCACATTGGATCGTGCAGAACTGTGCTTTTATCTGTGGGAATAATCGCTAATGAAGCCTTTCATTATTTTCTCTTGCCATTCCTTCCCAGTAGCATAATAGAAAAGTTCTCCCTCAAATTCTCCTGTTGTCGATATAAAATTAAAAATGTGTTCATATTTTTTAATCCCCTGAAACATTAATCCAATTTTTCAATTTGTTCCCCTCACTTTGCATATTTAAAAAACAGGAATTCTTTTGTTATTGCATGACTTCTTTCATGCCCTGATAGACACACACAAACAGCCACTGTGATCCGGTTTTGCTCTACAGTGTACTGTTTATTAAAAATGGGCAGACCGCTGAGCTCAACACCTCCCCAGTGTTTCTGAATAATAAGCATTAACAACTGAACTATTTCCTCAATGAAAAATGGCACAATAGAACAGAGATGTTTTCCTTTTTGTGTATGTGCACCGTAATGTGGTTAGTGTGTGGCACATGTAGAATTTCCTTGCAAACAAATGCAGATGAGTTATGGCCTTATTTGGATTAACCGGAAGGCTTTGTTGTATAGCAAGTGCTTTATTAATTCATGAAACGATCGTGCTGTCACTCTTCCTTCTGAGATGATTAATATGTCTGTGACAGAAGAGAGGAGAAGTGAATTCCCTCTGGAAAAATATGCACTATGAATCCTCTTTATCTTTTATCTATGCTGTGTATTTGTATAGCATGATAAATCAATTTTCATTATACTTCTAGTCACATCAAGTGCTACTCTGTATCCCCTACGTGCCCTTTCACATTAATGCATACAAGGCATTCTGTCATGTGAAAAACTAAATACATCCCATGTAAATGTATGAGTTATTTTAACATATTTGGACAAGCAAATATTCAGTCCTCTCGGGAAAAGTTCTATGCGTTAGGACCATGGCCTTTAAACTTTTTCTAGTATGCATGTAGAATAAAACATAAAACATGTTCAAGTACAAGCATAATTAGAAAATATGTAAAAATGATGTCTGTCATTTGCTGAAAATTTATCATTTAATCATACCATCATTAATTATTGTCTTATTGGGTAAACTATGTTTTTAATGTCTATGATAGGTCTTCACACACTGTGATGGCCTGGCAATCTGTCCAGGGTGTACCCCACCTCTCGCCCAATGATTGCTGGGATAGGCTCCAGCTTCCCTCCCATCCTAAATTGGACAAAGCGGTTTAGAAGATGGATGGTTGAATGAAAGTTATAATAGTGAAACTATGGTGAAAAGCAAATGGCTTTACAATGTATTTCCTTGCAATGTCTCAACTGACTTTATGTTACTGCACCAGCTTACTCCATTCTTTATGGTTACCCTCAACATTTACTAAAGAAAACAAAATGAACCGTTATTACACAATACACTTGAAACTAAACGGTCACCACCTTACTCTGATGACTGGGCAGATGCTGGTTGCCATCATCAAGCAGGCTTCCAAATAGTAATCAGTCATTTGGTACAATATTTGGACTTAATAAGCTTAATGTGGAAAATGGACGACATGAAGAAATAGAGCCAAATCATTCAGTCAAAAAAATTGTACATTTTCTTATGTTTGGGTTCTTATGCTTTCCAAGTTTCTAAACTGTCAATGATTTGCTGCTTTCAGCCGAATGTCAGCCTGCAGAGTGAAAGTTTCATCCTCTACTGCAGACAAGTTCAGCTGAAATGCTGCTGCTATTTCTGATATGAGCGACTTCACCTCAACATCTTCCTTAAATTGAAAAGACATAAATGTAGGGATTAGAAAATCAAAGTCTTGAAGCTGTTTTGTCAAAGTTTGACAGACAATTTTCAGTCTTGTCTGTGTTTCAAGTTGCACACACACCTTCTGTTTGCCAATTGTTGGTGCTGCAGTTTTGAGGAGAGATCATGCATATTTTGTTTGAAAGCATTAACTGAACTCATCATATTGACCACAGTTTTGTCTTGTCCTTGCAACTCTAAGTCAAGCTCATTCAACATGTTGGTCAGATCAGTTAAAAACACCGATTCTAGCAGCCATTGGTCGTTGTTAAGTTTCTTCTTTTCAGTATGACAAGGAGAAACTCATTTATTTCTGGACACAGCTCTTGACATGCACGGATTTTCCACAACTAATTCTCCTCATGACAGTAGCAAGAGGTCAGCAAAGTTTCAGTCAGCCTCCTCCAGATGTCTTTGAAGAAGTCTAGAAGTCTAGAATTAAAGCAGCAGAAGTGGAAAAGTTATAAATCTGCTAAGTTATAAATCAGACAGACAGACAGGCACTGTTATTGATCCCACTCTGGGAAATCAGGGGTTGCTGCAGCAAGTATGAAGATTAACAATGACTTAAATTAAACAAATGTAGTAACAAACAAAACATACATTTACCATATAACAAACAAAATATACTTAACTAAATATAACATTAGATTAACAGAGTAAAATAGAATAAGTATGAAAAACAATGTACAGATATAAAAAAAAAAATTAAATAAGGATGTGTAAAAACACATAAATGTAATAAATGTGCACCCCAAAACAGGATGAGATAAGTGCAATAATATGGTAACTGAACAAAAGCAGCCATATGACCAGCCAGGCTCTTCCCTGTCTGCCAGAGGTGAATTATTGAACAGAGTGATGGAATGTTGCAGGAAAGATTTCCTGTATGCGACAGCAGCTGTGTCAATCTGTTAGGGAAGGAGCTCTGCTGTCTGACCAGTGTGTGGTGGAGAGGGTGGTCATCCATGATGGACACTAGTTTGTTCAGTGACATCCTATCCACTACATTTTCAAGACTGTCCAGTTTGCATCCAATGACAGTGCCAGCCTTCTTTATAAGTTTGTTCCGTCTGTTGGTGTTGCTGGCTCTGATGCTGCTTTTCCAACACAGAGCAGCAAAAATAAATAAATAAATAAAAAAGCATGATGGAGATGGCAGATTGTTAAATCTCTAACATCTTGCTGTAAACACTGAAGGATCTGAGCCATCTCAAGAAGTAGAGCCTGTTCACCCCCTTCTTGTACACAGCATCTGTGTTGGATTTCCAGTCAAGTCTGTCATTGAAAGTCTCGCCAAAGTACTTATAGGTCTCAACAATCTCCACCTCCTGCCTCATGCGCTTCAATAGCAATGAAGGAGTCCTCTTCCTCCAGAAACCTTTCAAAATCTCTCTAGTTTTGGCTGCATTCAGATGCAGGTAATTCTTACCTGTCCAATTCTACAAACCTCTCTTCTCTCTCTTATACACCCTACAACAACTGATTCATCAGATGTTGAAGGTGGAAGGACTCAGCGTTATGCTGAAAGTCCGTTCTGTATAAGGTGAAAGGAAAGGAAACAACGCAGTCCCCTGAGGAGCCCCTAAAATTACTGATCATCAGACAGAACACTGTCCGGGCAGACAAATTGTAGCCTGCGTGTCAAGTAGTCAGTAATCCAGAGGACCACTGAGTTGTCAATGCCATCCCCTGCAGGTTCCCTTCCAGCAGCCAAGGCTGGATGATGTTAAAAGCACGACAGAAATCAATGAAAGTGACTCTCACAGATTCTCTCCGTGCACCGCCCTCCACATGCATATGTGCTCTCTGCAGCAGGAAGATGATGTGTCGCCAACACTTAAATGATGCTGATAAGCCGATTGCTGAGGGGCCAGCAGTTGTTTCACCTATTTTCTCAGGTTGGCCAAGACCAGCCTCTCAGGTTGAATAAATACTGCAGGATGAGAGACAGCAGTGTCCTGCAGGTCCTCAGGATCCAGTGGCTGATCCCATCAGGCAAGCTCTCCATCCATCTCCTAATACCTGATAGATAGTCTGTGAGAAGCAAGAACTTTTTTCTTGCTCACAAGGCCACAAGAACAAACTTACATCGTTTTGTTTTTGTCCTGAGGACATGACTGGGGACATCTTGCAGCTTGTTTTCTACAATTTGCCAAGCAGAACTTTCCACTTCCAAGAAGTATTGTGCGATTGGTTGGTTGGAGATTTGAGGTGGGTGGAGTTAACACAGAAAAGCATGAAGAGAAAATTTGTCAATTTAAGATGCAAGGTGCCCTGCGATGGACTGGCGAGCTGTCCAGGGTGTACCCTGCCTGTCGTCCAAAGCCAGCTGGGATAAGCTCCAGCTTCCCCGCGACCCTGAAATGGATTAAGCGGTTCAGAAAATGAATGAATGAATGAATGAATGAATGAAGATGCAAGGTTGAATGGATAGTTTGTAAAAACAGCTAAATAGGGTGGTGAGAAAGTACGAAAATGTATACAATGTGAGGCATTTAAAGACACAGAACCCACCGTGTGCACAACTTTGCCTTGTCCCGGACAAAGTTTCTCATTAAGTATGAAAAAACTGGGTCAGTTATTCATTGCGTTTAAAAACACAACCCCCTCCCCTCGTAGTAATCCCTGCAATAAATTCACCAGACCAAAACTAACTTTGTTCTTGTTCTCAAGGCCACAAGAGCAAGAAAAAAGTTCTTTCTTCTTATGGAATATGTAGCCTTATACGGCCCCCAAGCAGGGGAGGGGAAAGTATGCGAGTCATCCAAGGATAAAGGGAAGAAGGAGGGGGAGAGGAAAGGAAAGATGTTGTGAAGGAGTGTGCACCAGCGAAGGGTGGGAGTGTGTAAATAATAAGGAAATTTGAGGGTCATGTTGTGCAGAGGAGATAGCAGGCAGCTGGGAGGTGAAACTGTTAAAACAAACAAAAAAAAAACTGTTCAGCTCATTACCTCTCTCCTAGCTGCCTGCTTGTCTGCCCATGATATTCATCCCCATCCGCACCTCCCCCATATTCCTGTCTCTTCCTGGTCTCTTGACTTCAAAACTGAGAATCGCCTTCAGGTCGCTGGTGAGCCAAGGCTTGTTATTGAGGAAACAACACACAGACTGGGTGGGAATGATGGTTTCCTCACAGAATCTGATGTAATCTGTATTGTAGTGTGTCATATTGTTGATGTCCTCCCAATGTGACTGACAGAAAACATCCTAGTCCTCTGACTCAAAGCAGTCCAGCAGTGTTTCAGCAGCATCCTCAGCCCAACAAGCGAGACACTTTGGGGTCAATAGAATGAGATTGTGGTCAGATCTGCCAAGAGGAGGGGAAGCTCTGGCAATGTGTGCATCCCTAGCATTTACATACAGATGTTGTTATCTGGGAACAATGATGCATGTCTGTGAATCACCTTATACAACTGAATTTTAAACAGTCTTTGTGAGCTATAAGCATTATTAGGTGTTTTAATAAAACCAGATGACATGTAAAGATCTTTTTGCAAACAGTGTGTTTCCAATACAGTTAGACATACTGTTGTTCAAAACAGTGTTTATCAGTAGGAATGGTGGACTGAGACATCCGTTTAGAGAAAAACCCTAGACAAGCCCTTACCTGTAAAGATAAACTGTCTCTCTACACTGCTGTCTTAAACTCAAACATGTTTGGAAGAGGCTTTTAAAACAATGTGACCTCTCTGATTTTTGACAAACAGTTCTTAGCTTAATCAATTTAGAAGTGGTTATAGCACCAGCCCTGAACCTGTGCTGGAGCTGAAAATGTACGCTAATGATTTGCTGAACAGATTTCACACCTGTAGTTCTTCGCCAAAAAGGATTGCCAGGTTTGAATCATAGCTAATGTAAAGGTTTTACCTTGCATGAGTGCTGTATGATTGTTTCAGTAATAGTCCTTCCATACAGAAAAAGCATTCATACAGCAGTGTTTGACTCTTTGTTTCTGTCTGTTAGCACATCTAGATGATTTTATTTTTTCTAAAGAGTCTCTGAGTCTAATTTAGTTCTCATTAAATTATGGGCGTGATCTGGATCACCATGTGGATCCAGGAATTTCTTGAAGAACTCTTACTCATTGCGAGATGATATTCATTTTCAGTATATGTGCATATAACTGCACAATAAATGGTCAGAGTTTGTGGCCAAAAGATACAAAAGTTCCCAATAGGTTTTACAAGACATTAAAAATAGTTCTGGATACTACAATCTACCAGGAAAAAATAGTATTTGTATTATATAGGACTACAAAAGAACAAATTAAAATATACATACAGTATATATGACGAACATCACAATTTGGCCATGGCACTGTGGATTCATTATCCTAACATATCTATGAATCTAATAGTTTATAAATGTAAACTGAATGTTAGAACATTAGATGGAATTTACAATATGGGTGGAAATGACTTGCTTAACAAAGGTCTGTGCTCTGGGGTGGCAGAGGCTCAGATGGTAGAGCCGCTGGTCTTGTGACCTGATGGTTGGCAGTTTGAGCTAAACATCTCTGAGGGCCGGTCCCAAGCCTGGATAAATGCGGAGGGTTGCGTCAGGAAGGGAATCCGGCATAAAACATGTGTCATTCATCCGAGCAATGATTCGCTATGACGTTAGGGTACAAGTCAAAAAGGAAACAACAATGACAACTACAAAGGTCTGTGCTCTCTGTGTGCTCTTCTTCTTCATCATTACCATTATTAGTAGTTGTAATAGTTGTAGTATTATTCGTATTATTATTATTAATGTAGTTGTTATTATATTGACCATACCGTTTTTGTAATTTACACAGATAAGTGAATCCACATGAGAACCTTTTTTCTTCTTCACAGTCAGGTTCATGTCCTTTATGCTCTCTCCTGTGTTGATATTACTTCACAGCTCTCAGATTTGCCAGATAGCACTTTAAAATAGCCCTGTTTGGGAACTAAATATATGCTTATGCAAAATATAGATAGCAAGGATGAGAATAAATAAGTGAAGGAGCGATATAGATGGAGATGAATGAACCAGGTGAAAGACTATGAAATTTCTTTCCCTGATGGGGTGTCAAAATCCCTTTCCACTAATGTCCCTCTTAACCCTGAATAAGTCACTGCACAGACTCACACACATTCACATACACATATACAGGAACAGCAATTCATTTTCTTCAGCCATCTGGATGGAGCTTTTAAAGCCAGTTTAGCGGCACAGCGAGGATAAAAAGACAGGAGGCAGAGAGGGAAGCAAGGTGAGCATGCCATGCATATAAGATAGATGTAGACACCCTTACATCACCTGTTGGCTTATATTTAGATTGCCATTGTGAAGCCTTGCTTTTTTTTATTTGACTGCCACACATTAAAGTTAAGTGTTTGGTTTTAAACAAAGCGCACAACACCCTTTAACTTGTCAATAACTTCAATTTCTGTGCTTGTCTGCACTTGAGAATCTGAGCACAAACTGGCCATTAGTTTATTTAATTACTTAATTCCCTATCTTTACACAAGCCAAGTAGTTTCTGATTTATGTTAGTATAAATATAGCCTTTAATATTTAGACTGTACAGCCTTGGGTTTTTAATCGCAGCTGCTAGGAATTACTTTTTTTTTCCCTTTTTCTTATTGGATAAATAAAATAGCCTTTATAGTTTATTCTATTGAGACAATAAATGAATAAATAAATGGTTGATAACTATTGGCAGCAACATTCTGTTTTTAAATAATGTGTGTTTCTTATATGTAGATTCTTGACAGCTGATTCAGAGTTTTATCATTACTCTTCCCACTATTCAGAATATGTAGCTAATTAGGGCTACTCATGTCTTCAAGTTAAAACAACTCTCTATGGCCCTAACTTTGTTAAATTTATGATTCTACTTAAGCTATCTGTTACGATCAGAGTCTGCTAGGATAAAAGGGACTAAACAAAAAGAACTATAGGAAGATGAAAGATGGACCAATATAGATTTATGGTCACAATAGGAGATAAGGTACAAAATGATCAAAACAGTACTAAAGGAGTCGGAGTTAGTAATGCATAAGAAGCCTCAAGGACTTTACAAAAACCACAAGAAAACCTAGCTGTTATCAATTAACTTAAAGTCAAGTAGTTTAAACACAACTGGTAGATCAAAACAATAAGACCAAGCTTATTATAAACAAAGAGAACTAAACTATCAAAAACAAACCTAAGCTATCTCTGTCTACACAGAATATACACACTGGTCGAAGTCCGAGCAAGCTGAGGGCAGACTGCTACTTAGCAAATGGTTGCCACTGACTGCAGGTGTCTTTTATTTCTGGATGGTAGGCAGAACCAGTAGTGACTGGACCACAAATTATTCAGTAGGAGAGAGGAGATGAAGGTGTGACCAGTCAAACCAGTCCCAGCCAGGAGACAGTTAGCAGGGATTTGCATGTGAAATAGAGCACAGGTGAAGACAATGTGACAACTAGCAGCCAGCTGTATCATAATCTTAATAATTTCAGTTCACATAACGTGCGAACGCCTGAGCTGAGTGCAAAAACATGCTTGCTCAACTTTTTCACAAACTTCAACAATATAAAAAATGTTACAAAAATTTCAGTTACAGATATGAAACACCAAATAGTTAGATTGGGTCAAAACAGGGATCCTCAATCCTGGTCCTCAATGGCCGGGTTTTCCAAGTGACCCTGTTGAAAAACGTCTGACTCAGACTCAGACAAGCTCTGCTCATGTCTGCTAAGTACATAATGATTTGAATCCAGTGTGTTACAGCTGGAACACTTGGAAAACCTGCAGGACACTGGCCTTTGAAGACCAGCATTGAGAGTCACTGGGTTAAGATATAAACGGGGTTTCATCTCATCATTGTGCATATCATACAATAACAGGAAAAACCATATGTATCAATGACATGCAACATCAGATATTCTATTCTACAGTCATAGCAAATGCTTTTATCTAATGTGACTTGCAGTGAAAAAAACAAAATATATGCGCACACCTGATCATTCACACTCACTCACACACAGAGAAAAAAACCCAATTCCATTTATCATAACTCTAAAAGTATATTACCTGTTTCCTTAACCAACCGGTAATCTTAATAAATAAATAAGTTTCTGGCTTGGTGCCAGGAAATGACATCCTGGGTATTCATTCACACCAGGAGCCAGCCAATCTATGACCGCAGAGCAAATCACCAATAAAACAACCCAAACCATCGCCAAAAGGCTACAATGCAAGGGCCGCCCAAAGAAAAAGCCATCTCCATGGCAACTCTGCAGACCCCATAGGCATAGCCTCCAGTGCAGAGGATCCCCATGAGAAAAACCCTGGAAGTAACAAAGATCAAACAAAACTAAAACCAAATAAATGAAAGAATAAAAACTAATAGGAACAATAAGAGAAAGTAAATATAAGACTTTAAAAAACTTTGATTACAACAAAAACAAAAAAGATTACAACTATATAAGGTTTAATATTTGAAATTGATAAATAATTAAAGCAATAAATAATAAAGTCATAAAATAAATATTGTGGAAAAATAAATAAGTGAATAAAAATAGAACACTACAGTTAATAATAATACTAAAATAGACCAAAACCAAATGGCCCTGAGGTTCTCTGGCAGCTGTTCTGTACATAACTAGATGTGAGCGTTGACAAAGTTTGGGTCTCACCTCTCTGCCTCAGAGTCAACTCACTCATAACTGAACTGATGTTTTAAATAAATGCCACTATAATATTACACCATTAGATAAGACCAGGCTGCATAGAATGCTGGTCATTAATTTAATTTTGCTAACTGTAATGAGCTGCATAGTAGTTTAGTGGTAACCACTGTCATGTCACCGCAACAAGGTTTCCTGTTTAAATTCCTGGCTGGCAGCCTAGTGAGGTTTGTATGTCCTCAATGCTCTCTCCAGCTACTCCAACGTCAATGTTAGTCATCTAACATGAATGTTAGATGACTGCATATTAGTGATTTTAAACTGAACCTTTTTAATGAGTGTGAATATGCATGGTTTTGTGTGTGATGGACAGGGGACACCAAGTAGCAGCTGGGATAGACTCCAGTCTCCCTGTGATCCTGCAGTGGAATAAGCAGGCATGGATGATGCATAGATGGACTGGCACTCTGTCCAGGGTGTGCTTTGCTTCTTGTCCAAGAGCAACCAGGATGAGCTCCAGCTTTCTTGTGACCTTGAGTTAGATAGAGTAGGTTTGGAAAATAGACAGATCATCAGTTTAGCTGTTGCCTCCATCATGTCCAGACCATCACATTCAATCTCAGAGAGAAGTTATACTATGTGGTAGACCACAAATTAACTAAAATATCTTGTGCTTGAAGTCCAGAGAAAATAGAGTCTCTATAAACCTGTAGGGGGTTACGGTTCATTTTTTAGAGTGCAGGTATAATGGTCAGACTAATATCTACTCTTAGATCACACTAAGAATAAAATGGTACGTTTTGAATTGATGTAAAAGAGTTATCGATCACTGGGCTGTGTTCCCCTCAAGAAACACACACAAATGGGCAGCTTTATCATGAGGCCATTCAGGAAATGTCCAATATCCCTTCACAAGTCATTGATAAGCATTTTCTTTGCCTGTCACTCGGACTTGACTGATTCCCTCTCAGCCCATAAGCTCCGTTCAGGCTTCTTAAGAATCTATCACCCAGCGATGTTATCTGCAAGTTACCTACTCTCCCCATCATCCCGTCATCTGTCTCTCCTTCTTCATTCCTCTCTTCCTTTGGCTGGTTTTGCCTTTTCGCTACTCTTTATTCCACGTCTATCTCCCGCTTGCTTCTACGCTCTTGTAACCATTGCTCTTTCTTTCTCAAGGACCTCACAATATAAGTGAAGAGAATCAGACTTTGCATGTAGATCATATACCGAGCTGACAAGAAAAATGTCTACATCCCTTACACGTGAAGCCTCATAGCAATGTGATGGATGAGTCGCATTTAGCTTCTGCAAACTTTTGAGACATTTCGCTGATATGAATTGATTAATGACCAAGCAGAGACGTCCGCTACAAGAGAGAAACTATCGGCGAGGGAAATTCCCCTCAGAAGATCTCAGATAAAGCATTTAACTGCTGGTTCGATTCAGACAGCCCCTCATACCTGTCTCGCAGCATGTGAATGACTTTGTGCTTTCTTTTTTACACCGAGTACATCTTTTACAGGAAATTAAAAAAAAAAAAAAAAAAAAAAACCTTTAGTGCTCAAATTTAAGATGTCTTTAGAAGTAAGAGGGATAAAATGGGTAGTACCATAAATGATGATTGGCTGGTGGCCCACAGGCTCATATACTGCTCTTGTAATGGACTCTAGAGATAAAAGAAATAATAGAGGAGATAAAAAGCAACCCTTAAGAGACAGAGTTAAGGGAAGCCTGGAGACTGAGCCTAAACAAGTGTGCATCACCTGTCACTACTAAACTGTAGATGGGATATTGAAATTCTCAATTGTGAAAATTAGGTGTTATTTAAACTTGGGCGGTTGGTGCAAAGACCTTAATTAATCCATCTATGATGGTCCAATGTCCTCTTAGTGTCAAGGGAGAGCACATCCCGAGGGGTTTGTGACCTTGGAGCAAATCTTCTAATATGAAGCAGATGTTAAACATAATCAGAGCTGCATCTTAATTTTATGGAATCCTGCAGGGCTATGATCAGTGCCATTTACCACCATACAGCACTGCAGAATAATGATGGCATAGTATGGACTGAAATGAAGAAACAAGCAGAGTAAGTATAAAATGTTTTAAGGAGTTGTGTCTATTAGTCTATGTTGTCTCAAGGTTCTTGTTACACAAACGACCACTGTTCTTACATCTGTGATCATAATTAGGGGATTAAACTGGTTCTTTTCTGAATACATAGATATGTCTGATATGACGAAATTAGATTCACCACAAATAATTTAATTACTATGACTCACTGTAAACAAAGGAATCAGTTGAAATAGACAGATAATATGCATAAACATCAACATTGTGTGAGTTTTATTTGAAAATTAGTCTCAGTAATTGACTGTGTGCAAAAACAACCCTTGTGCGATGACAATAGAAAAGAGAGAACAGAACAGCATTTCCCCGCTTATTAAGAACAGCGTGTCCTGAGTCAAAGCTGCTGATGGATGCAGCCGCATAAGGAAAAATCTGAATCCTGCACATGATTAAAGTTATACTTTGCTCAGCTCGGCACATTTAGTGTCTCATTAAAGGTGTGGTTTAACATCAGGTACGCTGTTATACTGCAGTCAGGATCCTATATATATGGAAAAGCTGCTGCATCAACATTTTCCCTGTTTGTTGTTGGAGAAGTCCAACATTTAGCTACCGTCAGCCCAACAACACCGATTCCAGAGCAATTATTTTGTTCTATGGACCAAACAAACAGACAAATGTCATTTGCTATTTTTCATCATTACATTGTAGGAAATATAGACTATTAATCTTTGTACTTTAGCTCTGTGGACTTTAAAGGTTACTGTTGGTCAAAGACACCAGGTACGTATTTATTGGATAGTTAGTGATGTTAAACCTCAGTCCATGTCTACTAAACAATTCTGTACAGGAGCCATGCATTTTTGGACTTTGTAAATATGTTTGTCTAAATTATAACAGCAGTTAAAAAACACTGATGAAACTGTTTCACTCAGGTGAACTAAATGACTGAATTTTCTCCTGTAATATTTATATTGTCTATTCTTGCCCGTGGATCATTTGATGTGCGTTTACAAAATTTATCAGCATAAATTTTTAATAACACATCTTTACTTATATTTCCATTCGAAAAGTGGAGCATAAATGTTTTGCTTAAATGACAAATGTGCATTCATCAGTAAAGGTTATGAACCAACAAACCACCTGGGAAACACTGAACCGATATAAACTTTGGGAATTATTTATACGTCATAAAGCCAGGTTAAATTTAGCAACGCACCCAACCAAGAACTGTTCACCGTGTTGACATGTATCTCCAACATAGGATGTATCTGAAAGCCAGATATAGCCTTCAGGAAAAGAATTGACAGAATTAAACAAATGGTTTGATTCAAATAAATTAACTTTAAATTTAAATTAAATCAAATTTCAAATGTTTGGAAATCATACCATTAATGTGTGTCTGTTGAGCAAGTTTTGTAAATCCGCGTTGTGCTGTGCTTAATGTCACTTCTTGTGCCTTCGACTTAAAGAAGTATTACGTAAAAATTCAACATTTTTATGCAGAAGGAATTAAAAAAAATTGCTATGTAAAGAACTAGAGGAGTAATTTCAGCAGGAGTATTGCATTACGGCACACAACATCTGTCTGTGTTGATCTCCAGCCCCATGTTTACCAGTCAGTCCTGCAATGTCTTCATGTAAATCATGCATTCCTACCTCATCTTGCAGCCCTCAGCCCTCCCGCCCCATCGAGGGCTGCAGGAAACAACCAACGGCAACGCATATTTTCAAAATAAAATGGCAAAGAACGGAAGAAAATGTTTTCTTGAAGACGGCCAGGATCCGACATTACCTCTGTATGGTAGCTGGTGATGGAACCTGGATTAATAACAACCTTGTATTACCAACGTGGAGAGTGCAGCCAAAGCTAAAGGGGCTGCAAGCTATTCTTCTGCTGCAGGTAACAACATAAACCTTTTAAGTTATTTGGATGTGTTACACAAACTGGTGATATTGTTTTGCTGAAAGTGGTTGCACTTTACACATTTGTCTGCACACAAGGTGAGTGGGGGAAAGGCATAGAAGGAGTCGTGGTTCATGACGTACTATGTTTTGGGCGGTGCACAAAAGCAAACCTTGTGATGAAACAATTAAACTTTTGCTCATTTAAACACATCTTTCAGTAACCCCAGCTCTTTTTGGAGACTGAAACCATACCACAGACTGAATCTTTTACACAGTTTCCCACACAATCAACAAATAAGTCAGGAAAGTGAAAATAAAGGCTAAACAACTGATCACTAAATGGCTTCATGGAAGAAATGTCCCATTTTGCTACAATTTTCTATTTTGGCACCAAAGGGTTAAAAAAAAAAAGGTAATGACAAAAATGCAAAACTGTAGAACAGAAGCCACCAGGTAACATAGCAGGTCTATGATCCCAAACTTTTTAGCTAGTAAACTCGAACGTGCGTCTATTTGAATACCATATTTCATATGCGCGCTTGCCATCTCTGGATATTTGATCATTTATAAGTAGTAGCAGACACTGTATTGGCATCAAGCTTGTTGCAGTCACAGTTGACACACAAACTATGTAACAGACATCAAACAGACATGTCCTTGTAAGAGTCATCTGTTGGCCTGTCATCACCAAACAAATGACTGCACTGCCTCCTTCTCTCACCTCTCTTCCTGTTCTAACTCTACACAGATCCTTATCTCCACGGGAATAAAGCCAACGTTAGCATGTCATGTTTTTTAATATCCCCCAGTGCCCTCTATAAATATTTATTAAAGATGTGCCATTAAGATGGGGCAGCGAGGACCCCGAGCTTCGCTGTAAGCAAACACCTTGTGTTTAACTTCTGTAACACATTTCTGATGAACACGGCAAACTGCAAATGTTGTCAGAAAGCAGACATGCTGCAGCATCATGAAGGGACATTTGTGCTGCTCTGCTGACACAAGCCCACACATGACCATCTTTTATTTTTAATATTTATGTCCTCCAATCTCTAATACAAGCCAGAGAAAGCCCAGACACAGAGATTAAATGTCATGAATACATGTTTTTGTTACTATTATTATTATTATTATTCATTCATTCATTCATTTTCTGAACCGCTTATTCCAATTCAGGGTCGTGGGGAAGCTGGAGCCTATCCCAGCTGGCTTTGGGCGACAGGCAGGGTACACCCTGGACAGCTCGCCAGTCCATCGCAGGGCTATTATTATTATTATTATTATTATTATTATTACTGTTTTAATTTCATTGAGACTTCTTGACATTTTGGTAAGTCTGAAATGATGAAGACACCTCTGTAGTCAATGTGTTTTTAAGTTACAGCAGGGGCACAAACTTTAGCCTCATTCTCTACTCTGTCAAGTCTTTGTTTTACGCACCTTGCCCTTTTCCTTGTTCTCACCATAGGCGTTTTAGCCCATTTTTGGGGACGCTGAAGCACCCCCTAGACTGAAGCAAAGCACCCTTAAAATCTGAGTTGGTTTTTTTTTTTCTTTTAGTGTATGCGTTTTTTGAAATAACAAAAAAACAAACAAGTACCACTGTCCTGTTTGAACGAATGAGAGAAGCTAGTTTCTGTGTCAATTGCATGGGTTTATAAAAGAAAATGAGCTAATAATAGCAAGCTAGCTATTCATACGTGAACCATTAACATTATAAATTCTGCTGATGTGTGCACGTGTGTACAGCCTCATCATGTATCAGGTAGTAGCTACATCAATGTTGACATCACTTAATAAATCTAAAACACATTGTTTGGGTATGTACCAGGAACAGCATAGAGAAGACTTCATTTATTAGTATCCTTCATTTTATATATTTATATATATTTATACATAGCAGCTCTGATCCTAGAATCACCCTTGGTTCTCACCTTTTCCCACTCACAGCAGTCCTTAAGCTCTTAACATCTCTGATCAGCTGCTGCACTTTCTATTCTTTGGCTCTTCCTCCAAAGCCTGGCCCAGTTTAGAACAGCTGGCAGACAAAACATTGTATATGCGCCCTCAGAGCATGTCTGTATTTTTGTGCATGCATGCATTGTATTCAAAGGAGAATAAAACAGTTTGTCAGGTAATCACAATTTGCACATATAATAATAGTACCAGAATTTTTTGATGAGAACTTATTCTCGCTCTGCAGTGAACGTGGCAAAACTTGTTTCAGTCATCTAACTTCGCTGAGTGAGGTGCAAGAGATGCACTTTTTAGCAAAGAAGAATGAAAAGGATGATGGTGGAAGTAATAGTTTAGCATGAAAAGGAAACGTGTAACTGCAGAGGACAGTTTGGTTTGTCATACGTGTTTGTGGATTTCGTGAACTTCTACAAGGATAACAAAACATATTAACAGTTTTGTAGAAGTCCATGCTTCTCATGAACTCGTTCAAGTTAAGAACAATAAGAAAGATTTAATGTGAGAAATTAGTAATTAAGCATGTAACCTGTTGGTGGGAAGCATGAGGGAGCTGACAGGGAGTCTTGCCTCCCAAACTGGACGGATACCTCAACTCCATGTTTTTTTCAATGTAAAAGTTGATGTGGCAGATGTTCAAACTTGCTTTTTAAGTGCATGCAGACATAACTAGCATATGTTAGACTTTTATTGTCATAATCTTCTGCAGAGAGCTTATCATATTCCCATAAGAAATAAAAAGCACTGAAAGCATGCAATACGCATGCTGCTTCTGCAACATCTTTTCTTTCACTTCAACTTGCCATTTCAGAGCAGGACTGCAGCGAGATTGCTGAGGAGGCCATTGCTTCTTTCTTGAAAATAAATCTTTGTACTTGAAAACATGCTTAGAGTTTTCCTGACTATCCTCTGACTGAGTGTATTTCCCTCAGGCACCCAAAAATATTTATAGGTAATTTTATTGTCTGCTTCAAAGTCCTTACAATCTTTTAGCGAGATTAATACTAATGACAAAACCGCAGGCTAGTCCTAGATGGATTTTATAACTCTCTCAGTGCCTGCAAAAATAGTCGGAGAGAAAAATGATCCCTTTACTCTCCATCCTTCTGAGGGACATGCAAATGAGAGAGGTCAACTGAAGGTCAGAGAACATGATCAAAATATTGTGTTATTATGAAGTGAACAGTATGAACACAGAAACACATAAAGGTTACCCTTTAAGTTTGAAGTCTGGGCCAGAACCGATGAAAGAGGTTACCGACTTTTGTAATGTGCATCCATGGTGCAACCAAGTTAAATTATTAGGCTTCATTATTTTTACCAAAGGTAAGCAATGCCTTTTTTTAATATATTAATTTTGATTAGTGACTCATTTGTCCTCTTAAAAGTGTCAATGTTTAGATTTATGTAAATAAGGTAAGTGTAACACTATTATCTGACCACATTTTATCCATTGGGATGTCTTCACGCGAGATCGACAGACGGATCGGTGCGGCATCTGCAGTAATATGGACTCTTCGCCAGTCTGTCGTGGTGAAGAAGGAGCTGAGCCAGAAGGCAAAGCTCTCGATTTACCAGTCGATCTACGTTCCTACCCTCCCTAATGTGTCATGAGCTGTGGGTCGTGACCGAAAGATCGAGATCTCGTATCCAGGCGGCTGAAATGAGTTTCCTCCGCAGGGTGGCCGGGCTCACCCTTAGAGATAGGGTGAGAAGCTCGGTCATCCAGGAGGGGCTCAGAATAGAGCCACTGCAACTCCACATCGAGAGGAACCAGTTGAGGTGGCTCGGGCATCTGGTCAGGATGCCTCCTGGACCTCCCTGGTGAGGTGTTCCAGGCACGTCCCTCTGGGAGGAGACCCCGGGGAAGACCCAGGACACGCTGGAGGGATTGCATCTCTCGGCTGACCTGGGAACTTGGGATCCCCCCCGCAGAATTGGCAAATGTGGCTGGGGAGAGGGAAGTCTGGGCTTCCCTGCTTAGGCTGCTGCCCCCGCAACCCGACCCCAGATAAGCGGCTGAAAATGGATGGATGGATGGATGGATGGATGGGATGTCTTCGCACATAATTTCTAGTCTGTAGCTATATTTAACATAACAATCTGAAGGAAAAAAAGGGCTGTGTAAGTTTCATGGGACTCAACAGCCAGAGCACTGAAGACAGGCAACACATTTAGTTTTCATTCTTTAATTCAATGACAATCATCACAGTGAAAACCATGATTTAACACTCACTGGAAAACACACTGGGAAAACATACAAAGCCTTTGCAGCCACTACAGATTAATGGTATTTAAAGCTGACATTAATGATACAGATTTTTCTCCTTTTGCTTATGCCATATTTTTAACTTGAAGGTTTCTTTTGTGCTTATCCTCATCAATGTCTTCATTAGCTGGCCGCGTTTCAGGCTTTGCAGTGATAGCTGATTTTTTTTTTTTTTTTCTGTTTTTTTTTGTTTTTGTTCTTTTGTTTTTTTGCCTGGCCCTGTTTTGAGGACTGGTGAGGAGATGACTGAACCTCTGGTAAAGGTTCTTCATATAAAAATGGATACTTTGTTTGAATATAGTAACAATCCTGACAAACAATTGACAATCATCTCATATTAAATACCAGCAAAACAAAAGAGATGATTATTGACTTCAGAAGGAACAAGAATAAACAAAGCACTGTTTCCATCCTGGGAGAGGAAGTGGTGGAGGAATACAAGTATCTTGGAGTTCAGCTGGACTACAAACTGGACTGGAAATGCAACACTGAATACATCTACAAGAAAGGTCAGAGCATACTGTTCTTCTTAAGGAAGCTTAGATCTTTTAACGTCTGCACGTTGCATATCTTCTATAAGTCTGTTGTGGAGAGCGCAGTCTGCTTTGTAGCATCTGCTGGGGTAGTAGCATCAGAACCAGAGACTTGAAGAGAATCAACAAACTGATCCAAAAAGCTGGTTCTGTGCTTGGAGTAACTCTGGAGCCGCTGGAGCTGATTGTCCAAAGAAGAATGCAACAATATGACCCGAGGGTCCTTATTAAGAACATGCCTCTCTATCTTAAGCTGAGGCATTCAGGTATGGTAGGTGTTTAGGGTACATATGTCATACAATGGTATTTTACATCAAAGCAGCTTTTGTTTTATTCCATCAGTCCATTCGTTGTAATCTAAAATTATTCACTGTCCTGTCATTATTTAAAATGTTTAAAAATAAATTTCCAATGTTAAATTGAACAAGAAGTCAGAAACATCAGTAGATTTTTGAAGTCACAGTCAGTTTGTTTCCTACAAACTATAAGTGTTTCATTAGCTGGGCTATGATCCTCAGAGACAGTGCAGTGCTATCACTGTGGGACAGCTGTAAAGCCATGTTGGAGCCCACTACCACAGTGACATCATGCTAATTGGACTGTCAGTATGTTTGTTATACCACAAGGGAAAACTGGACGAAGGGATGCATTCTGCTGTGGTAAGATCCACCCACGATGTTTGGTGCAGTGCAGCACCATGTTCAAAATCTAGCACATAACAGAAATGACAGGCTTTCTTATCTTCAGTTTTACACAGAGAAACTGCAAGCCTACTGGCAGCTCAAAAGAGGGGAACAAAATGACTTCAAATCAATTCCTGAAGTTGCCTTTTTGTACATTTGTTTTGAACCCCTCAAAATCATTTTAATGTTTGCTTTGACACGTGTAGTAAAACACAATGAGAATATGTATTGGCGTTGGTACTGGCATGTAATGCTGCAAATAAATATGTCACTAAAATTCCATCCAAATAACCCAATATGCAGCATGCTGCATTTAAAAAATTCCCAATGTGACATGTGTCCCTATTATGTTATCTACTGAAGTGCTATGTATGGAGTGTTAGTCTGTAATTTCTGACTAATAACCTCAATAAATACTAGCCATGAAATTAGAAATGATGGCATGAAAACAAACAAAAAATTGGCCAACATGTCCAGTGCGTAGTAGTTTTATATTCCAAGCTTAAAGATTGTGAGATGACAATATTTTGGAATTGCTTTGTGTTATGAATTAAGTACATGATTATGTTTAGTAACCTAACCCCACCACAGATCAGTTTAATAACTAAAGCTAACTATATATGTCTAACACCTGAATTAGCAGCTGGAAGTTCAGTATAAAAGCAAAAACTTGAAGAAGTAGCATGTATCAGAAGTAGGAGGTTAAAAGAAGTGTTGAAAAGATGTCATTTAAACCAATTATATTTTGCTTAAAGTTCAGTGGTTTAAACTGCAACATCAATTCAGAAACGGCTTTTGGGTCTTTGTCAGAAGTGGAACATAACATTATTTTTAAAAGCCTCAAGAACCTCACACTGTGCAGGGTTACTCCATTAGTCATTCCATTAAAAAACAAAACATACTGTATTGTGTTTTTTTTTTTTTTTTTTTTTTGTCTTGTCCAGCATTTAAGCAAGCAGACTGATGTTCTGGATGCTGTGTTCTGCTGAGCAAATTTATTTTGCCAAGGGGAACTTTTGTAGATGTAATGATCCCCTTGTATTTGTTGATTCTTATTTTATTTTTCAATTTGTTTTGGATAATAGCTTGTATTACAGACTTTATGCTGCTGGACCCGACCGGAAAGGACAGGAAAGGGGCAGAAAGAGAACAGAAAAGAGAACATAAAAAAACAAAAAAAAAAACAAAAGAAAGAGATCAATGCATACATGTATATGCACATACATACCCACCTACATATATATGTATATACACTCGCACATACATTATATATATACATATATACATACATACATACACACATACATACACACACATGTACACATACATGCATACATAAAGATAGATATACATACATACATATACACATACATACACACACACATATATATATATATATATATATATATATATATATATATATACACATATATATACATATACATACTCACATACATACACATACATATACACATACACATACACACACATACATATACATACATACATACACATACACTCACACATATGCATACATATATACATATCCATACACATACATACATACACATACACATACAAATAAGTACACACACATACCCACCCACACACATAAATATATACACCCACACAAGCCAACTCTAGATTCGTGGAGAACAAAACCGTTGACAATCATGAGGACCAGAAACTAGCAAGTCAAAAAGACAGAAAGAGAGGTACCTGCTGTTAGTGAATAAACTTGCTGGATGACTCAGTGACTGTGACACATGCAGAACATTCATGCAGAACATTCAGAGTGGAACGTGTTTAGAGAAGAGTGATCATGCCAATGTGACCCCGCCCACCTACAGCTAGAGGAAGGCCAGGAGAACCCAGAGACCCGGGTAACCGACAGTCACCCACAGGTACAGATCCCAACCCCCCCACTCCAGAGCCAGCCATGCATCTGCCCAGGAGGTGGCGAAGGAGGTGCCCAACCAGAGTCCCCCGCAGTCAGGGGGAACAGGCCCCAGCAGGCCCAGGCCGGCAAGGGCCGATCCCGCCGGGCACCGGCCACCTAGGGCAGACAGAGCGCAGGCCCCAGGGCCCCAAGAGCCCATGAGCAGCCCCCCGCCCCCGCAGGCAGAGGGCACAGCCCACACCGACGGAGGACCAGGATCCCCAGACCACCACCCAGCGGCAGCCAGGTCGCACCCCGGTGCGCCAGCTGCACCCCCGGGTACAGGACACCACCCCCCCACCACCAAACCACACACACATATACATGCATCCCCCCCCCCAACACGCACTCCCCTCACACATATACATGCATACCCCCCCCCCCCCCCCCCCCAAACACGCACTCCCCTCTCAACCCCCATCCACACAACCCTCTGCAATCCATGCACATCATCCATCACATATACAACCCCACCCCACCTCTACTCACTCACCCATACCAAGTCACACGAACCCCAATCGCCCCCGCCCCCACACACGCTCACCCCCCCCACACACACGCTCACACCCCGCCACCCCATCCCTCTACTTCTACCCAACCACACATGCCCCACCAAACACCCCTCCACCACCCATAGCCCCCCTCCAAACTTCACCCTCACTCACACATCCCATTCCGCATATACACCCCCCCCTACACACACACACACACACACACACACACACACACACACACACACACACACACACACACACACACACACACACACACACACATACCCTCACTCCTCCAACACAGGCACACCCCAATACAACCCACGCGCCAACATACCCCTCCACACACACATCTACTCATCCTCACACATCCCTATCCCCTACCCACCTATATCCCCAACCCTAATCCCCCCCCCAGCCATCCCACCATCCATCTGTAACCCCATACACCCACTCCCACACATCCTCACCTCACCCCTCCATCATGTCCCATGTGAGATGCCTCAGAGGGGGCAGAGGACAGGATGGCCCCGATCAGGGCCCCCATGATTACCGCCCACCACTCCCAGCGTCCCCCCCACCACCCCACAGACGCAGCCGACCCAGCACCCCCCCAGGGCCGGCGACAACCCTCCTACAGCCAGGCCAGCCCAGACTTAGGCCTAATGGACGGCACTCTTCCCCCACCCGTACCCCCCCCCAGTAAAGCCCCGAGAGCAGGGGCATGAGAAGACCCTATCGTCCCTGCCTCCCCCCCGCTTATGACTGATTGTGAAGTATGTATTAGTTGCAATTAAAATTCAGGGAAGTGCCACGCGGTGTTGGGAGAGGGACCACCTAAGCAGCCCCGCCCACCATACACCGCATGCTCTTCCCCCTAATCATGTGAGTCGTCAGTGTTTTGGTGTTTTGATGTCTAAGTGTAATTAAAACTGGGAGGTGAGCCGAGGCTGGGTGCAGCGATCAAGACCACCTGATGGCCTTTCTCACCACCCGGCGCCACGTGCACACCTCCCAATACCCTGCCTGTGTGTGATGGGGAGCGGGGAGGAAGAGGGGTTGAGGGATTTAAGTCTGGAGGAAAGTGAGCTTTCCTCCAGAAGGTGAGCCGCCTGCGGCACTAGGCATGCACCCCACTCCCAGGGCCTCCCAAGGACCAGGACAAGCCGGGGACAGCCATCCCCGTAACCAGAGCCTTCGGCGACTCTAACCAGAGAGTTATCACCGACCCAAGAGGGGACCAGCTCACCACATGCAGAAGGGGGGCACGAGGACAAAGAGGAGGCGGGGCGGCAGAAGGGGAATCCCAGACCGATTGTCCACCGCCCCCTCACTCACAGAGGACACCCCCACCTGGGGACATGAAGTCCCCCCTTGTCCACACATCGGCACTTCACACTGTCTCAGCACACACCTACAGCCACACACACACACACTTCCGGACACATTCAGGTCCACCCAGCCACCCGTTCAGCCCACCCTTAAAACCATCCTCCTGACCCCCACGTCACATCCAAATCTCCCCCACTCCCATCCATCATATCTACACTTATCCACCAACCTACCACACACATGCACCACCCACTCCCCCATACATACTGTATTGTGTTTTAACATCATATTTGATCGAGCCATTGTGATCTCATTGGTTTTGAAATTCAATATTCTTCTGTGTATTTTTATACTGCATATTAACTCTGGTTAACGTTTGATTTTTTTTTTTTTTTTTTTAAGTGCAAAATCTGCAAGGTAGAACATGCCTTATATGGCGGTACGACATTAATGCATGACAATCATAAAAGGAAGCATATTGTATCATATTCAATTTCTGATGAAGAGTCACGGCCATTGTCTCAGAAAGCTAACTGGCTTGTTAGCTGCTAACAATAACATCAACAGTGATTTAAAACTTCTTTTTGGTCAATAATTTATGATTGTTTTCAGGTTCCAGCCTCATTTGAGTTTGTATAGACTTTATGCAAAATATAGCTATTCAGTACTTTAAAATGTAGCTATGTTTGATGCCACAGACAAATAAAGACAAACCTATACAAGTATGTCTTTTTGTGTTTTTAAGCACATTATGTTTTCCTTATTTTACTTCAAGCTGCCGAGTTCATTAAAAATGATTGAATGAGCTATCATTTTAACTGTCTTCTCTTTTAAATAACACAAAACACTTCGAACATTTCTGATGATGGTTATGTAAGAGCAGCTGCATGACTGCTGCTGGTGTAATAAGCTACATTTACATGATCCGATTAGCCGACTAATCACAGCGATAATTGGTGACTAGTTGATCATTTGTGGCAGCCCTAAAACAAAGCACATAACATTCTATCAGAAGATATTTAACACCGTTCTAAACTGACTCATGGAAACTGGACTCCTTGTCCCTGCAAGTGGCCTCTTCACTTATACTGCTACTCAAAGAGGACATCACACTGTTAATTTGGAGATGGAAGCATCAGCAACCAGTGGGACTCCACTTTGCAGCTCTTGCACTTGAGACTCAAATGGCATTACTAACTCTGTAATCTAATCACAGACCAGTGTAGCAATGTGGTCCACAGCATGAGCCCCAGGAAACTCCTGGGCATACAAGCAATTAATTAAGTTAATTGCATGGTTCACTTAATTGATTACCTTGTTATTTTTGCTGGCCTTGATAAGGCTCCATTGCACAGTGAGATAATGTAGACATAATGTGAGTGAAGTATCCCTGGCTGAATGGCGGTTGCCCACACTGATGTTTAACAATAATTGTTGAAGAAAATATTTCTAGTGAATTATGAACATTGTGAACACCCGATAATAGAAAAATAATACAAAAACAACACAGAAACATTGAATCATAATCTCTTGCATGCAATAAAATTCTGCATTAGTCATTTAAGGAACAATTAGCATTATAATTTTAGCTTTGTCATTGTTAGAGCTGTACACTTAAAGAACATGATAACCACCAAAAAGCCCTGAATATCTTGTGCTTGCAGTGAGCCAGGGCTAACTGCGACTTTTTCTTTTATTAATATATGTGCCGTCTTCGACGGTTTGCTCTGTTCTTTCCCTCTTTTTTTCTCATTTGTTTAATTTATATAATGAATCTGTTTGTGTGTTTCCTTTATGTCTGATTTTAAACTGTAAAGTGCTTTGAGTCACATATTTTATGTTGGAAAAGTGCTTCATAAATAAAGTTTGATTGATTGATTGAATTTCTGTTGCACCGTTTGTTTAAAAAAAAAAAAGCCATGAATTGTAAAATCAAATGGCTTCATTTATGACGACGTGTGTATGATTAATAAAGGTTAGAAAAACTAGTTAAACTATTTCATTACAAACTTCCTTCCCCTCACAGTGAGTATCAGCCTATATGCAGCATTGGATTCAGGTGTCTTTTTCTCCACTCTCCCAGTTTTTGGCTCATTCAGTGAAATGCAAAATGTCCCATCTGTGCAATGAGTAATTGATGTCAAGTTATTTTTCCATTTTTATACACATAATTGTTTTATTATTTTTCATTAGTGCTATCGAACTAATACAGAAGGAAAAGAACATGTTATAGAGAGTTGCTAACTGATGCTAATACTACACAGATAGGGTATGTACGTATAGAAACAACAGAACTAAATTATTCTTAAGTCCAACTAATAATTGCCAAAATCCCCTTTTGGAATGTATATTGATGCCTCACAAATAACCTAAACAAAATTGTGATTTAATTAAATATTTGGTTTCTCAGATATAAGAAAAATAGCAAGCACACATTCAACAATTCAAAGGTCAGTAGTGGCAGAAGCAGGTATCATTACTGCTCTCAGATTTGACCTCAGATGTCTCAACTTTTGGGTTTGGCTTCTCTTCTCTTCTAGTTTCATCTCGTTTCGTCTCTTCTTTTTATTTGCATCCCTTTTTTTCACTCACACATCTTCCTTCTTCTCCCCATCTCACCTTGTTCCCCTATCCTCTTTGTTTCCTCCAATTCTTCTTTTGCTGTGTATACGGAAGAAAAACTGGAGAATGAGATGTCAGCTGTAAAAATGACAAAGAACCAATATATGTTTTTTATCTTTTGGTTTTCTTTTTTTTAACCATTCTGTTTTACCCTTTTACATAGACACATATACATCATTAGGACATGAGCTGCCAGTGTCGAAACACCTCACAAGAAAACTCCATGTGTGTCTGTTTCTGTCCACCTGAGATTTTAAAGATTCTTTTTTTTTTTTTTTTTTTTTTTTTTTTAAAGTTCTTTTGTTGAAAACTTTCTTATGGTGCTCCATAGTGGCTTGGTGAACAAGTAGCACCACCTTACAGACACGCCTTGATTTTTACACATCTTATAAAAGCCAATTACCACACTCCATCATGCTCCATGGCACCATTAAATGAGCTCATTAAAAACCTTTAGGATTACAAATCAAAGTAATTGCCTATTAGGATTTACCTAATTGTTAAAATCTTCAAGGATCTGATGCTTTCTGGCTCAGTTTGCAGCACTGCATGGAGCCATATTGCTCCATATACTTGTTTATTGGTTGCACCATTCTGATGACTGATGTGGACAAGCAGAAGCAGCAGGGATCAGATTTAGATTTACTCACAGTAGTAAATACTACAGCTGAGGCAGACAGGAGCGACTAGTGCAGTGAATAAAAGAGCTAAACTTGTGTCTTTTTTGCTCTAAATTCTGCATCTGTGGTGTTTTACCTTGGCGTTTACCTGGGCTTTTACTTGAGCAACATAAAGTCATATTTTTTTTTACAAGTAAAAAGATTGTGGAGTACCAGCCCATGTCGTACTTTGGCTCAATGATTTTATAAACAAAATGCAAAACTTGGGATGTCTTTATGACAATGTTTACAAGCCAATTTCTAGCTTATACACCTCATATTCCCCATACTCTGATACTAAGTGGAAAAGTCATGGTGTGAGTAGTTTAAGTAGTGCTTTATTGGCACGGCGGTAGCACGGTGTGTGCTCTATGTTAAAATAAAAACCCCCATCACACAAAACTCTAAATCATTCTTGCTCATTTGGTAATATACTGTTAATTAGTGTAGTGTGAATAAAATGATGCAGCAAAAAGGTTGAAACAGCACTTTTTTTTAACTTAATATTCCAACCTATTAGATTCCTCTAAACAGCTGATATTATATCAAATGAATTAATCCCTCATGTGCCTATTGTCAACAAAAATGTTCACGAGTCATTCTTTGCAAGTTCAAGCCAAGTTTCAAGTCTTATGGCTCAAGTTTAAGTCAAGCCTCAAGTCGCCCTCTCATTATAATAAGTCATTTCTCATGTGTCACTTGGTGTCTGGTCTGCTTTAAGAACCACAATATAATATCCAAGAAATGTAAAATCACACCCACCCTTTACTTACCAGAATTTAGTAACATCATTGATCTGGGATTTAAAGCTGTTTTACCAGCTTGATCATTGTGTGGTTTGGCAATCTCTTTGTGAAAGAAAAGAAAACTTTGAACAGAGTGCTTCTCTCTGCTCCCAGGACAATATGGCTGCCACGACCTACCAGTCCTGGAGGATATTTACAAATCCAGACTTTTAACAAGAGCTTTACAGATCATTAATGATCCCTTCTTCTTCTGATGTATTGGCTTGTCTCCTGGTAGTGCCTCCATGCTCTGGACACTACACTGACAGACAGCAAACCTTCTTGCCACAGCTAGCATTGATGTGCCATCCTGGATGAGCTGCACTACCTTAGCCACTCGTGTGGGTTGTAGACTCCATCTCATGCTACTACTAGAGTGAAAGCACCGCCAGCATTCAAAAGTGACCAAAACACCAGCCAGAAAGCATTTTTTGAGCAGTATATATATGACACTGTTAAATGTACTACGTCTGGTCACACCAAAACTTTCTTTCCGCAAGCAGCTTGGGCTTTAAACAATACCTCACACATGCACTGCATCGTTTTAGTTGCCTTTTAAGTGCTGCTTTTTAGGGTGTCTCTACATGTGTTTTATATGTTTTGTTTGTTGTGTTCTTGCAACTATTTTCCAATGTGGTTTTATATCCTGAAAATGGCAAATAAACTGAACTGAACTGACCTTAATCTTAAACTGGCAAATGCTCTGCTCCTCTGGACAGCTCCCATGCAGTACCGAATTTCTAGATTAATACAAAGAAATTAGATTGGTGAACATGCTCTTAAGATAACTTATCCAAGAGACTTTAATGGGAATCCAAATCCAGCTGGACCCACAGAGAAATTTTCACAACTAATATTGTATTTCATCACATTTTTCCCTGAATGTAGAGGACCAATGTGCTACTCTTTAATGCAGGTATGACCAACTGTCCTGCAAGTTTTAGATGTTCTCTGCTGCACAGGTCTTGCTTTTCTTGGACCCATATGAATATAGAAGAAGTAAGTGTCTCATATAATCAGACATCTTTCAGGGAATTTCTTTTATTTCTTTTTGTAACCACATCCACAAATCGTTAAAAAGAAAATCTATGCAGTCCCTAGACTTCATTTCTCTGTGGACAAAGATCATTTATACAAAATCTCAAGTAAATCAACTTGTTTTAGATTTCTGTCTGAAACAGGAATCAGTGGGCTGACAACTTTCCCAAAGTGAATGATAAAAATGGTTAAATCCCTATGAAGAATTTTATTTAAATAAGTTAAGTGCTGTGTTCTCAGTCCACCTTCTTTGATACATGTTAAATGTCTTGTTACTTTACAGCTTGATATATCTATTTGCCCTTGGGCTTAGCTATGGAAGCGCTGGCCTCTCTGAAACAGTGCAGCCATTTAAATAGTACAGTAAATCAAATTTTGCCACAGGGAATGGAAGCCCATTTTCTTAGTTTCTATAACAAAATATAGAGCAATGGTGCAATATATGGACATGCCTGTGGGTTTTCTACATTTAGTGATTGGGGCATGATAGAGATCTGTCTCAAGTTAACTTTTGTAGATTAATTGCACCATTTCATTTAGGGTGAATTCTTCATTTCAACAGCAGAGTGAATTGAACTATTGTCAGTGAATCTCACATGCAGGCGTAAACTTATACAACCTAAAACATCAACGAAACACCACTCAAACATCAGCCCTAGTTGCATCTTTAAGGGGTCAGGCCAGCTTAGATTCCCTTCACGGTTCTCAGTTATTTCCATGTAAACTGGAGCTACAATTTGGACTTGGTTGATTGGAGCTACCTGAAGGTTTTCTGGTTACGAAAACCTTCACTAACAGTTTTATTTGTTGGCTGACTGTAAGAATGTAAGCCTGGGGAAAAGACACATGCTTGTGGATGGGTGGTTTCTTTGGCAGGAAATGAACCCCTTAAATGTTTAGCTTAACAGTGTAATAAAACACTTTTTCAGTACACACCTCTACTGAAATGATTTATAAATCAAATTAGAAATCTTGACTGCCAACGGTGTTATATCATGTGCAAATTCACATCACCATCTTTGCTTTTTCTTTTTTTTCCCCCCTTCCATTTACCCACAGCTACAATCTTTTAAAAACAGCACACTCAGTCACTTGATTTTTGGTGTCCTCCACTGCTGCTGCAACATGCCAACCATAATAGAAAACTATAAAAGGCCCCCTACGTGATGACAGACTAATAACAGTTGATTTAAGCTGTGGCAGACCGAGCAGCCTTTCCAAGTCATAATGGCTAATACAAATGCATGTCTAGGAGCCAATAGACTGAGGTCAATAATCATTGTTTATTGCCTTCATTATAGGAAAACACCAATGTTAATAAAATTGATCCTTTAGCATGTGAATTGAATGCAGTTGAGGAAATGGCACAAGTTGCAAAGTTCTCTGCTTTGCTTAAAGATAAATAACCATGATAAATTCCCACGACCACATTTAAATTCTGATATTGATTATAAGCTGTGTGTGAATTTGCAGCTTGCTGTACGATGGGGAAGATGGCAGAGAGGCACAGAAAGAGGAGGAGGGGGTGAGGTGAGAGACACCAGCTACAAACATGGAAACAAAATGACTGTGTGAGATTCATTTCAGTGGAACTAATATCTGCAGTTATCCTGGTGGGTATGTTTCATTGTATATGTACAAAACAGACACAAACACTTTGACTAAATCTAAGCAATTTCCAGGGCAGAGCAGTAGCCCCAGTGTTGCAAAACGGTGCGAGCAGGACAGAACTAACCTGCTGCAAATGGCCTGGAATGCTAATAGACTCACAAATGGGTCAAAGG
The DNA here is from genome assembly GCF_933228915.1 of Telmatherina bonti. NCBI lineage: Eukaryota > Metazoa > Chordata > Actinopteri > Atheriniformes > Telmatherinidae > Telmatherina > Telmatherina bonti. The sequence goes on along the minus strand of NC_136628.1, from coordinate 21,586,614 downwards.
GAGCTAAATGAGAGCTAACTAGGCCTGGCTAATTATGAAGTACCCAAGTTTTTCACCAATCAGGCTCTAAGACTACAGAGGCCAGTGATCTGACTGGTTGTTGACAGGATGGTGGCTAATTAGCGCGTAGCAGATCAGCAGCTCCATGCAAGTGGGTCAGTGAGAGAGGACAGTAAATGGATGGGGGAAGGGCATTTGAAACATTTTCAGTTTTAAAAATAAATAACAGGACAAATTGGATCCTTTGTCTCAGTCTGGCTCGCCTTAGTTTCTCATCTATGACTGAATTTATTCATCAAATTATTTCAAATGAAACCCTTGTGGAATTCATTGTTGATTTGCTTTTGTTCCGTATCAATTATTTGGATAAATTGAACAAGTATTCTTTTAAAAAGCATGATGACACAAAACTTTTTACAGTAAAAAAATTAGATCCTTGAGGGTACTGCTCCCCAGATAGTCAATAACATTACTGCACTCTTTTTTTTTTTCTTGAAGTTAACAGACATCCACTTGTACAACAGCTTTAACCTGCAGGGTGTCAAGCAGTGCTTGTTCCAACACTGCCATCTCTTGGTAAGAATCTACCGACGTTGAGTAAAGAATAAGCCTCACACAGGAATGTACTGTAGTTCATAACATTTGCACCACTGCTTAATCAAGCAGATAATGAGCAATAAGACTTGATGCTGTCGGTGTGAGTGTTTCTGTCAAAACCCGGGAGAGGGGGATGTTTCAGTATAAATATTTATGCCCGGCAAACAGATCAATGGCGATTAAAAAGGTCAAGGGCAAATGATGATGAATGCTGGCTGTATATATTGATAAATTTTGACCGCAGTAATGAATTACAAATACACACACGCTGGTGTGCACACACATGAGACAGCAGACCAAATGATAGGGACTAATTCATTGATCATGCTTAATCTGTCATAATTAATTCCATAGGAACAACTGTGATGAGAGCAAGTCTCCATTTAACAGATCAATTATTCAACATGAGGAAGAGGTGGACCCAAGATAAATGAGCTTGGGAGACTGGTGCAGCAGTCAAGGGCTGAGGCTAATTACAATCTTTTCTTGGAAACCAGAACAGGTTACTTACAGTTAAGTGTTTCCAAGCAAGTCTTAAGTGTAATTCAGGGGTGTCCAAAGTCGGTCCTCGAGGGCCGCTGTCCTGCAGGTTTCCCATGTATTCCTGTTCCAACACATCTAGCTTCCACTAAATGGATCAAACAGCCAATGACGTGCACAACTGATTAAGCTCTACTACTAATTAATTTGAATCAGGTGTGTCTGAGCAGGGATGCATAGAAAACCTGCAGGATTCTGGCCCTCGAGGACCGGAGCTGGACACCTCTGGCTGTAATTGGAGGCTTAAGTTACCACAACAGTTCACGACGCACATGAGAATTGTTTCAAACGGCTTTAAATTTATCGAGACTGAATGCCATACATTTGAGCTGTGTTCTGTTCTTAATGTCATTTTTCATTGTTGTTGGAGAAAAAAAAAATCTGCAATATCCGTATTACAATTTTTATGAACAGATTGGAAGACACTACTTTGGACAAATGGATTTTATGTCAGGAGTGCAATGTGACTAACTGCAGTCTGAACCAAGTTATGAACGGTTAAGCTGTTATGCATTGCGCAACTCAGTCATTTTTCTATGTTTTATTGGTAACCTTATTCTGTGCACATTTTGCCACATCATATTAAATCACAAACATTTCATTCTTCAATGTTATCAAATGAACTGTAATAACATAACTATTTGATTTGAACACATATTTGGGAGGATTTGCAAAAAAACAGCACAACCTTTGACAGATTAATTACATGTCATAGATTTGACAAATGATTTACACTCCTAAATATTAGGAATATTAGTCAAAATGGTCCAATACATTGCAACATTTGAAATAATTTTTCTTTTTTAGGTTTCTAAAAACACAATTGTTTCTGATTTCTCAACTTTGCAAAAAGCCTCTTCTACCCAAATTTGGGTTAAAAAATATTTTCTTTTAAAAAACGCATCAAAGAAAAAGAAAAAAAATCAGCAGGGGGCCACTGATGCTGGGCATATGCAACACAGTAAAGCACTGGTATATATACAAACCTCTGGGAGCTTATTAACCCTCACAAGTGAAGATGTGGGAATGAGTTGCAAAAGCTTAACAAGCCCTACATTAAGCTGTATTTCTGATCAGACTTCAATAAGACTTTTAAACCAAACAATGCCTTTAACTTCAGTATTGCAACAGAATTAAACTACAGTCCAGTGAGTTTCATAATGACGTTCCTCATGAAATCATCACACACAGTCCTGGTTTATTTTAACTGCTGCCATGCTTTGGAGCCCAGGTTGATGCACAGTTATCAGAAGAAAGTTTCTCTGCAAAGTGGGCAGGTGGATTTATTACTGGAAGTGAACCATTTGTACTGTAAAGAGAGGAGATCCATAAGTCAATACAACTTTTAATCAAAGATGGAATAATATTCTCAAAGAATGTGATACATGTGCATATCTCACCAAACATGCCGAGTGGAATTTCTTCTTGCAGGTGCGACAAGCTTTCTTGGGAAGAGAGTAGTTGGAGCCGTGGATAACAGAGAAGCAGATCATACAGTCCTCTATTCCTTCAAAGCGTTTATCCACATTGTTCTTCCACAGAGCCAGGCCCTCCATTATACTGCCATTCTGCAAATACAGTACCATGGTTACTGTCTGAACGGTTTCAGTTCCGATCTTTTCACAACCCCTTGACCTTTACTGCTCTTTAAAAAACAATTCAAGAAAATAAATTATTAAATTCACAATCACTGAGGAATAAAATCTGGATACGGGTTGAAAATGAGTCTATATTTACTAAAGAAAAATTAAAAAAAGGTCAGGACAACTGCTTGTGTCTCTACCTGATGTGTGAGATAGGTGCTCAGCTGCAGCATCCAGTTCCTCCACTGCTGCACAGCAACACCCACACGCCTCCCACTCTCTACTGTTATGGAGCCTAGAGGGTAGTTCTGCGGCAACTGAATCACCAACTCAATGTAGATGTCGTCCACAGAATAAGTAGCAATCACTTCTCGTGCTGCTGAACGGGCCTTGACCTGGGCCAAGAAGATAAATTGTTTTACTCTCATCACTTTGGGGTCTTTTAGTCAAATAATCAGACATCCATTTCACAATTAAATGTCATGATTACACTTGATTAACTAAATCCTTTCCTCCCCAAATGAGAGTCCATTAGGTTCAATCGTACAGAATCTATTGTTGCTGCACCACTGTGCTGCAAGTGTAAAGCAGGTGTTGGACCGCAGAACTTGCTTCAATTAAATGTTTTATTATTGCACATTTTAGCTGTTTGTTACTGAAAAGAAGGAAAGAAGCAACTTTATTCTCTACATGACTGCATCCGGTTTAGAGAAGACAACATAGTTGAGAATTTTCTGAAAGAAAAAAATAAAAGAAAAAAAGAAAAAACAACTGCTTTATTTCTTCAAACTTACAGTCATGCTGTCAAACATCTGAGTGCTGGTGTGGACTGAGGAGATCTCCTGGGCTGAGAGGACAGGACTGACATATTTAATAGTGAACTTCTCTACAGCTGTGCTAACTCTCTTCTCCTGGCTGTTCCACCACAATCGCACCATGGCAGGCAGGTCTTGCACCGTGCTGTAGTACACGCTGCATGCCAAGTGGGGGAGCTCCCACTCAACACTGTCATTCTCTAACAAAAAGAAAAAAGGTTTGTTTGCTTTTTTAAACACAGGAAACTGAAGCAGGTTTTTCTTTCAGAGTACAAAAACTGTTTAAGTTTCTGTGCATTACTTACTGTCAACTGCCAGAAAGAGGCTCTCTGAAAAGAAAGTTTTGGTCTCTTTGGTCTCGGACCCCTGGCCTGGGTAGGTTGGATTCTCAGGCATCAGTTTGAACAGATGGAGGAGCAGTTTGTTAAGGCTGCAGCTTCTCTTCAGGTACTGAGCATAATGAGCACGCAACTAAAGACAAATAAAAAGAGCTCTCAGAACACAGCACATCTTCCTTGCATACTCTCTTACTGTTAGACTAAAGGTTAAAAAAAACAGCTAAATAAATGTGAAAATCTGATTTTGTGACTAATTGTGACTCACATGAGAAGGTGAGGATTTGAAGAAAGTGAGAAGCAGCTTCCACGACAGCAAATATCCAAGTATGCAGGAGTATTCTACACTGAGAGGCTGCACCACTGCAAACTCTCCTACCTGAACCCCAGCCATGATATTATCACACAGCTCTTCACAGGTAGAAAGAATGGCCATGAGTGATGCCGGAGGAGAGCTGAGAGGAAATGAGCAACCATGAAAACTGTTTTAATACCTGAACTGTGCTAAATTAATCATATTGTGTGTGTAAGGCCACAGATACTACCAGGTATACTTACAGAGACGGCTCATCTCTATCATCATCAGACTTACTGGTGTCTCCTTCTCCATCACACTCAGGCAGCTGAGGCATGACCCTGGATTAATCACACATGAAAAGCGGGGTCATATTTCCGTATTAGCCACAGAAACCTTATAAAATCCTAATTCCAAAGAAAATTAAGATGCTGCGTATGTAGATAATAACACCATGCAATGACTTGTAAACTTCATTAACCCATATCTTTTGTGGAACAGAATACAGATCAGATATTTAAAGTGAGACATTTTATGATGGTACCAACAAACAACAGCTGGAAAACATGATGCAACAAATGAGGTAAACTGGCAACTGCCCAGTAAAATTGTTGTATAAAAAAAACAGTACTTTAAAAGAGGTAGTCTCTCTCAGAAGAAAAGAGGAGTTTCAGAAGAAATTTCTAAAGGAAATATTATCTTATGTAGAAAAGTTTTAAGTATTAAATATATATAATATAAAAATATTTATATTACATATATTCATAAATTAATAATTTTGTCAAGGAATCAGAAAAATTTCAGAATTCATTGTCTGTAAACACAGTTCAACATTTCACCTACATATGCAGGTTACAGTTTTATCATGCAAAGAAGAAAACAGGATTTAGTAGCACGGCTGTTTCCACTGGAGCAAAGCTTATTCAAAATGGACCACGGCAAACTGGGAAACCGTCCAGCTGTATAAATCTGTAACCCAGGCATTCACAGTTTAAAAGTTGGCATTTCAGATAGTATGTGGGTTGGCAACTTGGACATCTATTAAGACACTGTCAATGATGAAAGGTATACGCATTTTTACAGCAACATAGGTTTCCCTTACAGTTTTGTCTTTTCAGGTAAACAGTGGTGTATTTTAGTACTAGAACAAAAATGCTTAACCAGTCTACCTGCAGTCCAAAACTTTCACTAACTGAAACATTCAGTGCATCATGAAACACAAAACAAGGAAGACCCAGGACTGTTAAACAGCTAGTATCTGACATCGGACAAGAACTGGACAACATTTTTCTCCTAAAGATCCAGTAACTGGTCTTGTTGGTTCCCAGATATTTACAGACATCCTGGGATCCTGCAGGATAATAAACATCCCACTGTCCTTTTGTTCTTACAATACAAGTCGCTGCGATCAAATTAAAAGATGTGGAAATATTTGGTAAGTTTTTAATGTAAATAAGATATTAATAAGACATAGTTTTGTCATCTTACACAGGGTCTGAACTTTTTTCAAACTGGTATGTTGTGTAAATGAGTAATCTAGCTAAAGCTTAAAACTTTTTTCTATCGATATAAAGGAAGAAAATCCACATCCTTACTTTTCCAACAAGTGGTACACTGTCAGTTGTAGAGGCCTGGCCTTAAACAGCAACAAAGGGCACAGTGTATTGAGGAGCGTCTGCAGAGACTCTGGCAGGTTTGTCTTTTGGTCTGCTATGAACCGTGGTGGCAGAGAATTATGGTTTAATTGCTGCACCGGCACATATGTGAGAGCCAGACCAACTGATTGCAGTACAGCCATAGGGAACACAGGGTCATCTGGTTCAGCAAAGGCCTCTGTATTAAGACAAATAACAAAAGAGATGACATTAACATTCAGAACATTTCTCACAATTCTGCAAAGTTTAAGGTAAATCTTTCAGAACAAGGTGGAAAATGTTAAAAGTCATAACTAAGTAGCTATTTGTAACATCTAGTGCTAAACATCTTTTGTGACCATTTCAAGTTTATGCTTATGACAAAAGCATATATGGAATATTCATATAAAAAAAAAAAAATTAAAAAAAAGAATCAAATAATTACAGTGTAATAGCACTGCGGTAATACATTCCTAAACACACACATGATTAAAAAAAAAATGCCATGTACATCTGATTCTGTGGTTATCTTACTTCTGCAAAACAAAATGAGAAAACATCAATAGTAGGTCCATCGAATGTGGAGTCATTAGCAACAAGAATTTTATCAGCTGATTAAAGACGGCTGTAAGATGATCGCTCCACCACATGCATTTCAACATGTCAGTTATCCACTCAAAGAACCTACTGGCAATAATCTGTTATTGTTTTCCATGGCAAGAGCTAATCATTAATTGATGAGGAGTGCAGGGGTTTCCAACAAGAGATCAACATCCATTTAGAAGTCTTTGGTTTAATTAGAACGTTAAAGTAAGCTTGGGAAACTGTGCATTAAGCAAAATATAGAAAAGTCTCTGCAGCATAGCAAAAAGGATTGAAGAATTTCATTCAGTAGAATCTATCATGTGGATTAAAATGTGCCAGATGATTTACTGGAATAAAAACAATAAGGATCTATTTTAATTTAATTTCAGATATTCTCAATGTTCAACTTCATAGCGTATTATTTATCATTTTGAAATCTTATCATTTTAAGCTGTATGTTTGTTCATATAACTTTCTAGGTACGCTGGATGAGTCATTATCTTTGCAATAATTTAAGAAAGTTGCAACAAAGTTTTCACCAGGAATCTATGAATTTGAAAGGCCACAAGCAAAAACAGTAGAGATCAATGCGCAGTACAATGCTTCTAAAAACAAAAAAAAAAGAAAAATTTAAAAAAAAAAAAAGGTTTTTAGAGATAGTAGAAAAACTTCCTCAAAGCAAAACCCACATACATACCAGTGATTTTAAATGGCAGAGGTAACAGCAGATTGTAAATTCCCTCTACAAAGAAATCTGTCCATTCACCAGTCAGTTCTGGCGGCAACTTCTCCAGCACGCCAGTTGCAGATGACGTGAAGAACTGGTTCAGCTTCACAATCAATGAAGCGTTCTCACACACAAACAGCTGCACCCAGGGGTTCCACAGACTGCCTACATTCTCACTGGCAGTCTGAGATTGGAAGAAAGCAAATAAAATCCAAGACTTAAAAGCAACACCAAACAACAGCTTCAAAGAGAGATAAACATACTATCAAAATGTCAAGAATAAAAACAGATTATTAAGGGGAAACTGAGAAAAACAGCATGATCTAAAAATAGCGCCCTCCTTACTTACAAGTCAACTTTTGCCTCTAATCTCAAGAGTAAAAAGTAGCAGCACAGATATGAGCCATTCCTTACCTCCAACCAAGCCAACATAGAGCAGAGCAAAAAATCCCACTGGGTTCCTCCAAGAACCGCTGGACAATGAGTCACCAGCCAGGTCAGGAAACGCATCATCTCAACACTTAGGTTCAACTGTTCAGATGTTGCTTCTGATAGGTCACTGAAAAGCAAACATTTAACTCATTTAGTTATAAGCAGAAAACACACTGATCAGCAACAATATTAAAAAGAGTTCTGTAAAACACTCCATGATTGCGTGTGTATTCTGGTATCAGATACTAACTGTATAGATACTAACTTTAGGTTATGTACAATCCCAAATCCAATTAAAATTAGGACGTTGTGAAAACGGTGTAATACGATGATTTGCTCATCATTAATCTAATCTATAGTCAACTGAGCACACAACAAAGACAAGATGCGCAAAGTTTAAACTGATCAACTTTTTTTTTTTTGGGGGGGGGGGGGGGGGGGGGGGGGGCAAATAAATACTCATTTTGAATTTGATGTATGCAACACATTCCAAAAAAGTTGGGACAGGGACAACAATAAGGAATGGTCCGAAAAACACCTGCGTGGAAAATGCCAAGGATGAACAGGTTAAATTGAAACAGGTGAGTAATAACTGATTATAAATGGATTGAACTGAAAGCCTCAGTCATGCAGAAGCAAAGATTGGGGCGAGGTTCACTACTTTGTGAACAACTGTGTGAGCAAATAATCCAAGGACAGTTGAAGGACATTTCTCAACTTACAATTGCAAGGAATTTAGGGATTTTATCAGCTACAGTCCATAAGATCATAAAAAAATTTAGATAATTTGTACAAATCTGTACGTCAGCAGCAAGGCGGAAAACTAACATTTGATGCTTGTGATTTTCGATCCCTCTGCATTAAAGACAAACATCATTGTGTAAAGGATATTACCAGGTGGGGTCAGGAACACTTCAGAAAACCATAGTCAGCTAACATAGTTCGTTCCCAAATCTGTAAGTGTAAATTAAAACTCTATTTGTAAACCAAAAGCCAGTTAACACCACCACCCAGAAACGCTGCTGGCTTCACTGAGCTCATCTGAGAGGGACTGACGCAAAGTGGAAAAGTGTGCTGTGGTCTGTTGAGTCCACGTTTCAAAATGTTTTGACAAATCATGGAGGTTGTGTCCTCCAGACCAAAGGAGAGAAAAGACCATCCAGGATTTTTTCCGCTTTTAAAGCCAGCATCTGTGATGGTATGGCGGTGTGTGTTGGTGACCGTGGCACAACTTGCATATCTGTGAAGTCACCATTAACGCTGGAAGGTACATACAAGTTTTGGAGCAATATACGCTGCATCCAAGCAATGCTTTTTTCCAGGGACATCCCTGCTTATTAGCGCAAGATAATGCAAAGCCACAGTACTTGCATGTGTTACAACAGAGTGCAGGTACTAGACTGACCTGCTTGCAGTCCAGACCTGAAAATGTGTGCTGCATTATGAAGCTCAAAATGTAACTGAGACCCCCCGACTGTTGAGCAACTGGTGTTACACATGAAGCAAGAATGGGAGAGACTTCGACCAACAAAGCTTCAACAATAAGTGTCTTCACTTCCCAAATGCTTGCTGAGTGCTGTTAAAAGGAAAAGTGATGTAAAGCTGTGGTAAAAGCGCCCTGTCTCAGCTTCAATGGACTGTGTAGCAAGACAAATTCAAAATAGGTGAATATTTACAAAAAATAGTAAAGTTTGTCAGTTTAAACATTACATGTCTCACCTATGTAGTGTATTCAACTTAACACAAGTTTAAAAGAATTTTAAATCATTGTATCTTTTTAACATTTTCCACAATGTCCAAACTTCACTAAAACTGGGAATGTACGTTAAAGATGTGATCTTCATCAGTAAGGCTTTAATAACTTACTTGTTTTTTCTGCTTCTAACATTTAACGTTCACATGTAGCCATTTACTTCCAGCCTAACATGCTCCGTCTCTCAGGTGGGTGTTTTTGTTATAAACAATCAGCACACAGGTGTAAACTATGGAGACATGTAAACAAATTAGCTCGATTACCAGCTGAAGAGGAACCAATCCTCCCGACTGTTCCTCCATTCCATCACTGTAGCCAAGATAGCCTGCAGAACCTCCTCCTCTACTTCTGTGTTGGCATTTAGGCAGCAAAGCAGCACAACCAAACATCCATACACATCTGCAATACAAAGTAAAAAATTGGATAATTTCTACATAACTAGACACATTTTTGTCATGCATTCACGTGTGTTTATCCTCACTTTCAGTCTCTTGCCAGTTGATTAATCCAGCAGTAGCCAAAGCAATGAGATTCTCTCTGTCTTCCCTTGTCATAAATGGACAGAGCACCTGGACTGTGCTCAACTTTGTTTGAGAAACTGGAAATGCACTATTTCAAGAAAAGAAATTCATCATGCTATAAAACAAGACCAATAATTAGAAATATGGGCTCAAATTATTTTGTCTGAGAAATTACCGACCTATCTGCAACCCCATAAAGCTCCCTCACAGCTGCATTGTGGGTCGCAAGCAAGTTGTTGGCTTTGATGTAGTTTTCTAAAGTCAGACACCACAGACCTCCATCCATCGTTGACCTTAAGGATGACAGGAACATCATCAATGAGTATAGTTTAAAATGACTGCTCTGAGAAAAAGCCCAGATTTCACTTAGTTCCACACATCTGATGACTAAAACTTCTTGTGTGAGATCAGGACGTGAACCTAACCTTGAGTAGAGGGTCTCCAGCAGGCCTTTCACTGAGACTTGGGTTTGTAGTCCGTCTGACAGCCCCCATTCAGTCAGCAGGTTGTGATAGGTAGAAACCATTGCAGGACTGTAATTGAGCTCCTTACACCACTGTAGTGCATACAGCAGTTCTGAAACTGTCAAATGTAGCATGTACAGATATTTTTAGCAGCACAATAGATTGCTGAGAAGTGATACTGGAATATGAATGGAAGCCAAAGTTCAACAAAAACAGGGAAAAAAAAAAAAAGAATATAGTTCATGTCTTCTCCTAGGTGCGTACCTGTATTGGTTAAGTTTGTTAGAGTTGAACGGCTCTGAACCTCCTCCTGTCTACAAGGTACGACTACAGCAGCAATCTGGGCCACCCTCCCTAAGACAGCACAGACGCACAGGTGGGCTGGCAGTCGTTTTGACTCCCTAAACCTCCAGGAGTCCTTGGAAGCTTTTTCACAAACTCCTCTGTAATGGCTGGACAACAAAGGGATTCTGACCCACTAGAAACAGAAAAGAAAAAGCGGTGGAACAAAGCATGAATGTCAAACCTTTTAAGTCTCAAGCTTTAGTCAACAACAAGTTCTTTTATATCAAGGATTTAACAATCTTGCATGGTTGTAGTTCCTTTATTTTTCCAGCAATACTGACCTGAGGTGGCAGTGCCTGTCTGATTCTTGTCCATTCAGACTGCGTGGGCGTCAAGAGGGTGAAGAAGTGGATGAGGATGGGGGAAGCTCGGTCACCTATAGAGACCACTGTCTCAGCCAAACTTCTTACGGCTGCACCTACAACTTGCAAACTGAAGAAAAAAAAAAAACCACACAAATAAACTTAGCAAGATATGTTTGCAATGATTTAATGCACACAAATTAGTCATGTTAGGTTACCTTTTAATATCTAGAGAGACAGTGAGTAGCTGCTTTGTCACCCAAACAGCTGCACTGTGAAAAAAGCCACCTTCTGTGAACTCATATTCACAGTGTTGCACCAATGACTGTACCCCAGCAACACACACCTTCTTCAGCTTATCTAGAAGCGAGTCTTTAAAAAAAAATAAAACCGAAATCAACTAGTTATTTAACTTTACCAGGCAATTATAAATATATTCATGCAGACATTGAATACCTACCAGACAGGTGAGTGTGTCTTTGATCTTGGGCAGTGAGTTGGAAGATGGTGAGCAAGAGCTCTTCTGCAGAAAGTAGCAAAATGCAGTCTTGTACAGAGGAGAAGAAAGATGAGGCCACGTCACATATGAAGGAAATAAGAGGCTCCATGTTGCCTGCATCTGAAAGACTCTTGGTTTCGCACAGAGTGGTGTGGAGCTTCTCCAAGATTTTCTCCATGTATACTTCTCCAATCAGAGACTCTGCACATGTTAAAGACATCAAAGCAATCACTCAGTGACTCAAAAACTCCACACAGCATGTGTAATTACAGTCCAACAAAGACATTTACCATTGTTGTGGTTGTGAGAAAGGACAAAGCTGATAAGTGCCCAACTGTGGCTGCTAGACAAAGAAGAAGAGGAAGCACGAGTGCTGCTTCCCGCCTTACAGAGCTCTTCAGTTAATCCCAGGATTTTCTCTCCCAGAATTGAACCCTTTAGCCAATCGCTGCAGTTCGTTAGGGTCTCGGGATCTTTACACGCCTAGAAGGTCAAATGGCAGCGAAGCACAGACTTTTCTCAGTGTCCTGGTGTAAACAAGTAACACACTGTGAATAATATAATAAAAAAAACTAAATCAGACCTACCCTTTGAATAATCTGCAGGATAATCCCCCACTGTAAACCCAGCTAGAAAAAAAAAGAAAAATATTTTTAAAAGATAAAAACAACTAAATCTCATAGCTAAATCTACACAAGTTGTCTATGTTACCATGGTGATGTGATTGAGGATGCGCATGGTCTCTTGCCGGCTACAGCAGTAGAGTGAGCTGAACGCCATGTCCACCAGATGCTCGGTGTCGCTGCGCCCCAGCTCAGCTAGCCACACCACAACTCGTTCCAGCAGGAAGTGCACGGCTGGATTTTTCATCATCTCATTCTTCTCTTTGTTGTCTTCAGTTATGTTGTCATCAAAATCAACCAAAGTCTAACAGGAACACAGTTTATAAAAAATTGAGAACAAAAAGGGAATTTTCAGAGCTGGTATATATATCAGATTTTTTTTTTTTAAATATTTGTGTTTGTTTTATATTTAAAAACTCCCCACTGCTAACATTTTTAAGGCACAACACAACTTTTTAATCTGAATTTATCATATTTGTGGAGTATAATAAATCATCTACTAGCTAACTACATAAACAATACAGACGTTAACAAAAGAAACACTAAAGACTGAAATCCATGAAACATCACTTACACTGAAGACCCTGGGTGTGTGGAAAGACTGCAGGAGAAGGGAAAGGAATACAAGGTGTCTTTCTGAGTTTCTCTCATTCACATGCACCAAGCAGAGCTGTGCCAGCTGGCACACAATGTCTTCAAAATGCTGAGTCTGTAAAGACCCAAACGCCTTCTCATTTGCAGTTTTAGACACTGTCTGTGCAAGCTTCTCAGCATCTTCACCCTCAACTCCAGATTTCTCTTCCTCATCTGTCTTAGAAAAACGTATTTTGACAGATTTCTTCTTCTGGATGTGGGTTTTGGTTGCTCTCTCAGGATAACGCATCACCTGGACAGATACAGGAGAGTACAGAAATATTTGAGCAACATTTTATTTGTTGCATTGGCCACATGTTAGGGCATGAACAGCTCTGACAGCCATTTTATTTAGTTATGCCTTTCTTTTTAAAACAGATCTCAGGTAAATCAATGGGAATGTGTCTGAGAAAAGAGATTCTCGAAATATCATAATTTATATTATTAGAAAAAATTAACTTTATGTGTCTAAAAAAATAACAGTACAAGGGAGCTTTTCTATCACAACATACCTGCAGCAAGGTGGCTACCCCTTCCAAAGCCTGTGGATCTGCTTCCTCTTTATCAATATGTTGCACGAACAAAAGAGCAAGCTCCTCCCAAAAGTCTGCCAGAATTCTTTGAAAGACATCCTTGCTGTCTTTTACTTCAGCGTCATTATGCAAGCCTGCTCGTTTCTCCCAAGAAATAAGCATTTCAGTGACCATGATGAAAAGAGGCCCAGTCCAAAGAGAAGAATCTGTAAGAGCCTTTTCTAATAAAGGTAAAAGCTGCAGGAAAAAAACATACAACAAAACACTGTGAGAAAGATCTAGACTTCAGCAGGTGATGGAAGATGTATGTACTACTGTATGAGCCAACCTGCTGCAAAATAAGCATGGTCCTTATTTTCCCCTGGCACTCCTCTTCTCCTGTATTTTGCAGTATGCAGTACCGCAAGCACTCAACAAAAGACGTCACTATTACTGCACTTTCTGACGGACTTGTCGCTGCACGCTCACTAGACAGGCTGAAAAACCAAACACAATTATGAGTCTGAACTCATAACTGGAGCAGTAAATATCAAATGCCATATGAAAATATATGAAAGTAATGAATATGAACAGCTTTAGTGTCATTAAGCATCTAGAAAAATGTTCTTCATTGAATTAAGGCTCAGTTTGAAACAGACAATTTTCTTAAATAACTTATGACTTAAATAATCATTTGCACTAAATTATGTATTTGACCCATCATGGCCCAGCCTTCAGGGGCCCTGTTGCTGTATTTGCACACATTGGTTATGTGATTATTTGATTATTTGTTTATTGATTTTGTGTTCTAGGCCTTGGTTCTTTTATGGCTTGTAGAGTCAGCTGAACAGGGGTCTCTACAAGCCATTAAAGAACGGCCCTTTCTGGGGGGTGGGGGGGATTTAACCCCCGAGCTTGGCATCTCCATTGTTGTGTTATTTGGTTTGGTTTGGTTTAGTTTTCTTTAGTTTTTTAACAAAATAAATACATTTTTATATGAATTCTCTTGTGTCTTCCCTTTTTTGTAATTGTCCATGAATCAACGACAATAAACCATCATCTAAAATAACATATGCATTATATATCATTTCCCAGCTAAAGCGAGCAAACACAAACAGGTTACCCTTGTATGACAGCTGAGAAGAAGGTGGTGTAAAAGTCCAGGCTTGGATCCATAACTTGCTGTGGTAATTTGCTGAGAAGCGGCATTAGATTTGGGTGGAGTGATTTAGCCATCCCTTTTCCACCCTCTTTTAATAATGTCCAAAGTTTTGGTAAAAAGCCTTTCTTGGCATTGACATGTATCCAGCAATCCTGAGATGGTTAAAAAAAAAAAAAAAAAAAGAAGAAGCCAGTATTAGATGAAACTCAACAAATTGGCAATACATAAAATTTGGCCTTCTGTAACAAATGTGCAGGGAAGAATAAAAGAGAATTAGCACAAATATTATTTGTCTGTCATTATTTAGATAAACGCTTACAGGGATCGCAGACACAACGTGTAAAACAGCTTCCCACACAGGAGGCAGTACAACAGGATCTGTGTCATCAATACTGAGGAGAACAATAGGGCACAGACGTGCTGCTTCAGCTTGGACCAGTCCAGGAGTGAACTCACACAGAGCACACATCATCTCAAAAAAGGCTCCTCTCACCTGTAGAAGAAACAAGGTTGGAGTAATTACTTGGTTACCAAACTTAAGCTGTCGCACAATCATAATAATGTTTAAATGTTTGACCTTTGATGTAAATGCAACCATATTAAGAGAGAGAACCTGGAAGGCTGTCTACAGTGGGATGATAGACTGTTAAACAGAATCGTTTTCAGCAAATCAAAGCCTATTACGAAATGAGAAACCAATTTAAAATGTTTGTTATGAATATAAGAAACTGAGCAAAGTGTCTCTAAAAGATAACGTTTTATTAACTCTTTTTGCAACGCACAAAAACATGGATCACATCTAGATATTCCATAATCCACCAGACAGACATCTGGCAGGCACAGCATTTGGTCATTTGATTCATTGCTGTGATTATTTTTAGTACGATCCAAAAAAAAAACTTAGAGGCATTCTGGTTTGCAGTGCATCTACCAAGAACACCTCTTTGGAATTGATAAACTGTGCAACTCTGGGTTAACTCATATTCACACATTTGTCTGTCAAGAGGGTAAAATTTTAAACCAACAGCACCCTGTTTTTAGCCGAGTGAAACAGCATTATATACGTACCTGTGGCGCCTTGTGCTTGCTGTACTTCCAGAACTTCCCAGAGGCAAGAAGATTTGCTAATCTTTGCTCCAGGACCACCCTGTCATTCTGAAGCAGCAGGGAAAGCAGTCTCTTAACCCCTAACAGTGAGCTGGTTATCATGCGCACATACTTGGCTTCTCTCTCGTCCTCTGTCACACTTCTAGAAAACAGGGATATGCGTTTCAGTAATGTGTCCAACATATACCATTACTGTGATTACACTATGAGAGGAATAGAGTTAAAAGCTCAAATAAGTTCAACCATCAACATACTGTGGGTCACTCAGTGTATCGGCTGTTTCTTTTAACAGAATGTCTTGAAGTACCTACAATAGAAACACAGTTTAATTATGTTTATCTTATGTAAATCAAATCAAACTTTATTTCTTGAGCACTTTTCATGCCACGGACAACACAAAGTGCTTTACAAGATAAAATCAAGTCATAAGGATTAAAACAAACAGTGGATAACAAGGCATTTAAAAATAATAAAGACACAAGCTCTTTACACACATACACACACACAAGGACATAGAGCAAACAACCCCCCACACACACACACACTCCCCGAAAAACATAATTCCCTGAATACTGTCTCTTTAACCGAATGCAGGTTAATAAAACAATTAAAAACATTAATTAAGTGATAAAAACAACTCTGCCTAAACACATCACTACTACTCACATTAAGGATTTCATCCTTGCAGAAACTGAGAGCCTCAGGCTGTTTGGTGGGTGAGAAGGCAGCTTGGAAGGCCTGACATGCAGCAGATGCTGCAGGCGTGTAAGTATCACATTGAGACAGAATCCAGTGGCCCATTAAACTCTTTAGAAATGGGGCCAGGCTGCGACGAACTTTCAGAACCAGCTGCTCAAAGGCCTGTTGGGTAGCTTCCCTGATACGGCGATCATGATCCTGAAGACATAATGGTGAAAAGTTATATTCGTAAAATTGGTCACAGCGTTTATAACACAGAATTCTACAAATATGAGAAGTGATTACACTGAAATATTAATTTCACAAATGCCTGGTGAAGGACTAACTCACTGCTGATATCTTGCAATAAATCCTTGGCCAGTATGGTAGGACCCCTTTAACCTCCTCAGCATCCCGTTCCTGACACATTGACCCAAAGTCCTGCACAGCCTGAGAACATTACACACTATTACAAAACACATATGGACTAAAAAGCAGCCTTTTATCATAATAAATGACAGACCGCAATCCTACCATACTTTTCTATTTTACTGTAAACAAATACAAAAAACAGATGTGTTTGAAATCCATGTCTGGCAGTAAACAGAGGCGAGGGTGCTACAAAAATAAAGGTTAAGTTCAAGCTTACTTTCAGTCTGGTAACAACATCCCTCTTTGACATTTTTCTGAGCACCAAGCGAAAATCAGCATCCACCAGGTTGTCTATGTCCTCTGCACCATGAACAGCTGGGACATAACTCAGTTCAGAAGTGCCAGTGGAGCCGAATCCCACGAAGCCCGGGATGACGCCGCCTTCCCGGGTCAGGACGTCTGCAGCTCGGCCACTACTGGACGGCTAGTGGTGACAGTAAAATGTCGCTTTTGTAATATCATTGCAACAAATAACACATGTCAGAGTCCAAGCGGTTGAGGTTATCAAATTGTTTGGTTACCACAGATAAAGCCAGACGTAAACCTAGCCATGCTTCAAGTTCAAAGAGTAACTAGCTGGTGCTGTAACTGTCTGTTGGCGTTCTTTGGTACTTCAGCGCTGTTAACAATGTTGGTGGGAACTTACCCTCACGTTTCCTTTTGTTCGTTGTTTATTTTTACCCCCCATGGATGCGTCCTTATCTAAAATATACGTATATTTCCGTGCTTACACGTACGCGTTTACAAGTGCTCACGCGACTTGATAACGAGTTCCGATCGCATAACCCGGAAGTGAAAGGTGTTTATCTTTTTTTTTCCCCAAACTTTATTGGTCTACGACTAAATTGCACCGTATTTCTATGACCACTGATATAATGCTCTACTGATGACTTTTTAAAAATAACTATTCATTTATTAATTTGTTATATTTAAGGCAAAATATAGAAGAAAAAAATGAAAAGCATTTTGCATGTTATGCAAATGCCGCGCTTGTATAAGACATAAATAAATACCGTTCTGCTATTCAGATCAAAATATGTTCTGTGCAAAGTTGTTACTTGTTTTGGTTGTAAATAATGACAAATTAAAAAATAAACAAAAATCAAAATGTATTCAAACAGCTCTATAAGATATGGTTGTACGATATTTAGTGATCTGTCACACCACAATAAATGTCAAGTTTTTCTGTAAGTGGCACCAAAATGCGCAGAAATGTAGACAAATGTTACTTAATTCCAATGCAACCTTCTTCTGATCTTGTCCCAACAGTTCAGAAATAATTGTCCTATTGTGAAAACACTTCAGAAATGGTCGCCAAATCAAATCAAATCCCTTTTCTTGCAACCTTCTAATTCAACAAGGGCATTAAAACATTGTACATGACTGCATGAAAATATATTCTTTACATCTACAGCAACACTGTGGTGGAAACGGGCAGGTTATGCAATTGGTTTTCAAAATATTTTAATGGAAATCTTTACATTAATGAAATATTTAAACAACTGCATTGTAGCCATGTACATCAGACTTAGTGTAAGTATCACATTTTAAAACATCTCTCACTCAAACATGTATTCTGTGGTGTAATTTTGTCAGCTATGATTTTTGGTATGTAGGTCTGGTGAGCAAAGTTGATCAAGTGAATGCAGAACCGAAGAGTAAACATACTTACCTCCAGAAATGTGTACATAAATCATTCATAATGTCCAATTATTTCAGGTTTTTGCTAAAAAGTGATCTACCTAATTATACGATTTCACACTTTGTTAGTGTGACATGAAGTACAGAAGCACAGTCATCATTTTCATTATTTAACAGTCACTCGTTATAAGGTGTTAAAACATACAAGTCATTTCACTAAGCACAATGTTTTGCCAGATACCCTTCTGTCTAATTCAAAATAACCAAAAAGAAAAAATGTAAATTGCACTGCTTTTTGTTTTCTTCAGTTCACACCGTTTCAGAGTTTAGCAATGAAGTTCAAGTTGGAATCCCTGGTTAGTGTTAATTAAAATGCAAACTTTTTTTTTTTTTTTTTTTACAAGAGAAGCTGTGTTTGGCTCTACTTTTAGTTGTACATCCAAATAGACCGCTAAATCCCCAAATAAAATTTAAAATAAATGGCTTGAAAAAGATAATACTGCAGTTGTTAGCAGTCAAAAAAATACAGGCATAATAACAGTATGAAGAAAATAAAAGGTTCCCTGCCAAAGTCCACTGACAAAATAATCTTGTCATATTTCACTGAAAAATTTAACATTTATATTTATAAATTTGCTAAAGTCAAAGATAACTTTTTTTTTTACTCTACCAATTATGCATTTGTCTGGAAGTTATGAGTCAAATGGTCTGAATGTACTCGTCTCCAGCCAGTTCAATTAATATCACCAAGTCTCATGTGCAAGATGGTTTTCTGAGTACCTTTTACAAATATTAAAGTAAATATTTACTTTTTACATTATGGGACTGTCTAAATGTTTGCATTTGGGAGGTACACCCACCGATTTTACCATTAATGACTTCTATTTAGGACATTATTTTGTTCACAAAATGTCCTTGACATTTTTTAAGGCCATTTAGTGCATTAAAGTGTCCAACTACACTAAAACAAACACTGTCTAATGAAATACTCTTTTATAGATTATATTACTGCTCTAGTGGGAGAAAAATGTTGATCTATTGAAAACTATTAAATATGTCACACCAACGGCCTTAAATGTACATTCAGAAACTATTATAAGGTAATCTCAACTTCTTTCTGATTTTGAATCAGAATAGAAATCAGGCATTTCAGGTGACTTTTCAAATCCATTTTGTGAGTTTCACCAAAATACTTTTGACAAAAATGGACCCTTTCTTACAAGAAGCCAACCTAGAAGTGCCTAAAGTGCAATACCACTGAGAGATGCAAGGCACTGGTACCAAAACATGTCAACCTCTTTCGAGTCAATGAAATTTCCTCACAAGTCAGGATCACTTCCTCAGTGTTATGATCATACCTCTGAAAATTATTCTGTAACAAGTCATCCTCAAAGGTACATACTATTCACACCATTATCAAAAAACCTTTGAATTTCATTCTTCAGCTCCAAGTTGTTGTCCAAAAATTGTCACTTTCAACTTTTAAAACCAACAAGATGATGACAAATCAAGGCGGAATTTAAAGCTTTAAAGCAAATTAAACTGTGAATTAGTCCATCTTTTATTTACAACCTCTGGCTTCACCCACTGATTATAACTCAGTCATTCAAGAAAAATTGGCCAAATCACTGCAAACTTCCTAATTAGAATAGTATTATGACTGAAAAAAATAAAAAAGGAATGTGAATGTAATGTATGCTCAGTCACTCAAAAAAAAGTTTAGAAAGATGCTTATAATCTAGTAATTTTCCACATTTATGAACTTTACCTTTCAAATATTGGTAATTTTCATCATAACAATGTTTTAAATTAAACTACGCATGTGTTTTTTCTTTACTTTTTTTTTTTTTTTTTAACCAAATAATTGTAAATGGTCTTTCCCAGTCAGTGCAGTTGTGTAGCTCCATATTAAAAACTCACAACATCTTGCTTTGGACAAACCTTAGGCTCTTGTATGATCCAAAGCACATCCCATCCTATAACACAACTGTTGCATAACTTTTAGAAAACAGTTAAGCTACTCTGAACCAACAGCCAGGCTGTCCACTTTTCTTTTGAGGTAACCCTTCATGTCCCCCCTACAAGCCCTGTCGCATTTCATCAAAGCTGGATGTCACCCCCAGGTGGCAGCACACTTCTGCTGGGAGCTGTAATGTAGCGCGGATCCAGTTTGGGCACAAAACCTTTAAAGTCTCTTGATGCCTGAGTTCCAAAAACGTCGAGCAACTCTCGATTCATCAGAGCAAATCTAGGAAAGCAGACAAAGAATAATTATGAAACATACAAATCAGAACATTGATTGAGCTAAAAAGAAAGTAAATTGTTTAAATGGGACAGCTACATAACAACTACCAAACACACTTTGTGTTTACATTGAGGACTTCATGTTTAACAGAATCCCTGAATAATTTTGCCAATAATACCAATCTGTTATCAATTTCTGAACCATTTATTTGTCTTTTTAAGATTTAAATATATGTAATAAACAAGGAATTTCTCACTTACTGCTTATTCAAAAACCTTTTAAGCAATTCTTTTATTTCTTTTGAAAACATTACTTAAAAGCAGATGTTTGACAGGACACATGTTCATACCTGCCCTTAGTCAAACGGAGCAGGAACTTCCAGTATGAAGGCCTGAGGTTCTGCACTTCCATCACTGCCTGTGTAAATGTCATGAATTTCACGTATTAAATTTCCTTGATTAGCTTGGAAAAAAATGTGAGTAGATATATTCAATACTTACAGCTTGGAAACAGATGGCAGTGGAGATGGCATAAATGACCGTGTCTGCATGAGGAAAATAAGGGAACTGGCCAGCCTCGATGCCCTTGAAGTACATGGTCTGAAAAGAGAAATTACACATTCTGTTACTTTACGAAAACTAGCTTTAGATTAGTATAAATGTTGAGGAAGATACAAACACACACGGACTGGCTACAATGTTAAAACAACTGACATTTCAAATTAGTACCCATTACTCCTGGATGACCACCTTGAGCTTGGTGCTGGACTGGTGTCAATCCAAAGTTATTCAAATTTACAACCTTTAGTAAGTTTGAAACTGAGGTCATTTGCCACTAAATGTTTGCTCCTCTCTTTTACAGCAGTAAAAGTCTGACTTACTGATTTAGGATTAGAGTACAGAAAGACATTGTTTCCTTTTTTTTGTTAGTAATTTCTTGTCTTTATAAGCAATGCTTATATGAATAATAAGTATTAAATTGATTAAAAGGGTAATGTGGCAAACAATAGCCTTACTGGCTTCCATTTAATCTATGTGGAAGCTCTCTTTTTTTAATCAACTTCTCCCTATAGGATTAGGAAGACTGAAACTTTTTGTGAGAGTTGCTACTTCTATGCAATTAGTCTTTATAGTAAAGATCCCATTTTATAGCCTGTCAAGTGATAAAAAAGTGGTTTAAGATAGTGCCCTTTCCCAGAATCAGCACTAGAACCACTCGGACAAAGAAGACAAATAAAAAAAAGTTTATTTTTGGGATATATTGTAATACTTTTAGTACCAGGATTACCAGCATAACCTTAAAGGTCCACATCTACATGCCCAGAGTGGCATTACAATTGTTAATATGGTGACTGATCAGTGTGCCTTTCAAAGTCCTGTTAAACTATCTCACAAATTTCTGACATGTCTAAATGGTCATGGTTTGTATAAAAACAACTATAATCTGCTGAATGCGCACAAATACATAAACCAGGTCACAACAATGCATGTAAGCAGTATACAAGATTTCCAGAGTTGTATTTGCACTGGATCATTCACTGCCATAATTTTTTATCTTACTTTGGGATTTATGTGGAAAAGAACACACAGCCTCTCTAAAATGTAAAGTTTTACATATCAGAATATGAAGTCACCTGGTCTTTATCAGGTCTTAATACTGAGTAAATACAACCTCAGATGAACAACAGCAGCTGACATATTGCATGATGTTATTATGTCAAAATACAGACACTGTGTGTACAAAATAAGTGCATCTTCATGGCTTCTTTGGGAATCATGACAATAAGAAACAGCCAGGTTCTGATCCATTTGATTGTTTTTAATCAACAGCAAAAGCAATCACTTCTATAAAAGTATTAGCTTTTTTTCCATCTACCAGCTCAAATTGTTTGAAAACAGTTGTGAAGTATAAGCAAACACCAAGACTTTAGCAACAATATCTTTTTGACCGATGACTAAATAGAAGATGTTTTTCCTTATTATTGTTCTCTGTTAAAACTGAAAAGCAAAAATAGCACATCAGCACAAACGCCTCAAAGACCTCATACTAGCTGTCATGCATTATGGGGAAGTATAATTATTTGGGTTTCTTTTCACAGTCACACGACCAGGACACCATGTAGATATTCCTCTATATACAAACTATTCTTCAGTCATATGTGAGGCCACCTTTCTGTCAGATAAAGCCTGACTGTACTGTAATCAGGTCATACTAAAGGACAGGCATCCCAAACATGCCATCAGATATAGAACACAACAGCTGAAAAATAAAACAGTCAAGGTGTTGCAATGACCCAAAGCCCAGACATCAACTTGATTAAACTGTTATGTTGGGATCTTAAAAGTTGTGTTTAAATAAATGTCTGTCACCTTCAAGGGATGGCAACATTGTAAAGTTGGCCATCATATGGTGTAGTTCAGCCCAGCTCCGGTCCTCGAGGGTCAAAATCTTGCAGGGTTTCCATGTACCCCTGCTCGAACACAACTGACTCAAATTCATCATAGTGCAAAGCAGTGGTTGAACTTTATTGGCTGTTGGATCCATTTAATGGAAGCCAGATATGTGGAACAGGAATATCTGGAAAACCTGCAGGACAGCTGCCCTTAAGGACCAACTTTGGACACCCTTGGTATATAGTTATAGAATTTAGCATGTAGTTCATTTGAGGCTGTTGCTTTATTTTAAGACCTGTTAAAGACCAGGTCTTTTTTTTTTTATTATAAATAAAACCTTAAAATCAAGTGTTGCTTCATTTTCAAATGACTGCAGCAACAAAACATTATGTTTGCTATGATAAACAATAAATTCAGTACTAAAATATATGATTATCTTCATGTGTTGGTAGCTTTTACCTCCACCAGCTTAGAGAAGAGATACATGGTTATTGATGTGCTTTTGTAGAAGAACATTGAGATACCAGCCAGGAAACCTTGAGAGACGGAGGAAATAGAAAAAGGAATTATCAGGCAAAGAATGACAAAAATCCCTCAGAGGATTCATTTTATTTAACAATTAATACGATCCTGTCTCACCAGCTATGAGAGCATGGAGTTCATCATCAATGTTACGCACCCAGCGCAACAAGCAGCTTGTTCCCTGGATGTCAGACAAACACACATTAAAAAGCATGTTATGCCAAGAACATGTAGGATATTTATGCAGGACGTTCAGTTTTTTTTTTTTCCTGAGGAAGGAAAACTGTAACTCCTGACCAAAATGCATCTATTGTAGCAGCACTCAGAATAACAAACATCTTTGTTGTAAAAAAAAAAAAAAACATGGCAGCAGAATGTACCTTGTAGATGCTGACAAAAGAGCCTAAAAAGGCCCCAAGCTGGAAGTTTTCCTTGTTGTAGAAGACAGAGGGAAGGCGTGAAGGTTTGGAGAATATCTGCCTGAATGCTGAGGGCACTTTTAGACAACACTGGATAAGATAGCCAATACTGAACATCCTGACAAAACCCTGGAATGATAAATAATGACAAACCTTGCTTATAGTTAACCGAATAGTACATTCTTGAAGCATAATAACTCAGTTATGAAGTAAAATGATTATCAAAGAGATTTTGAGTGGATCGTGTCTTACTTTAACACAATAGGAAATGCAGTTATCTTGATTATGTTTACAGCATCTGTGTCTTGGACCCTGTCTGCATCTGGATTATTACAAGGACAAAGAAACAAATAAGGAGTACTGCCCATGACCCTCCACCAACCCATTTTTGTACAGGCAGAGGTATGTTTTCTCTCACAATGTTTCTAGCAGTTCCCTGGTGTAAGCTATCAGAGTTTTCCTCCTGGAGCTCAGCCTTTCTGCTGATGCCTGCGAATGTTCTGTCCCTACAGCAGCTGCCCTCTCAAGGGGCCTTGTTCCAGCAGGTTCAGCCAGAGTAGAATGACTTGGAAGCTCTTCTTTACCAATGATGAATCTGTGACAGAAAATGCACACATCTACAACCTTTATCAAAACGCTGTCAGTAGTCTCAAGTTAGGTATACGCAAGAACAGGGTCAACTTACTTTAATGCAGAAAATGCAAAGCCTTTGAGGCCTTCTTTAGTCCTGCAATACAAAACCAAATTTATCACAAACTTGAAGCAATGACCACTATGAAACAACACAAAGTATATTTGTTGTTGCAGTGCAACATGGTGTCCCCTGAACAGCTCTGACCTGAAGAGGAACATGAAGAGTGATGCAGTAATGCAGAACAAGAGTACCTAACAGGACCCAAGACAAGACCAAATCAGTACAGAAAAAAACAACATCCTTCTATTAGTATCAATCATTTCATCACCATGATACAATCTGTTGAGGTATGTGATGAAAATGGTAAGTATTTACACACTGAACTGAAGTCTGGTAATATTGCACTAAAGTGGAACAGGTTTTCAAAACTATACTTCACTGTTATAACCATTTATCTGAATTCTGGCATTAACCTGCTGCTGCTTGAACACTGATAAAAAAGACTGCTGACTTGACAGGTTGAGTTATCTAGATCTCCTTTGAGCTTACCTCACCATGTTTGATGGGTTTGACAATACCACGTGTCACTGCCATGCGGAACAAAGTCTCACTGGCCTGGTAATGAGATTAGGTCGTCAGATATACACTATTCACAAAAAGTTAGGGATATTCAGCTTTTGGGTGAAATTTCACAACAAGCCTAAAATGCATTCAAACCTGTACAGGTGAACTTAATCTGATCTTCTCTAAGCTTTTAAATGCACATGTCCAACTGTTAAATGTTTCAATAAATTTTGCACAAGTTGCTGTTCTTTAACAAGGAGCTTAACAGCAAAAATCACGGCAGGTGTGTGATCCTTGAATTGACCAATAAATGTCCTGGTTCAATTAGAGCTGGTGTTTAAACAGTTGTCCTCATCATGCTGTTCACATTTTGACATCATGAGACCAAGACGACACCTAACAATGGAACAACAGTCCCTTGCCATTGTGATGCTTCAAACAGGACGTTCTCAGACAGAAGTGGCCACTGAGCTTGGAGTGTCACAGAGTGTCATCAGCAGGTTGCAACAGAGATATCGAGAGACTGGAAGAGTCACAGAAAGGCCTAGAAGTGGACGTCCTTTGGCCACATCCCGTGCTGATGACCGCTACATTGTGAACACTGCCCTGAGAAACCGGATGATGAATGCCACTCAACTCCAGGCACGTTTAAGAGAGGTGAGAGGCACCCAAGTGTCACGTCAGACCATTCGAAACCGTTTACATCAGCGTGGTCTGCGTGCTAGACGACCTGCACGGGTACCTGACCACACCACCAGGCACAGGCATCATCGTCTTGCATGGGCCAGGGAGCATTTACGCTGGACGAGGAACCAGTGGGCCTCAGTGCTGTTCTCTGATGAAAGTCGATTCACACTGAGCAGAAATGATGGCCGGCAACGATGTTGGAGACGTCAGGGAGAGCGCTATGCATCAGCCACTGTTGTCACCAGGCGAGCTTTTGGTGGTGGCGGTGTTACAGTGTGGGCAGGGGTGTCCACTTGGTACAGAACTGCCCTAAACTTTGTGAATGGTACAGTGACAAGCCCATACTACCCGAATAACATCATTAATCCAGTGATTGTGCCCCTACATGAACAGCACAGGCCTAATTTCATCTTCATGGACGACAATGCTCCTGCTCATCGAGGCCGCATCATCAGGGAACGGCTGTTGGAGACTGGTGTACCTCAAATGGAATGGCCTGCACTCTCTCCAGACCTGAATCCCATTGAAAACCTGTGGGATCAGCTGAGCCGTTGTGTAGAGGCTCAAAACCCTGCACCCCAGAACCTCAATGACCTGAGGGCTGCCCTTCAAGAAGAGTGGGATGCCATGCCTCAGCAGGCAATAAGTTGCCTTGTGAACAGCATGAGACGTCGTTGTCAAGCTGTAATTGATGCTCAAGGGCACATGACGAGATATTGAGACGTTCAAATTTTTTGTTGTGGTGTAACTACCATTGTTGTTACCTTTTGTGTTGAATGAATTTTTTGAGATGAGGAAATCAGTAGTGCATCCTTATACTTAAATATCTTACTTTTATGATATTATATCACTGTAGCATGAACATATTGCATTTTCCATAAATTTCACCTGAAAGCCAAATATCCCTAACTTTTTGTGAGTAGTGTATGTAAAGTAACAAAAGCAGATGTACAACTTCATATAAGAAATGATTGTAAAGATAACAGAAAGGGCTCTTACAAGATTTGTCATGTATATTGTCAGCAGCCCTCTCCTGGCAGGGGTGAAAAAAGAAAGAGATAAACACACTTTTAACAAATACTAAATCAACGTGTATAACTAGATGAGTGACATTTAAAAAATCCTTTAAAAAAAAAAAAAAAAAAAAAGTAGGGGTCCCTTTATGTGCCATGTTAGGCTAATTTGTTTGAGACCAAGTTGACAACAAATAAATATCTCACCTGCTCTTGCGCTCCAGGAGGATGGCAATATAGGAGGCAGGCAGTGCTGCACCGAACCCGGATGACCAGGAGTAGAACCCTCCCAAGAGTTTCCTGGCATAAGAAAAACTCTGCGTGAATTAAATATTTTCCTTGTAGGACGTCATAAATTCATTAGGACAATACTTATTTCTTTAACATAAACTTTATTTTTTCTTTATGCATTCAGACATTTTTTTAAAATGCAAAGTCTGCATACTGGCTCATTCTCATTTGGCATGAAGCTAAAATCATTCTCCCAAATCTATTGACAGGAATTATGCAGTAATGACACTCAGACAAACGTATCATTTTCAGCTCACAAGAAGGGGTATTACAAAGAGAGATTGCTGGGTTACTTAGGTACACCGAGCTCAAAACTTAAGTTGACCATGTCTTGCAGGTGGCTATCTTTTGACCAGCCTACATCATGATGGGAAGTAATGACACACCTAGCCAGGACTAGAGGATGTTATGTTTACAGATTCAAATATAAAATCTGCTGAGTTTCCTCCTTATCATTGATTCTTTACTAGAGAATAACATCTGTAAGACATTGTTAAAAATATACTACATCAGCAAAACATGTTGAGTTGAACAGTAGTGCAAATACAAACAACCTTTAGACTACGCATAGCACGGTCACATGACTTCCCTGTACAACAGTTTATCAATGTTTTTATATATTGTTGTGGTATATCAACAAACTGTCTTACAATACTAATCATTCAATTCATTTTTCAGTTTGAATTCACCAAAACTTATTAAAAGTCATTTTAAGTATGGTTATTGACTGTTTTATTTCTTGTAGCACTACATTACACTGACTGTTTAAGTGTTTTGTGGGTTATTTATAGTTATAATAAAAGTTAACGCAAAGTGTAAGAGGTGCATAGATTTAATGGAATCTCTATTAATCGTTCAGTTTTAGCTTTTTTTATTAGCTTAACTTGATGTCTTAACTTTTGAAACACTTCAGAAATGAGCTGTTATTTGTGTGGAATAAATTGAAAACCATAATTGCAAACCATGCATGGTGGCCCTCTTTCAGGATATGCTGCATTTCGGATTATTTATATCAAAGAAATGTATGTCTTTTCACCGTGTCGGATCTACTAACCTGAGAATGCAGAAGAAAACAATGTAGAGACCTCCATTAGCAGTGAGGAAAGAGGTAGACCAAAGGATCTCAGGGAGGAGCTTTCTTAAATAGTAGTCCTTCTTCCTTCTCCGTAGAATTGCTGCTATCTGCATTAGTTAAATGGCAGTCAGTATATTTTAGGTAGTCATTCTGGAATGCTTGAGATAATATCATGAGAGCTCATAAAGTTAAGTCATACCAAGCTTTAACCATAGATTACAAAAAACAAATAGAAAAAGAATGTAATTGGTGAAACAACCAGAAATTTAACTTGTTATAGTTGTGAGATTTTCTTTTTGGTTTGAATTTTTTTTTTGTTTTTTCCTTTTAGCATGACACCTGCTCTCATTAAGGACAGATTAGATAAAGGTCACTGTTCGCATTCTTTGACATTGCCTTTTGATAATCTGGAGACATGACACTAGAATGCCTTCCATTTCTTATATGCTGTCTGAAACCATGGTAACCAAGGTTATATGCAGATCATTACCCTTATCATAGAAATACAACATTATATAGGTAAAATGCACAAAAGGTAGTGTTCAGGATCCATCCTTGCCCCTATTTATCTCACTCTAAGGGTGTTTTCATTTCTGCAACACTTCTAAGCTTCTGCATTGCCTACAACTTCCCCATGTATACGCTTTGTTGTTTCATTATAATCAAAAATCAAATTTGTGGGACACTCAGGAGATAATGTAGAAAGGAAGGATGATGTGACACTTGGTATGATGCAGGACGTATTCCTCATTTTAAAAAACTGTAACAGTATCCATCTTCTCTGCTAGTCTGTAAAGAGTAAGCTGCTCTAGTTAAATCTATCATGCTGTGCTTATTTCCTAACTAAACTAACTGTGGTGGATTTAGATATGTGACACTTCAAATAAGTCAGTTTAAAGTAAAGCAAGAGTGACAGCTCTGGTAAATAATGCTGTTTCTTTTTTTTAATAATCAGATTATTACCTGTTGTCTAACAAACTAGTAGCTCATACTTAATGTAGCATTAAAAAACAGTTGAGCCTTTCGCCACGGATCAGAAGTTATTGCAAAGTAATGCAAAACATACTGTAAGCTAACATGCAGCGCAATGCTAAACTGTAGCAAAGTAATGCAAAACTTGTTGCAAAGTAAGGCTTTAACCGTCTTCCTCAACATGACCTTTGAGAATCCTGAAAAGGACATCGCCAGAAGAACTTTTCTGCCCCCTTTCTGTTTGTTCACATGCATTACTTGAACTTAGACCACAGTTTTAGCTCTAGCTGATCTTCATTGGTTTTCTCATAACTTAGCCTCACTTGGTTAGCTAGCTAACTTTACACATGCAGCGCAAATTCAGAGGTTAAAACATCTTACCAGGTAAAGAGGCGCGTAAATCTTAAAGGAGACTTCGAGAGCACCTCTGGTTACATCCACAGCAGCCTGCACACACGATGGGTCCCAGGTATGACCGACCTCGTAGCAGCTGTGTGGTATCTTACTGAGGGCAGCCATGACTGTAAACGCGGACTGAAACAAACTGCAGGACAGGAGGGCGGTGACGCGCTATCGTGCGCACTGCGCAGTCGCGAGGCTGAGCTATGACATGCGGTGACATGACGTCCTGCCAGTCAGCAGACAGAAGGGTTTTGTTCTCTCATAATCGCTGCCACCTATTATTTTCCCCCGATGTCCATTCAGTTTACAGTAATGTTGTCTTACCCTGCAATAGTGTATGGATCTTAAGAGACACGTATTTTATAGGGAATTATTTATTAGATGGAAAAATGATTGATATATGTATGTATATATATATATATATATATATATATATATATATATATATATATATATATATATATATATATATATATATATATATATATATATATATATATATAAAAGATGGAGGTATTTGCTGTATTCCAACAAACATAATCTAAACCTTTACTTCTTAAAGCTAATATGCTTTAATGTGCAATTAAAGCTAGGGTTGATAATCTTGCTCATAGCCTTTTTTTTTTTTTTACTCTGGGTGAAGTGGTTCCTCATCCTGATAGTAATCTATACATTTTGTAATTATGAACAATAAGAAATATAGTTAGACCCCTCAGTTTACTGTAAATCTGTAAAAACTGACCAATCAAAACGTTCAGGTCGAATTGAAGTTGTTCATTTCTTCTCCTAGCTCCCCAAAGTTAAACATTTCTAGTCATTTTTGGCCAGTCATGTAGAAGAATTTAGCCTATTCCTGTGAACACACCAGCTCCATCTGTTAATGGTTTTTCTCATGAACTGCTCATTCCACAACATTCCTATTGAGTTAAAGTTGGGACATTGCCTTGTTCGTTTCAAAACAAGAACTCTATTCTTGTGTGTTCATCCACTTGAAAAATGGCTAATGGGCTTATTGTCTTTTAACTAACCCACCTAAATTTTTTGATAGACATCATCAAAAAATTTAGGTTAGTTTTATTATTTTTCCTAATAAAACTAGCCTAATTCAAATATTAATTTTTCACTGAACAATGATAACTTACATAAATTTAATATTTAAATCTAGCAACAACTAAGGTCATTCTTCCAGAAAAGATCTTCTATTTGGTACCATATTAAAGTCTTGTTGGATTATGGTGATATCTATGTATAAACTTGTCCTATGCCAGAATATTCAGTCATTTCTCATGATCAAATTATTGATCATAAGTTTCTCTCCAAAAAAATTTTCCACTAGGACTCAAAACTAAGAAAAATGTTTGTAGTATTAAATTGCAAAGCTATGTAGCTGTGTGACATTTCTGATGACCTGCTTCAGACAGCAGGATTGTGCCATAAGAAGCATATTTCTATTCAAAATGTAAAAAAAAAAAAAAAAATTATCAATACTTATCTAAAGCGAATGTTTTTGCATTTATCTGCTTTGAAAATTATTTTTGAAAATATTGTCTTTTCATCTGAACTATTCAAAATTTGTTCAGAAAATGTAAGCAGTACAAACATTTGACTACAGCTTTTTGAGAATAAGATTGGAATCATATTTAGTTAATATGCATAACAGTGCTGTTTAAAGTGAATAGAAATCAGGCGAAATTAAGGTGAATTGCAAAGATTTCAGTCTCACAAAAATGGCTAAGAGCGGGGCCAAATGAAAAATAGATTAAATAAATAAAAGCAGCATTAAAGCTCAAGAAACCTTTTGGAGAGAGGAATTTCTTCAGCTGGTTTAAAGGAATTCTTCAGTGGGCATGAATGATAAAAAGATAAAAAGATAAAAGATAAAAAGATCAAATTTAATGACAAAGACAACAAAGTCATCTTCATGAACTTGACCTCTGGATGGCTATGCAGGCTCATAGCAGAACATCAACTTAAGTTTAAATTGTGATCTATGTTAACTGCCTGATAATCCACAATGTTTTTGTTCATGGCCTTTAACACTGTAAAAAAGAAGAAGTATGCTGCAATGGTGAAGGCCAATCTGGAAAACAAACCGATAAAACACAATCAGTTTGAGTTTTCTTTTCTTTCTGATTGTAGTTCTTGCTTTAGGTCAGTAGATGTCAACCTCATCTCCTGACTGAAACAGAGTGTGCTGTTTTGAAGATGTCCAGTTCACAAATTACAGATGTTTCTATACATTATGGCGTTCCATGTACTCTTTGCCCGCCAGTATAGCTGTTAATTGCTCAGATCTTTTTCTTGCCACTAAGCTGACTTGTCAGTACTTGCTACTTGTTACAAATATTTGGCCATGGCAGTTTGCTTGTAGCCTCCTCATGGTTGCCATTTGCTTGTGGTATTTCAAGGTACTTATTGTTCTCCTCAACATCTGTTATTCTGCCCTCTGGGAGTGCAATGTCCTCCATATGTCCCTCTTTTTGTTACCTTTCAGCTACATTTCTGAAGTTTGAATGACATTCAGATGTCTCTGCTGTAGATCCTGGTGGTGTGGCTCAGTAAGTCAGTGTCTTGCTCATTTTTAGCGTACAGCTTGATGTCATCCATGTAGACCGAGTAACTGATGGTGGTCTGTAGCCATAGCCAGTCTTGTTGATTCGTTGGCTGAGGGGGCTCAGGTCTATGCAGAACAGCAGCAGAGACTGGACATCTTTTTGTATCCCATGTTTGATGCAGACTTGGCTCAAAGTTAGCCTCCTGTGTGGTTTGCTCTTAGTTCTTTTAACCAAAGTGGTTCACATTTATATGAGGTTTCTATGTCTCATATGTTTTTCCAGTATTGTTTAGTTCCCCACCTTAGTGGTCTAGCTTGTGTGGCCTCTATTTCTCTCGTGTATCTCCTCAGTCATGTAGCCAATGCATGGAGTCTTTGTTATGGCAGCTAGAGCCTCAGGTATGGATATGGCTGTACCTCTTGGGTACCCCTTTTGTGGTTGGACCCTTCTAAAGTTAAGACAGTTCAGCAGTTTTCTTTGATTTTGACTTCCGACCTCCTCCGCCATGGTGCCTTCTTCATAGTGATGTTATGTTGGCTAACCATCATCAGGTCGTTATTTACAGTAATCTTCACAGTAGGGATTGTTCTTATTGCTACCTTCACATCAACTGGAATACTTAATA
The DNA here is from genome assembly GCF_933228915.1 of Telmatherina bonti. NCBI lineage: Eukaryota > Metazoa > Chordata > Actinopteri > Atheriniformes > Telmatherinidae > Telmatherina > Telmatherina bonti. Next base: position 21,554,002 of record NC_136628.1, on the reverse strand, counting down.
TATAATATACTCTGCCAGTCAAAAGTTTGGACACACTTGTCTAATTCTTGGACTATAACATAAACAACACAAACACACACACACATATATTTTTAAAAGAATGAATGAATGAATGAATGAATGAACAAACAACCAAATAAATGAATGAATAAATAAATAAATAAACAAAGCTGGTGCCACATAATAAAGATACGCTTGTTCGTCACCAATGGAAAAGTGAAAGTCCCCCAAGAATTTGAATAAATTACACCTATGGGTGCTTGAGATTGCATTTTGGCATAAATACATAGCTTATCAAAATTTCCACCACTGGGAATGGTGATTGCATCCACCAGTAATTGATGCGAAAACATGAGAGGCTACGCCTGCCAGTCTGGTACCCCTGGAGGCGGTTATAATCGGTGCCCTCTGGCTGAATAGAATAGCTGTTTTCACTTGCTGTTTCGTAAGTGCTGCTCTAAACACAGTTCCTGAGTCAGCCTGTACGGACCTCCACTTGTGCCTGAGCCTCAGCCTGCTGAAAACACCGTCCCAGTCACCTTATAGAGCTTCTTCCAAACATGAAATGGACTTTGGGGATCTTTGCGTGCTGTTTATTTGCTCTATCGTCCGGCAGGAGTGTGGCGCGCAGCCGGGAGAGAGTTTACTACATCGGGATCATTGAGGATTTATGGGATTATGCACCAAGCGGAAAAAACCTGCTTAACGGCAAAACCATTGAAGACGACGAGTGAGTTGTCACAGTCACGTTCAGTCCAGCTTTTCGTAAAGTTCTGTCGTGGCAGCAAAAAAACCCAAAACAAAACAAAAAAACAATAGGCCTGTGCAAAAACGAAACTTCCATCATAAAAATGGGCGTTTATGACTGCAGATTACCGTTCTGCAATCATTCTAAAAACAATGAAAAAAAAACTGTGAAGAGAGAGAAACAATTGGATGTTTGATCGCTTATGAAAACAGAGTTATGAGGATACAAAGTAGTTTCAGGTCAAAAGTGCTTCAGTAATTATAACATCTTATCAGGTCGTGACAGCATTTAGACCTCTGAGCGGTTTTCTTGTGTACTTTCCAGATAGTATGTCTCATGGTAGAAGCTTCCTTAAACGTCTTAAACCACAAGAAATAACGAAACAGGAAGACGAAAGATTGTAAATGGGAAGATTTAGAATAGCACTGTCTGTATCATAGTAAGTGTAATTAGCCGAGATGTAAACTCTGTATTAGTTAAAAAATAAACAGATATGTAACAATATTCTGTTAACATTCCAGCTACTGATGCTCAAATCTGTAGAAAACAAACGTCATTTTCTATGTCTTTAGAGTAACTGTGATTATAAGAGATAAGTAGGATAAGATATGCACTTTAGAATAAAAGATAAGTCTTAACAAATTAGAACAGTCAGAATGTTATGCTTAAGATTAGATTTTCGACTTTTTGGCAAATAAAATTAGGTAAGAAAGCACAGCATAATATAAAGCTACATGATGGATAGTATAATGGATATAGTTCTTTCATGTGTCATTATTTTATAACTTAATTAGAACCGCTGTATCCTTGCATAATGTTGGATTTTACAAAGTACCTGATGGCAACATTTCCATAATTACTTTTGATCCACTTAAAGAATTTTATTTTAGAATACAATGTTGAGCTCTTATCCTCTTATAATGTCATATTGTCTGTATTTGTGTGATTTACACAGCTGCACAGTAGATTCACATATCTGTCATACACAGTAGCTTGATACCTTGAAACAAGTTGTGTAGAATTACATTAGTGTATGTTGTTTAAAAGAAGCACAATGTCTGAGATTTAGATTTTTCAAGCCTATTTATAATGTGGATGAGATACTGACTTAATCTAGCAAGTGTATCTTATGTACATCAGTTTTAGTAAACACAACAATTATGTCTGAAATGTGGTCAGAATGTCCTTTTGTTTATCTTTTTAAAATGGAAATCAAGAGGAATCCGAGATGGAGCAACACTGTTATTAGCTAAATTGATTAACCCTCAAAAACATGTAATAACAGCATTTATTTATTTATTTATTTAAGGTTTTGAAGAGTTTTTTTTTTTTTTTTTAAGTCTTATTAATAAAAATTGGCAACCATTTACACTTTGTGCTTCAGAACACATCTACAGTGACATCATTTGTGACCTGCCAAAAAGAAATGTATTCTGTTAGATGATAAATTACATAATCTCAAAGAAAATTAAAGTCTCTCTTTTGTTCAGAACAGTAGAATCATTCCTTGTATCATATCACTCTATCGCTTAGAGTAGAATGTCAGAGGAACCTGACTTTGACCTCAGGAGATAAAATAATATCAAAATGTGTCTCATTGTCACACCTCACACATTTTTCGGTCATCAGAGTAAACTCTGCTCTGTTTGTATCTTTCACAGGTATGCATCTGTATTTCTGGAAGCAGGGCCTAACCGCATTGGAAGGATTTATAAGAAAGCCATGTTCCGACTGTATACGGATGCTACCTACAGCCAGATGGCTCCCCACCCTGAATATCTGGGTTTCCTTGGACCCATACTTAGAGCTGAGGTTGATGATGTTATTGTGGTCCACTTGAAGAACTTTGCGAGCAGGAACTATTCCATTCATCCCCACGGGGTTTTCTATGAGAAGGATGCAGAAGGTAAAATCTGATCACCACTGATCACTGTCAGAGTCATAATTAAGGAAATGCTTAATGGATAATAGCAGGCATCCATGCAATACTGCACCGTACCATACAGTACAGTAACAATGGAGGATGAGTTGGGTTGTTGAGGAAGGTTTGTTTGGACAGATTCCTCTTCCCCACTACAACTTCCAAATTAAATCCAACAGCAATGTTATACGCAGGCTTTTGCTTGAATTAAATTGCTCAATGATCTATAAAAAATTTCAGTTAGTCATTGGTTGTAGTGGTAGATACCCATCTATCCTTCAGTTGTTCTTGTTTCCTGTAGATGATTTTGGCTGGCAGTTTGTCCCAGCTGTCAGAGTACCAGGTTACACACTAGACAGGTCACCAATTGTTTCCTAAAAGATCCAGTCAGATAAGTCTTCTAAATTTTCTTTCCAACACATTATGTAACAAAACATCCCATCCAACTCCTATGCCAAAGGAATTTTAGAGCATTTCCTGAAAACTCAATCAAATTGTGCTCATATATATATATATATATATATATATATATATATATATATATATATATATATATATATATATATATATATATATATATATATATATATATATATATATATATATGTATGTATGTATATAAAGAACAACAACCAAACATAAAAGAAAAAAAAAACCCAGCTAAAACAACTCTATCCTCCCAAAGAAAGCAATGAAAACTTTTCTTTTCTTTTTAACAGTTAATGAGCTGGAAATTTCCTCAGTGGAGACTGGTGTCTGTCCTTACAGCTGCTGTACAGGTTGTTTAAGTGTAAGGAGCTGTTTTGCTATGGAAAACGGCAAAAATATCAGTCTGTCAAACTCATATAGGCATGCATTAAATTACGTTTCAATTGTATGTTTTTCCAAATGGTGGACAGAACTGAGGTTCCAACAAACCCTGTTTAAAGATAAATGTAGTTTAAAGTTCGAAGTTACTAAAGAGCAACAACAAAAATGCAACAATGGGACCATGTTGCCCAAATGAACTCATATGTCATCGTTTCACCATGTATGAGTGAGAAACAATCTAATTTCAGTTTATTTTTCGAAATGATTAAGACAAAAGAGCAGCTTTAGAGCATCAGGAATGTAACCATCAAAAATCCTCAACAACAGTGAGAGCAAGGCAGTTGCCAAAAATCCTCAAATTGTATTCTTTGGAAGTTGCTTCGGATCATGAAAAAAATCTGTACAAAAACATGTAAAGATCTACAAGGCATAAGGCAAAAAGAATGCTGCTGTTGGAAGAAAGACATTAAAAGGACTAGCAGGTAAAACAAACGCTAAAACAGTCTGCCTGGATTTATATTCCATAATGAAGATAACTAAAAAAAAGCTTTGGGCTGAATGTGTAATACTGATCATTTTAAATTAGCCAGGTTTGACTTCATTCCAATAAATCCTCTGACGAAAGAGTTAAAATACTTGTGACTCTGAATAGTATTAGTCACGGTTTTTGCTTTCTTTGAGCACTGTGTCAGTTAAAAGACTGAGCTGTTCTCTAAACTTACGATTCAAAAAGATATCGCTATTGTGTTTCTCTTTGCCAGGGGCACTCTACCCAGATGGGACATCAAACAACTTAAAAAAAGATGACTCGGTTCCTCCGGGAGGCAGCTACACTTACCGCTGGGAGGTCAAACCAGAATTTGCTCCCACAGATGAAGATGCCAATTGCCTGACTTGGGTCTACCACTCGCACATAGATGCACCAAAAGACATTGCCTCGGGACTCATTGGGGCACTTCTCACATGTAAAAAAGGTTAGAAACAACAGCAACAAGAATGTTATGAACTTTAGATGCAGTGAACAGCTTCTAAGCTTAAATTCATTGTATGCTGAATCATGTTGGAACATGCTTGTTTCTCCATTAATCATAGCATTAGATGGTTTATTTAAACCAGTAAGCACGTCTTAGCAGTCAGCCCTTAAAAGAAAAAAGGACGTCTCACAAAGAAACAAAGATGGTGGGCAACCACATGTTAAAAGCTATTCTTCTTTGTGTCTCATATTTCTCTCTGACTGCAGGAATCTTAAAGAACGCTGATGGACGCAATGACGTAGACCAGGATGTGATTGTGATGTTCACTGTTGTGGACGAAGGCCTGAGCTGGTACCTAGAGGACAACATTCAGAGGTGTTCTAAGCCAGAAGAGGTGGACAGAGATGACGCAGACTTTCAGGAATCAAACCTGATGCATGGTGAGATACTAATTCTAAGACAGTTTTCCACCAAACCCAGACACTTTCATTTATTATTATTAATAATATCCAATATATTTAATCTCAAATCTGTGTATTTTCTCTGTGTCACAGCTATCAATGGATTCATGTTTGGTAATCTGCCCGGAATCGAGTTATGTCGAAATCGTGCAGTAGCCTGGCATTTGTTTGGCATGGGCAATGAGGTAGACATCCACTCAGCCTTTTTCCATGGGAATACTCTGCTGGACCGCGGTCACCGTACCGACACCATCAGCCTTTTCCCAGCCACATTTGCTACGGCCAAGATGATCCCGAAAGCAGCAGGAAAGTGGCTGCTGGCCTGCCAGGTTAATGACCACTTGCAGGGTAGGACACCTGACCTTTGACCTCTGATTTATCTCTGACCCCTCAAACTGGCTGTGAAGAGTTGCTGACATGGGAGAATGTGTTTCTGGGGGGTACTACATTTCTGTGTCACATGCATTTTCACAGCAGGGCGTTAAGTCCTACTAAAAACATGCCGGGTGTTTTTATACGATTCAAAGTCCACTGAAGATATAGCTGAATGAGTAGAAATGTTGTTTACACTTGCTTTCCCATTAATTATATTCATATTTCACACATATATTCACTCCATAAGCCACTTCATTTATTGTTGTGTATCTGAGGTTTCTCCATTTATCACAAACTTTGATCTATCTCCATTTATTTTTGTGCATGTGTGTGCATATTTCTGTTTTTTTTTTTTTCCAGCTGGGATGCAGGCCTTTTATGTTGTGAAGTCATGTGACACTGAGCCCGGCTTCACAGGACTGAGTGGTGTTGTGAGGAATTACTACTTGGCAGCAGAGAAAGTGCTGTGGAACTACGCTCCCTCAGGAAAGGATTTAAACAACAACATACCTCTCACTGAAGCAGACAGGTTGGCAGACATGTTATAAATCGTCAGTGCCATACCACATACATACGTAGGTGTTTACATTGTGTAACTGCAAGATGAAAGATGAGTCATTATTTAGCTTAGTGTGATTCAAAACTCAAATAGCTTTGTCCTAAACCACCACGAACTAAAAGCAGTCGGCTTTGTAAGTTTTTTGGTGGCACAATCTAGTCTTTTTGTCACTGTTCCCAACTTGTCCAAGTTTGTTCTTTGTCATTGTGTGAGGCCTCTGGAAAGGGTTGATTACATGTTAGTTGGTCATTACTGTGGAAACAGAGTTTAGAGTTAGGAAAGTGATCCAGTCACTGTTGTTCTCTTACACAGAAATTCACCACTGTTTTTTAAACACAGCCAACATTACTGATACTATCTTTTTCTTCCCACAACCCAACCCTGACCTGTTATAGTGCATCAGAAGTGTTTTTTAACCAAGATGATGGAAGGATTGGAGGTAGCTACTACAAAGTCGTGTATCGACAATACACAGATGATACTTTCACCACCGCAAAACCAACACCCAATCACTTTGGAATCCTGGGTAAAGCTTCTCCTTTTCCACTCATCAGGAAAAAAATCTTATTTCCTCAGTATCTTGTTTACTGGTTTTATCTTTCAGCTAAGTACCATCTAAACCTCTTATCTGATAACCAGGGTCTTCCAAAATTTTCTAGGTCCTGTCCTGAGGGCAGAAGAGGGAGACACTCTCAGAGTGACATTCATGAATAAGGCTGACAGAGAATACAGCATCCAGCCTCATGGACTTCACTATGACAAACGCTTTCAAGGAAGCAGCTATGAAGATGGTAAGGGCGCAGTTACACTTCTGGACAGGACAGGATTTACCTCGCTATTAAGGAAAGTAACAGTTAGAAAAACATTTGAGAATATCTAATGTGTTTTTATTAGACACACCAGCTATTTTCAAGCCAGTAGCCTGAAGATTGCGTGGCCAAATTTCAAAGGATTTGCCTCCATAAAGTACATGATTGTACCTTTTGGAGTATGAAAGCTTGTCAGTGGGGTGGTACCCTCAACAGTGCAGTTTGTACCTTATAAATACTGGAAATCCCTTAGAGGTATTGATTCTTTTCAGGTAAAAACTGTACTGTTTAGGGCAGTAAATAATATTCAAGAGACAATCCTTTGCTCGCATAAAGGTATTCAATTTAATTCAACTTTATTTATATAGTGTCAAATCACAGCAATGCCATCTCAAGACGCTTTACAGACAGGAAAAAAAACCCCAAAGGCAAAGCTTCCTGCTCGGCTCTTTGAGACTCTAGGAACCACAAGTAAACCTGCAGTCTGGGAACGAAGTACTCTGCTTGGTATATAAGGAACCATGAGGTCTTTGATATATAGTGGTGCCTGGTTGTGGAGGGCTTTATATGTAAGGAGAAGGATTTTAAATTCTATTCTAGATTCAACAGGCAGCCAATGAAGAGAGGCTAAAACTGGAGAAATATGATCTCTCATGCTGGTTCTGGTCAGGACTCTGGCTGCAGAATTCTGGATCAGCTGAAGGCTTTTCAGGGCATATTTAGGACAGCCCAGTAATAGAGAGTTACAGTAATTTAGTCTTGAAGTAACAAAAGCGTGAACCAGTTTTTCTGCATATAGGCTGGCCACCCAGTCCAATTTTATAAACTTACAATCAATCAATCAATCAAACTTTATTTATGAAGCGCTTTTCCAACATAAAATATGTAACTCAAAGCGCTTTACAGATTAAAATCAGACATTAAAGGAAACACACAGACAGACACATTAAATAAAAAGATACCTCCCTTTTTAGATACATTACGTACTTCTTTTCTGGTGATGAATAGGAAAGGAAATTTTGTTCATTTTATATAAATTCATTTCATCTATGGCTTTCTTTAATATTTGAGGACCATTTTTTAAGTCCAAAAAAGAGAATACTAAAACACAGACAGGGATAAAACAGCTTGACTGCAAAGTCCAAAGATTTGAAACTGTATCTGCATAACATCAGAAAAGGATTTTAAAAAAAAGCTGACTGAACACAGGTTCTGCTCAGAAATGTAAACAAACTAAACAGAGGAAGGAATCACAACTTTCCAAACTGATCAAAGAAAACAAAAAGGAGAATAATTCAGGTGCAACCTATAAAAAGGTTGAAGGAATTTATCTCATATGTTAAGAAATAGAGATTATATGTGAACTGCGCAGTAGTAAAATGTGGTGAAAGCAAACAAAGCAGATGTCTCTTTTTAGCTATGGAGTCACAGCTGCATTAATTTAATTCTTTGTGTGCAATTTTGAAGGTGTTGAGAAGCCAGGGTCCCAGGTTGGTCCAGGGAAGAATTTCACCTACACCTGGCTTGTGCTGGATGGCCCATCTACCTTTGAATCCTCATGTATTCCCTACCTGTACTTTTCGGCCACTGACCCTGCCAAAGACACCAACTCAGGATTGGTTGGACCTCTGCTGGTGTGCAAGAAGCAAACACTGGGGGAGAATGGAATCCAGGTTTTGTTGTACAACCTGTTCACACATTTTAATGCACAAAAAATTAAGAAAACCCGTAAATGTGCACATGTTGTTCTTTGTTAAACAGCTGATTGTTGCAGGTGTAAAAACTTACACACATATGAAACTACACTGTGAACTGTACACACCTTCAATTTTTCCTTCATTGTGTGTTTGTTTTTAACAGAAGGGTGTGGATAAGGAGTTCTTCCTTCTTTTCTCTGTCATGGATGAAAACTTCAGTTGGTATTTGGATGAAAACATCATGAAATTTAATGGAAAAGAAGACCATGAGGACTTTGAGGAGAGCAATAAAATGCATGGTAATACATAATACATAAAAGCTAGTGTTTTAACTTTGTATTTAAATTACATTTCTGTACAGTTCTGCTGGTAAAGACTGAAGCAAGCATTTTAAAATTCATGTCTTTCTCTAATGAAATCTTCTCCATAATTTCAGCTGTTAATGGACTCATGTATGGGAACCTTCTCGGATTGGAGATGTGCGAAGGTGACAATGTTACGTGGTACACGTTTGGGCTAGGCACAGAGACAGACATCCACGGTGTCTATTTTGAAGGAAATACCTTCAAAAAGCAAGGCACAACACGTGATACACTCAGCCTGTTCCCTCACACTGCTACAGCTGTCACCATGCAGCCAAACAGTCCTGGTTAGTCAATTTCTTCTTCACTTGTGTTCATCTGTATATTATTTGTTGATCATTGAACATGCAGTAGGCTCTATCTGACATACACATTTCTGCTTTACAGACATACTAAAAAGTTTTCATAAAAGTTCTCCTGTGACAGGAACATCCCAAATGTACAAACTTCCTTGAATTAGTTTCATAATTTCTGTTGTATGTCTGATAGATTCCTTCCTCTTATCAATTGTCAAGTAAAGGGAAACAATACAGTTAATGATGTTAAAACAGATCCAAGATAAACACTGTTTAAATATATGTATTTAATGTATCTATAAAGTCACACTACTACTACTACTACTACTACCACCACTAATAATAATAATAATAATAAGAAGAAGAAGAAGAAGAAGAAGAAGAAGAAAAATAACAATAATAATAAGAAGAAGAAGAAGAAGAAGAAAAAAAACAATAATAAAATAATGTTAAAAATAAAAATAATAATATGAATAATAATAACAACAACAACAACAATAATAATAATAATAATAATAATAATAATAATAATATAAAAAAAAAAATAATAATGATGCCTTTAATTTAGAAGTGCTTTTCAGGTTACTGAAGGAAATTATACAGTAAAAAACAAAATTGTGTTTCAGCATAGAGTTTTGAAAAAATGCATTTATTCAAGTCATTGTGAGTTCAATATTATGATGCTAACAAAGGTAAACAATGAAGCCTTGTGTAATGTTAGTGATCTTTAAACTGCATTTAAACATGCAACAGTGTGTTTATATAGATATGTAGATATACACAGTTTAACTTAATAAATGCAGAATGATATCATCTTACAAGTACGCCAATAATACATTCCAGGCATAATGTTTTTGAGATTTTATCTTCAGGGGTAATTACTATGAAGTAGATCATACTCACATTTTACAGTTTGACAGTTTTTCAGCACTGTACATGAAAATAAATCAAGCTCCAGGGACTCATTAACAGGACGGGGTGTTCCCCATCCTATACGAACCACTTAGGCTTAGCAGACTTTAATCTACTGTGCGTGCATGTGTTTGTTATGATAGCAAATTTGCAACGAAATATAAACCAAAAAAGAAAGAAAAAAGGGTGTGCATCCATTTACAAATCCTTCGCCTTGTCCCATGTTTTTGCAGGTATGTATGAAGTAAGCTGCAGAACAACAGATCACTACTCAGCTGGCATGAGGCAGCTTTACCAAGTGAAAATCTGCCCAGAAAAAAAAACCATGCACACACATCCTAAGTCATTCAAGACTGTGCAATATTATATCGGTGCTAAAGAAGTAGAGTGGGACTACTCACCTACAAGAGACTGGGAGCTTGAGAAACACCACTCCACAGCAGAAGAAAGGTATGTGAGTAAGATGATTGTGGGATGATGTATTTTGCTGTTGGAGCCTGTGATTAGTGGTTTAACTTATTACTGTTTGGTTGCTAAAGCAAATTGGTATGTATATCCCAGTCCAGGCAATATATTTGTTGGGAAAGGGAAGAACTCTATTGGCTCCCGGTATAAGAAAGTGGTATATCAAGAATACACTGATGAATCCTTTGAAATTCAGAAGACACGGCAGCCTGATGAAGAACACTTAGGCATTCTGGGTAAGCTTTGCTACTACGGTATTTGTGTTGGAATTGTTCAAGAAGACTGAGCTTGATGAGGAGCCTTTTTCCCCTAAAGGTCCAATAATCAGAGGAGAGGTAGGAGAGCAGATAGTGATCACATTCAAGAACTTGGCCTCCCGGCCGTACTCTATTGCTGCACATGGAGTAAAGGCTAGTGGCGCACATGTTCCTGTGAATCCTGGTAAGCTGCTACGGCTGATTTCTGATTACTAATAAACAAAACTGTATTGTCTTTTTGTTTGTTTTTAGAAATATTCGTATTCTCTCTTACCTCCAGGCCACATCATTGAGCTGACTTGGGATATTCCTGAAAGCTCTGGTCCTGGAACTGCAGATCCTAACTGTATATCCTATGCCTACTACTCCACTGTTGACTTTATCAAGGTACATGTGCTTTTTTAAAATATGCTTTTCTGAAACCTGCTTTCTATCAGTGTCTTTGTAACAGACTGGTTTAATGTATTTATGTGCAGGATGTGAACAGTGGTCTGCTGGGGCCTCTGGTAATATGCAGGCCTGGGACCCTGCGTGGTAAGGAGCCTGACAGACAAAGGGGTGACGTAAACAAGGAGTTTGCTCTTCTGTTTATGGTGTATGATGAAAACCAGTCCTGGTACCTGGACGAGAACATCAAAACATACCTCGGTGTTGACCCAGCAACTTTCAAGAAAGATGAGGAATTTGAGGAGAGCAACATGATGCATGGTAAAGTGGGTGGGGGCTTAACAGCAGGAGAAAGGTTGTACCTGAACTTAAACAGCAATAGGAAATTATAAACTTATCTGCAAATTTAAAAGACACAAACTGGGTTTGCACTCCTAGAAAATGTGAATAAGAAAAAAGTGAATGGAAGTGCAAAAATAGAAAAAATGTCCACTTTTCTTTTCTTGAGGTTTGAATCCAGGAAGAAAAAATCATCTAATTTGATTAAATTTCAACCACTGCCAACATAGCTACCACTTTCCGCTTGTTAATTCTTCACAGCCTAGTTTATCCACTTCAAATCAATCAGTGGAAACACATCTGATTCACTCCATTTTAAAGATTATTTGAGATATTTCAATCAATTATTTCAAAACAGACCAGAGTACAAAAACGACATTGCAGCAGGGAAAGTGTCTCTGGGCTCTAAAAGTCTGTGTAACTAAATGGCTTCACAAGCTTGCAGCCATTTTTAGATAATATTTAAAAAAAAAAAAAAAATAATAATGGATTGGACAATTTTATTTATCAGACTATTTGTCCTTAATAAATAAGTAATTCATTGCTTTATTGTTGTTCTATTCCACTGCCTGACTGTATGAATGCAGGGATTAATGGTAAAGTGTACGGTAACCTCCATGGACTGGTGATGACACAAGGCCAGAAAGTCATCTGGTATCTTCTGGGCATGGGCAACGAAGTGGACGTCCACACTGTTCACTTCCATGCTGAGACTTTCACCTCTAAGGTTCATTTGCAGTCTTGCTTGCAGACATTTCTATGCTCAAAAAGGCAATGTGTCAACTGAGATTTCTTTATTTCCTCTTCTCTGTTCCTCTTCTGAACTGTACATACCTCGTGCACGCGTCAGATGCACCGTGCAGACGTCGCTGATCTGTTCCCTGGGACTTTCCAGACTGTGGAAATGGTGGCTGGAAATCCAGGAACATGGTTTCTTCATTGTCATGTCAATGACCATATCCATGCTGGGATGGAGACCACTTTTACCATCGAGGAGGGTGGGTGTGCAGGATATTTTATGTGTTACATGTTAAGCGTGTAAGCAAGAGTTTCTTCTAAATCTGCAAGATATACTTTTCAGACATCTCACTTTAATGTATTTTTCAATTTCAGGAAGGAGTTCGACACACGGTAAGGTCTGTCTCTCCAGCTAATTAAGGCTAAAATTTGGGTGGGGGGGAGGGGGGGGGGGGGACTGCTTTCACCATAATCTGTGTTATTATTGAAGTTATGCATTCAAGATCTGTATACTTTGGCCTCCATTATTTATATGAATTTAAGAGAATTCAATCTTTTATTTTCTGTAGTTAGAGCATAAATCAGAGGAGGAAGAGCATGCACTTTGTTTGCTCTGTTATTTAATATATTGTATTGTAAAATTTGGAAATGTTATCAGTCTTTGTTGAGCCTGTTTTTGAGGAAAGGAACATTTAGTCATTTAGGTCAGGGCATGCTTGTGTGTAGGACTGTATACAGCCCTGTTTATACAGATGTTGACAAAAATGGACATTTTCATGTTAAAAAATAAAAATGGTCCTAAGCATGATTTTTATAGAGATGCCCTGAAACTGTTACGTAGGAACTAATCAGAGATAGTATGATTTCTGTTTTTGATTTCCTTTCAGCCATGCTTCCTAATGCATCGCAGGAAATGGAAGTTTCCATCAAAACGCTTGTGGTCTCACTAGCATTTGGCCTACTAGCTGTTGGTCGACTACACTGATGATACTCTCCGACAGAGGATTGTACAGGGCATGTGCAACTACAGCAGTGCTCTTTAATGCACTTAAACAAAATTGAGGGGAAAATAGAGCTGTTGCACATGTATTTGCTTGAATGTAAAACACTGTGAGATGAAATTTATCCTTAAAGATCTACTTTGAACAAAAGAAAAGTCCTGCAGTGTTTATGTCTTCATGCACTCTGCTGGCATTTGCAAATAAGAGGTAAATTTTGCAAACTTTGCTAATAATTGTCATACCAAATATGTGATATGGGTTATGAATGTGCAATAAATACATTTTTTCAACAGTTTTATGTGATTAATTTTCCCTTTGTGGTCATTTCTGTTTTTTTCTTTACTGTGCAAGTATCACTCAAAACCACAAGATGGCGATAGTCAAAAGGGCAAGTCAGTGCAAACCAACTGGTTGCTGTCATGTCTGCCTTATTACCCAACTATGAAATTAAGCCATTTTTACTCATCTGCCCATGGAGGCCAAAAATGTGTAAATGTTAAAATATGTAGGTTTAACAGAGATTCTACAGAATCACAGTAGTCCAGGAAGTATTTACATTTTTTTTTTACTTGCATAACTGCTGTTTTAAACATCCTGCATATGCAGTTTACAGTATTTCACTTACATAACTGCTACAGGAAGATGACTGTTTATACAGATATATGTTTTTGTTATACACCAATATAAAGTTGTACAGTTAGTGCTTGAGTTTGTTTGGAGCATCAAAAACGTTTTGAATCCATTGTCAAGTTTTCCTGAAATATAATTATTTGTGTTTAAATAAAACAAAGCATGAAACAGAAATGTTCTAAATGAATATCCAACCAGTTGTGTCAGTTTTCTGTAAATAAACAAGGCAATGAAGTAGCCTATGTCAGCTGCTCACAAATGTAGAAGTTCTTCCAAATATTTTATTTAGAAAAAGATGTTATTTTTGTTAAGCAAAGATGTCAGAAATAATGAGGAAGAAAGAGTCGCTATGAAGTGTAAATTGAAAATAACTGAAATGAGTACAGATTTGTACTTGAAATAGTTGTATTTAGCTATGATGTAACACAAGTGAAGGTCGTATAATGACGAGATTATAGAACAAACAAAATATAAGGAATGAAATACTTTAATCAGGCTACCTTAGATGTGTGTGTTCGTAACGACTCTGTAAATAGCTGTTAAATAAGGACACAAACACCAACCTGCAGCTGTAAATTCCTTTCAACAGGAAAAGTTTTCCAGATGTCACAAAGAGGACTTTTTTCTCCCAGCTTTAATCTGAGAATTTGACCACAGTGTGAGCACAAATTAGCATATCAGTGTTTACGTGGATATAATCACTGTTGCTCACTCAGTTATCGATTTGCATATTGATCAGAGCTGAACCAGAGTCCAGTGCAAGTTACGACAAGAGCTGATACAAACTGGAAAACAAGCTTCAATTAAAACTGCAAGCGGTGATATAGGCCCTCGCACCATGGCGCCGCTCGGCATAATGCCACCGCCTCCCCTGGCAACATCCTTCCCATGCCTCTCTCAACCTAAAGTGCAGCCAGACTGCACTTCAGGCCATTTAGGCCTTATGAAGGGTCAATTCCTGTCACCAAGGGGCGGGGCTAACTTACAATCTATTTATTGCCATGCACAAATGTGAAGGATATGACTGGCATCATCTGTAGCAAATTTGGTGCAGGTTGGTTGTTTTTTGTGGGAGTTATGTCAGTTTTCCTTTTCGTTGCATCACATCTGCTTTGCTGCCCCGCCTCTCCTAAATGATATCCCCTATTAAAAGCAATAACACAACTATTAATCACACATGTCTCTTGAGCATCCTGACTCATCTGGGTTAAAGTTGGATAAAATTCTTAGGAGGACTTCCTCAAAATGCATGGCAAAGAAAATGACAAAATGACCCCAAATATGTCACCTTTTTCAAAATGGCCGACTTCCTGTTTGATTTAGCCCATATGTCCAAGAGACTTTTTTGAAGGTACTGGAATGGTCTACAAGTGTGGTGAATTTTATCCATGTCAGTCAATGCAGTGGGCGGGGCTGATTGATTGAAATATTGTAGGGGGCGCTATGGAGCCGTTTACAATCTTCTCCACTATATTGTAATTTTACTCTATTAAGGAGATAACTGTCATGACACATGGCAAGTATGGTGAAGATCAAAGGTTTCATGGCTTTGTTACAGATACTTCCTGGTTCACGATATCAGACACTTGTTGTTGCCAAGGGGTGGGGCTAATTCATAGTCATATCATTGCATTGGATATTTTGTTCATCATGGGACTGGCATCAAATGTGTCGATTCCTGTGCTGATATGTTGTTTTATGTGGGAGTTTTAGCAATAAGTCTTTGTTAATGAGACATAAAACTTTGAGGGCCCGCCCCTCCTAAACTAAATCTTCTATTAGAAGAAATAACACAACTTTACATCACACATGCCTCCTGAGCATCCTGTGCAAGTTGGGTGTCAGTTGGACAATATCCCTAGGAGGAGTTGTTTAAAATGCATGGCAAAGAAATGACCCCAAAAATGGCACCTTTTTCAAAATGGCCGACTTCCTGTTGAATTTAGCCCATATGTCCAAGAGACTTTTTTGAAGGTACTGGAAGGTTCTCCAACTGTGCTGAATTTTATCCATGTCGATCAATGTAGTGGGCGGGGCTGATTGATTGAAATTTTGTAGGGGGCGCTATGGAGACATGCTCCATTTATTCCATAATGTTTCAATGGGGCTTAGTTCAGGGCCTTACTGTCATCAGTCATGGCAAGTTTGGTGGCGGTCCAAGGCTCCATGGCTTGGTGACAGGTACTTCCTGTTTCATGGCGTTGGACCGCCATTCGCCATGTCCCGTTTAGCGTAGCAACTTGAGGTTTTTATTGTGGCATCATGAAAGGGTTTGACATGTTTTGGAGGAGTCTCAAGTGTTTGGGACCATTTGCTTAGAAGCATGACCCTCAAATGTGGAAAAAACCACTTCCTGTTGTAAGTGGGCGGGGCTTAGGTCTACACCAGCAATTGTCACATTAATCTGTTCAGGACTGATCCCTTAATAATCCCTATAAGTTTTAGGGTGATCAGATCAAAATTGAGAATTTTATAGTGATTTATGATGTCACGCCACCGCATGGAACTTCGCCATGGCGTCACGGGCACGCCGTGCAGCGTAGAGCAACGTCCTTTACCAGATCTCTTCACCAACATGTTTTGTGATGCCTGAGTGAATTTGGGCCATGTGGTGTCCACCAAGCCAGAGTTATGGGTGTGTGAGCAAAAAACAACACTTTTGACCTCCAGGGGGCGTGGCTATTTCATAATCAAAATATTGACATATAGAACTCTGTAGGAGGGGACTGCCATCATATCTAGCAAGTTTGGTGCAGAAATGTTGCTTTATGTGGGAGTTATATCCGTTTAATTTTTCATGGCGAGACATCAAACTTTGAGGCCCCGCCCCTCGTAAACTAAGTCTCCTAATTAAAAAAATAACACAACATTTAATCACACATGCCTCCTGAACGTCCTCAGCAATTTGTGGCTCAGTGGGATAAAAGCTCTAGGACGAGTTCGTTAAAATGCGAGGTGCTAAAACGCCAAAATATTGAATTTGACCTAAAGTGGCCGCCTTCCTGTCGACATTTCACCATGACATTAAGAGGATTTTTTGTTCGCCCTAGCATGTAGATCATGTGTATGAATTTTCATAAAGATTAACGACATGCAGTGGCGGGGCACCTAAAATAGGTGGCGCTCTCGTTCAGTTTCGCCCAAACATTCTGGAGCACCTCAAAATATCAAATTTTTCGTATTCCCTTGGGGGGGGGGGGGTACGCAAAATTTGGTGAGTTTTCGAGCACGTTCAGGCCTCCAAAAAGCACGCGAAGTGTCCGAATAAAAATAATAATAAGAAGAAACGCTGCAATTACAATAGGCCTTCGCACCGCCAAGGTGCTCGGGCCTAATTAAGAATGTCTAATGTTCTTTTACTTTCCTAATAAGCTACAGATTCAACTCTATACCCCAAATGTGGCCAAACAATGGGGACAAATGAGACAATAATTGACACAAACCGTGTAATCGTTTTGGATTCTTGTTGATTGTTTTTGCAGCAGTTCTCATAAAGTCAAATAGAGCAATCAGCAGGCACTCAGTGCACCCATTGATCAGGTTAACTTCGTTTGCAGCATTCCTGGCGAGGCTTGTGTAACAGGTTGAAAAACAACTGAGGAATAAAGTAATAATAATTTGTCGTGTAAATGAGGAAAAAGTCCGAATATCTGTGAATGCTTAGCTCGGTTGCCTCTGCCTGAAGGAGACCTGAACTCAGCTGTTTCCACCAGCGCACAAATTTGTGTCTTGAACAGGAAAAAAAAAAAGCCGGTAAACACAACGTGGTGACGGACTGTAAACACCTGCGTCACCGCTCCAGTTTGCTCTCCTGCTCCATCCATACTTGCAATCGATCCAGAAAGCTGCTGATACCTGCGGAGGTCTACTGTGTTCACAGACACACTTTGTTTGGCTTGATGAGTCCTCTTCCACCCACTGCGCCTTCACGCTTCCGTTTGCGCCACTGATAAAATTACATGTAAGTATTTGTCATTTTTAATCTCCTCATCGCCTCCATTATAAGAGCTCAATAATACTATTTAAAGGCGTAGTTTCTTAGAATGTGCTCCACAGGCCCGAGGTTCTTATATTATCTTTTAGATAACCCTTCACTACCAGAGTGCACAGCCGAAAAGTCAATAGGGGGCGCCCTGTGAGGACTGTCAGTATATAAATGTGGTTTTTCCACAGTTAACCTGCTCATTTAAAAGCCAAATAAGACACCAGAAAAACAGGTCGCTTGATAGTGCTGCTTGCACTAGAGGTAGGAAACTTTTCATTTCTGCGCATTTTTATACAACTTCAGTTTGCTTTCCAATGAAGAAAAAGTGAGCAAGTGCTGGGAAATAGTTCATGTTTAATTAGATTCATGAAATGAGCTTTGAATAACTGTTATACAGCTGGTTAACTGGACAGATAGTGTGTCAGTGCTTGAACATTGTTGTGCGTGTGTGTGCGTGTGTGTGTGTGTGTGTGTGCGAGAGAGAGAGAGAGAGAGAGAGAATAAAAGAAAAAATCAGGCTGTCCTAGCTGATTTGTTTGTTGCAACTCCTTTATGTTTGGGATGCACCACAGTAATTGCACAGAAAAGTTGCGGTTGGATGGACATGAGAGAACATTTAGAGGGTTGCGTTGGAGAAACGGGGGGGCTTGTATTGAATGAGTGGAGGGAGTCCCAATTTCTCCTAGTCCAGTTTAGACCAGTTTGTTTAAAAGCAGAAGCCCTGTGATGGATGCTAGATGCTTCAGCTGTTTTTACTGCCTAAAGTTAAACACATGACATTTTTTTGATCCTCTCAGCAAGTTAATAATTCACCTCCCACTGTTAGAACAGGATACAATCACATGTTAGAATATCACATAGATAAATGTTAAAGTAATGCAACAACATGTGTTTACATATTAGCTCATTAGTACAAGTTATCTCCAGTTAGGTTCAAAGTTAAGTGATCTATCTTGTAATCTTATAAAAGCCAAACCTTCCTGTCCTTCACTGAATTGTATGATAGGCTAACAATATAAACTCCCCCTCCCTCTTGCACTTCTCTCTTCACAGATAAGTGATCCATCAGCCTTCCTCTGGACCATCAGTCAGGGAGGCTGTCTCTGCTCTTCCAACTCGCTCTTTTTTTTCTTCTTTTCCCCACCTTTCTAGTCCTTTGTTTCTCCCTGTCTGCAACTTTCCTCAATCCAACCATGGCTCCCACCTTGGCCACAGCCTTCGCCAGGCGCTGGTGGATGGCAGTGACTGCTATTATTGAGAATCTGCTGTTCTCTGCAGTGCTGCTGGGATGGGGATCACTCCTCATCATGCTCAAGTCAGAGGGCTTCTATTCTTACCTCTGCAATGAGGAGGGTGAGTCAAAACTCTTGGCATTTCTGTGTTGTACCAAAAGCCTCAGTAAAAAGAAAGTATAGGGTTTATTGATATTGTGTCCCATAAAAATCTGTAAGAACAATTAGATAAAAGAAGTGTCTCAACTGGGAAAGCAAAGGCACACTGCTGCCTTCCTGGCTCCACCATTTTTGAGGAAGAATAGATGTTTCCTGTGAACAGATCACAAGTTGTTTGCAGGACTCTAGAGATTAAACCTGATCAGCTAATTTAAAAGAAAAAGCAAGGTTGCACATTTTAAGACTCAAAGTCTTCAATCCTAATGTAAATTAAAGTACGTTTATTTACAGTGCCGTAACAGGGCAGTGGACTGATTCAGAGGAAGTTGATAAACCAGTAACTAATGGACTGTATCAACTGTACTTTTGCCTTTTCCCTCAACCCATCTTTAAAGCTTTTTCTTCATCTCATTGTCCCTGTTGAAAAGTGTGTCAGCTTCTTTGTGTTTTTAAGTACAAAGCTGGCATTGATGCCCACTGTCTGCCTGGCCTTTATCAGGTCTTTTAGACATGAGATAGAAAATGTGGGGGGAGGAATCCAGGCAGATGTATTCTTCGGGCGTGAGGTGACACTGTGTTGTGCCAACCTGTAAACTCCAGACTGTTGACTAGACTCAACTTTTCTGCCTGATAAGTAGCCACTCTATCTCTCAGTGGACTCTGTAAAAACTCTAACATGTGATTCATACCTAACCCTCTTGTATTCCATCATTTTTATGTTAAACAGCTGAACTAAATTATTTTAGACATATTTAAAACCACTCAATCCAGTCTCATTTATATGCAAAGGCCAGTCCAGGCAAGGTGGCGTAAACGTCATACCTGTGACATGTGCGACTCAACAGCTGAGCATCCCACACTGTAGAAAATGTCTTGGAAAAATGCCACAGTCATCTCATTTTATTCTGATGCAGGAGAAAGAGAACACCAGCTCAGCTCTTTTCAGACATGTGACATGTGAGTGTGAAACAAAAAGATCCTCTTTTTATTAGTAGTGGTTATATGGAAGTCCGAAGTACGCTGAAAAAGGTCATGGAGGGGAAGAAGACTGATAGCAAAGTGATGAGCTGCAGAATTTAGAACAACTGTGGGTGTAACAGTAAGGAGATATTAGCCTGAAAGATAGCAGCACATGCTGGATTTTGTGCATAAGCAGCAGATTTCTGAAGAAAATGAAAACTTTATTTAAGATGATTAACTGAGTGACCATGAGTCAAATAATAGGAGGAGACTATGTGGTTTAGTTTCAGATCCCATAATGAATTGCAAATAGGTGAAAGATTACTGCCTTTTTTGTTCTGACACTGGTGTCTTTGGGAATTTACCCAAGTTTAAATTTACAATAAACATACAAAACAACAGCAACATAAATTTGGCATTTTTACATCCTTGATGTCCAATCAAATCTGACTGTTGCACATGTCATAATTACTATGTGCACATTCACAAACTGGAGACTTTGTTATGAACAGTGTCATGGTGTTTCACATTGGAGTGCCATGCAGTACCTTGCACTGTGCAGGTAGAGTCACATATAGAGGGAGTGCCACCTAGAAAACATGACTGTCACTTGGACTCGTCTTGGACTTTTGTACCTTATTACCTCACACGATCTCCTTGCAGGTTCTGATAAAGCTAATTGCCTGTACCGGCTTATCACTTTTTATCCTGGACATTCCAAAGTATCAGTGGACCCAAACAGGATCCCACATCTGAGTGTCCCAGCTTATTTTCCTGTGGTCTGCACATTTTTTTTGCTGACATGTTGTAGTTTCTTGCTTGAGGTTTATCACAAGTCTAAGTCTGCAAGTAAACATTTGGATACAATTTGTTGATGTTTCACCATCTTGTGAATAAGCAGAACTGCAAGCATCAAACTTTATCTGACAAAAAGTCACATTTCAGTATAACTGACCACAGTTTTAGGTGATACTTTGTGGATCAGAAAACACTCAAAAGATGTAATCTCTGTTTGTGACAATTTGAAGCATCTCAGTCCACTTTCATGCCTGCTTTGTTCTTTTAAAAAATGATCTAACTACACTTCCTCAACTTTTGTTCATCAGGTAACAGCACCAGCACCAATCTGTCCCAACCTCTGGCAACGCCATCATCAGTGGAGTATGTTGACTACTATGAAACTGAGGGGGAAGTAGTGGGTTTGGGAGATGGAGTGGAGATGAGGCCCCTGGTTCCTGCAGATGGGCCGCTGAGGATGAATGGCTGGCTGATCTGTAAAGAACAGGATGAGATGCTCAACTTGGCTTTCACTGTGGGATCATTCCTGCTCTCAGCCATCACACTGCCACTGGGAATCGTTATGGACAAATATGGACCTCGCAAGCTCCGACTGCTGGGCAGGTGAGCAAAGAGAGGAGAGAAATTAGTCCAATTCATTATGATGTTGTATCTATGTAATAACATGTAAATGTTTTCATGGACGGAAGCTGAAATCTTAAAGAAAGATGTCATAAATGCTTGGCAAATAAATACAAATATATTTCCTTGGCTATTTAATGATAAAGCAGCGACATTGTTGTTAATTATTAGAATTATATGACACTATTCCCTTTTTTTTAGCACATGCTTTGGGTTTTCCTGCCTACTCATTGCTTATGGAGCCTACAAACCGAATGGTAGGTCCAGATGATCCATACAGTCCATGTATCATTGCTTTGAGGCTGATTATGTACTAACATTTGTTTCATTTGCAGAACTCTCCGTTCTCATCTTCATTGCCCTCACTTTCAATGGCTTCGGAGGCATGTGCATGACCTTCACCTCTCTCACAGTAAGTATATGCACCACTGTGTGATTTTCCTCCTGTTGCAGAGCCTGCTGCCTGATGTTTGTCCAGATGTATTTTGTCAATGTTCAAAGCACATTGCCATACTCTTCCTGCTCTGTTGTAACAGCTCCCCGCCTACTCACAGTCTTCCTCCCTTTTTTCTGACATTCCACCCTGTTGTCTGTGTTTTTTAGTCTTTTTGACTCTTAGTACTGCTCCTGCTCTCTATGTTCCTATGCACTATCAGACTCAACACATGATGATGATCGATAAGACTGACTCAAAGAATACACAAGGGTTCATTGCTATGTTTTACTTCATTAGTTATTGTATTTCAGAAGGAACCCAAAAGCAGACAATCACAATTGTGTTAATGCTGGGGTTGTTGCATAGTAGAAGTTAACCCGTTTGTCACGTCTGCATTGTTATCTCAGTTTACTGGATCAATATACAGATGCTATTGAAGAAACGTGTCTGGACTGGTCTCTGTAATGATAAATTAGTAGATTACAAAACATAATGACAGGTTTTGACTAAAGTTAGCTTTGAAAGTTTGACTGCAGCTTACTATTATGTAATAATCACTCTTTAAGAGTTAAGTTCATAGTCAGCAGAATGATATTGGGTCTCTTAAGGTCCCAGAACACATTCTGACCTAGTCATAGCTGAAGCTGCTTCAATTAAAATCTCTAAAAGTTGGTCAGATTTCAGAGTTAGCTTTGGGACCAATGCAATGCTCGATAACCTAAATGTTTTTCACACCCACATACTTTGAGCAGAGCCTCAGATACAAAGACAGAGAAAAACAGCTGATGCCCTTCATTACTTCCAGGGGTCACAAGGGTGACGCCTCACCATTGATTTACATTCTTTCTCTTTTATTCTTCATCCTCTCGCTTCCTCCCCTTGCCATCAGTTCCGCCTACGGTGACCCCCTCAGCAGTCCAGAGCTCTACCATGGTGATGCTGTTGACTAGAGAGGGGCGCTACTTCTGTAAAACTTTATTTCTGTACAACCACAGGCTACATCTTTTATCTCTAATGTGCTACTTGTTGCATCCCTTTAATGTCTCATTAGCCGCAGCCCTGAGCGTCAACGTCAGCTCCTTTTCTGTTGGTTTCAGTCCACTGGAGCCTTCACAGTCTGTGCACAAACCCATGTTTTATCCGTCTCCTCCGCTTCGCTTCATCTCCTTAACAACCCGATACACTTAACCAGAAAGCCTTCGTGTTTGGTTAATCATTGGACACAAGTCCACTCCTTAACTCCTTGATCATGACTTCTTCTTGGACCTTCAGGTGCTAACATCAGCTGATGGCAGTTGGGTGACTCAGCCGTCCTCAGCAGCCACAACTGGCTCCCTGCCAGTATCATTTGTCAGACCATTGCTCCTCTTCAGCCTTATCCAGCAGCTGTTCTTACAATTCTAATGTTCCAAAATACTGCAATAGTTTGAATAAGAATGTGAGAATAGGACAGGAAAGTACACTGAACTGGTTGGTAATTCCTTTCCAGTTTTGCATACACAATCAAATACTTATCTTAGCTTCCCCATTCTTATGTAATCAAATGAGCTTGTTGTTGCCCAGTCTCTTGAAAACAGAGCAGCTTGTGAAGGCTTTTTTCTAGCTGCTGTTTCGCCACCCACTGTCTCCTCTTTTATCTTCTAACTATCTTATTTTTCCTCAAATTGGAGCAAAGGGTATATAAAACATGCAGACTGAACTCTCCATGTTGCATGTTTAGTGCATTGCCTTTGTTCTTAAATGTCACCTCACCTTATCCACCCCCTTTACTGTTTCAGCTGTGGACAATCTGTCAGCAGTGTTCTTGGTGTTGTGTGTTGGACAGCTGGCTTTATGTGATGATTTCATGTTGCTCTTACTGGTTCCACGCGACTTCGTTGTGTTTTTATTTTCTCCAATGCACAGTCATGCCTGCTTGTTAATTGGTTCCCCTTACGCACTCTGACCTCAGTGTCAAAAGGCACCATCTTTATAATGTCAGTCCTCCTCCTCTTACTAAGTACAGCTGAGTTTAACTTTGTGGTGACAGTGGATGGTTTAGCCTTTATACACACATTTTCAACAGTAAAAAACTAAGTTCACTGTCAGTTTTGAACTAAACACTGTTGTGAAAGTACAATAAAAATTAGTCATCAATAAGGACTTGAAAATCTACAAGCTTAATTGATGTATTTTCTGTCTCTTCTTTCTCTTTTTAGCTCCCTAATATGTTTGGAAACCTCCGTTCAACTTTCATTGCTCTGATGATCGGCTCCTATGCCTCCTCTGCTGTCACCTTCCCTGGCGTCAAGGTAAAAAAGAAACAATAAATTAAAGTAATTAAATCTGGAATTTTTGCCGTTTTTTTTGTGTAGGGCTGGCTCTTTCTAAAAGTTCTTCATGACTTTTAATGCAGCTGTATTATTTAATCCACAGCCCATTATTCTTTATATTGAAGATATTTGTGGTCTAAACAAGTCATTTTTAGATAAATATCAGAAGCAAGTAAACAATGTTGATTTGGGATGGAGAACAAGTAACACAAAATGACGAGCAAAAGAAAAAAATACAATGTTAGTAAAATAATCTTATCACACAACTTGACATAATATATTTAGTTATGTTCTGATACGACTGGTATTCAGTGACAGGGTGAATTTGAATTATTCTCAAAAGATTAGTATATTTGGTAGTTATTGATCTAAAAGCAATTTTAAAAACTTTGAAGAAATTTTCACATTAGCTTAATTTATTGCATCAGCTGTGTTATTATAATGTTTATTTATTGGTCACGTTTTGCACATAGGTCATCTACGACATGGGCATACCTTTTATTACCATCCTGGTGGTGTGGGCTGCTTGTGCTGGACTGGTGTTCTTGAACTGCTTCTTCAACTGGCCACTGGAACCATTCCCTGGACCAGAAGACATGGACTACACGTGAGTAACACAGATAGACACTGGCACAAAAATATACCATAGTCCACTCACACAACTCCCATAGAGATGCAGCTACTTGTAGTATTAAAGTATAGGAAGTTATGTTAATATGATTTACACAGACCTTTTTGTCTATTTTCAGACTGTAGTATTTAATTCTTTGCTGCCTCCTGTCACTTCTTTTCATTTTGTCTCCCCTCTCCTCTTCTGCCTCCTCAGTGTGAAAATCAAATTCAGCTGGCTTGGCTTTGACCATAAAATCACAGGGAAGCAGTTCTACCACCAGGTGACCACTGTGGGCCGCCGCCTGAGCGTCAGCAACAATGTGAAGCAAAAGGAGCTGGTTGGTAAGGATGGACGCAATCTCTGCCTCTCCACCATGGACCTGGAAATGGACGGCAAGCCACAGGAAGAATGTAAGTGTGCAGCATTGCATGGACATTTCATGGACTTCAGTGCAAATTGTTTTGTGGCGCTTCTTATGCCGTTGCCTGTCAATTAAAGCTGCTTCGTTGCTTTTCCTCTTCTGCAGCGGACTCATTCTTGAAAAGCATTGCGAGCCCGATCTTCATGCTCAGCGCGCTGACCATGTGTATCACTCAGCTTCGTCTCTTGTTCTACATGGGAGCCTTGAACAGCGTTCTGGAGTCGCTCACTGATGGAGACCTCAACACAGGTTGGCCAGCTTTTAAATGCTCACAAGATGTGTCCAGACAAATGTAAAAACTTTATGTTTGCTGCTCTGTAACTATAAACCATTAAAATAAAAGCAACTGGGCTTACTTGATGTAATTGAATTTGCAGTGGAAAAGATGGAAGTCGGTAAGATGAAAATCTTCCACATCTATTAGTAGATAATAAAACAAACATCAGGCTACTAAGTGTCCAGCTTTAGAGTTTAATGTAGAGTTTTAATTTAGGTTTATCATCCCAATTCCTCACAGTTTAGATCCACTTTGTTGCTTTGTTTTACAGCTCGTTGACTGCTGTTGTCCATGACAATAACCCAGTCCTTCATCTGTCATTCAGCTTTAATCTAAAACCACTGGGTTCCATTAGTTGTACTCATTAACTAACTTCCCCCCCTTAGCATTAGCAAAGAGCACACATCGTACGAGCCATTTCACATGATGCACTTTTCATGTATCATTGCACATGCCTTATAATGGCATCTTATTGACTTTTGAACAACCTTGTTGTTCCTCTCAATGTGACCCTAATGTCTTGGACTAATTATTAACTGTACTCTTGTATTAACCAGGTAGAGAGACTCCATGTTCATTTTTTTATTACCTTTTTACCATTTCAACAACTTTTCTAGCTCTTTTTCAAAATCTTAGTTTTGTTTTATTCCCTTTCACCAATGATTCTGTCCTCTGATCCTTAGTGAGTCTGTACTCTTCCATCTTTGGCATGCTGCAACTGCTTTGCCTGATGACCACTCCTGTGATTGGTCAGATCATGGACTGGAAATTGAAGGACTGCAGTGATGGGGAAGATGACAAAGAACCTCTTAACAAGTAAGTCAAGTCTGAGTAGTCTCCCACTCATCTCTATCTGCAGAATCCATTTATAGGAGGACAATTAGGATTGTACAAAGCAGTCATAACATCAGTGTATGATAATCCTGTTTTTCTGCCCTCTGTCTTTATGTAACTACTAGGGGTGAAACAAAGAAAAAGCGAAGAGATAAGAAGACCCAGAAGGTGACCAATGCCCTGCGGGCATTTGTTCTTACAAACCTCCTTTTGGTAGGATTTGGTATCACCTGCTTGGTGCCCAACCTCCCATTGCAGGTGAGCAACCCATATTGAAACATGCATGCTGTCAGATGGTGCATGCTGCATTTCTGACAGCATGAAGTATGTAAACTGTAGCATGTCTAAGAGCAGAGGTATGAAAGCTCAAGTATAGTTAAAATCGCTACTACCTTCTATGTTTATGCTTGCTTAGCAGAAAGATCACAAATAACTGGCCTGACTGCTCAAAAGTTACAAAGTCTAACTAGCAGACAGGAGATCATCAGCATTACCATAAACTGCACCAAAGATTCATTTCAGGCAATTATAAACTGAATAATAAATACTGATGTCACGTTTGTTTAGATTGTTTCATTCGTCCTACACACTGTGGTGAGAGGATTCATTCACTCTGCGGTTGGTGGTCTTTATGCTGCTGTGTAAGTATCCCTGCGGCTCTAACCTAACACACCATCAAGATCTCAGTCTTTTTTATGCACATGAAGCTTCAAACTGAGAAATTCAACTTGTCTGCTTCATCTCTTCAGGTATCCATCCTCACAGTTTGGCAGCTTAACTGGGATGCAGTCGCTGGTCAGTGCTGTGTTTGCTCTGCTGCAGCAACCCCTGTTTTTAGCTATGATGGGACCCTTGGGAGGAGACCCATTCTGGGTAGGAATATACAAACACTTATTAATACACAGACACAGAAATGAAACCCTTGGACTTTGCTAATTGTGGTTTTGTCGTTCAGGTCAACATTGGACTCCTTGGACTCAGTCTTCTGGGCTTCTTACTGCCTCTATACCTGATCTGCTACAGACGGACACTCAACAAACAACAACAGCAGAAAGTGGACGATGCTAAGATCTATATCAAAATCAATGGATCAGATGTGCCAGAGGCTTTCGTCTAGAGAGGAACAGAAACAGACAGAGAACAGAGAAAGAAGATGCTGAGAAACATGGGCAAGCTAATAAAGCATGCACAAAAGCATGGCATCTGTCCACAAATCACATGTTAAGGTTAAACATGTCAGTTTTAAACTTCATCATCAATTACACACTAACAGACTTTAACACCCAGTTTCCCAAATCCTACAAAGAGAAGAAAAGCTAATGTAGCTGTCACAATAATGAGTCCAAGGGACAGTTGGTGAGAAGAAAAATAAAACATGCAGTGAGAATGTGGAAGAAGAGAGAGAAAAGACTGTGAAAGGAATGAGGCCTGAGCCGGCTGTACTCCCCCAGATCCTCAGAACTCTCTCTTTGTTCCCACTTTTTTTATGAGCTGCAGACATGGCCAACTGCTTTCCAACCGCTCTAACACGTCTGCATGAGCAGAAAAAGGTGGATTTTCCTTCTGCAACAACAGCAAGATTGTTTAAAATTACCTTCAGAGACCAAACTCACTGTAATCAGCAGATGATGCTGTTCATGAGTCTGGATCTTATCTCTGTTTGATATAATGACAGCAAATCCTGATCTATCCCGAAAGCATGGTGCTACGTAGCAGTCTATAAATCTGGATTTCTCCAACAGATGGTGTAAAGTACATGTGGAGTAAATTAATGAGTGAAAGAAGAGATATTGCTGGTGTTTCTCAGACAGCTAGAAAAGACAGTCATGATTCTGGTGTTGGATCATTCCTTTGTTTTCATTTTTGAAAGGCTAACATCTGATGACACTACTACTGTAGAGTAGAATATACTGTAGTAATGATAGAATGTCAGTATTTCTGTCAAAAAAAAGATGTGTTTTGTCACAGCAACTTGTTGATGTATTTTTAGAATATTTATTTAATTTTCGGCTTAGTGTTTTTTTTTTGTTTTTTTTTTTTTTTTTACATTTACCAAGAGTGTATTTTTCATGCACCTTTGTGTGAAAAAGCACATCAGTTCAGTGAATGTTAATCAGTAAAAGTTGTTTCCATTTTAAGTCACATGACTCTATTAACATGATACGTAAAGCTTTCCAGTACGTGTG
The DNA here is from genome assembly GCF_933228915.1 of Telmatherina bonti. NCBI lineage: Eukaryota > Metazoa > Chordata > Actinopteri > Atheriniformes > Telmatherinidae > Telmatherina > Telmatherina bonti. Next base: position 21,525,427 of record NC_136628.1, on the reverse strand, counting down.
TCCATAACTTGTCATCATTCAGATGTATTAGCTTGAGCCATCACTTAACCAGTTTGTCTGCCTACTGTACAGAGAAATACAGCACTTTTTTTTTTTTAAACCCATTTTTTCTCTCACACAAACTTGGCTCATTTCAGCACTTTCTCTTAATGCTTCCTTTGGGAAACAGCAGCCTTTTACCTTCAATATGTATTTATTTTCTTTTACATTTCCATCATCAGTTTCTTGGTGTATTTAATTTATGCTGTCCTACTTGGATGTCTAAATATGTACTTTTTTGGTTTACATATAACTCCTTCTACCATTTCACAGAATAATGTAGAGATCCATATATAGTGTGGAAGAATTTGCGCGAGTTAATAAATTCTTTTTCTTTTTTTCCACTGCCAACAAGGCTCTCATTGTTTCAATACAGTTGTGTTTCTTGATTAAAAAAATAAACCAAAAATAACACAAAAACAGCCTTTGTATCATATTTATGATAATATAAGAGGAAAAAACTGTAAAAATCTAATGTGATGTGAGATTTTGTTGCATGGTTGCACTCCAACCACCAACCAGCAGAGGTCAGTGTTACGGAGATGTAGAAAGACAAACCAAGGTAGACTGCACTCCTCTTTAGCTTACTGCTACTTTATTTTGATATACAAACACTTGGCTGACAAAAAAATCATCCCTATGCATTTAAATAAAACTTGGCAGATATATAGATATATTTTGCACAATTTTCAAATATCAAATTAGTCCACATCTATCCAAAAAACTCTCAGTGATCTTCTAACTCCTTATTTTATAAACAGAAATTTTGCAAGGAAGGGAGAAGGAAGTATTTTCATACCATTTATGCCATTCTGGCACCCTCTGTTTCTTGCTACAAAGCTGCTCTTTCTAGGCCTGTCAGGGCTCCGCTGTGCTACATGACACCATGCTCCAGCGGATGGTTATCACTTGACACCTCACCACTTCTCACCACCTGAGACGAGATATGAGACAACATCACTCACATCAGGAAAGCCAGTGCTGGAGCTCTGCTGCTACTGAAAATACAGTCTCATGAACTCACTATGAAGCCAAGAGTGAACTCTTCCCAAACTTCAAAAAACAAAAGCCACTGGCAAGAAAATATGTTTTCTGCCAGAGTGCATGCAGTATTTTACATTGTCAGTTCCTCCCAATTTGTAAAAATTACCTGCTTAGTTTCAGCAAAATGCTACAAACAGACACACAAACTACGATGCTCACATGGTGACAGAAATGCCTTGTAAGGGGAAAAATGCCCATCCATCTGACCAGAGGAATTCATTGGGACCATATAGTGTATAAATAATGTTTTAGAACTGATCTACATGTGGCCTATACATATGGTTCCCTGTCTGGGCATTTCAGCTCCTTCTAACCTCCACCTGTTAAGTGGCGACATATGGCCCCTTTGGCTTGCCATAACATGGATTTGATCTGAAGAACAACAAAATGTGTTGACAGGGTTGACTTATGATATGCAAGCCTTCACATGGAAGAGGTTGTACTGGACCTCATTTCTATTTATTGTCTTAAATAGTTTGGTAATTGTTATCAATGGCTCTGCATGTTTCTTGTGGCAAATCATTATTGATCCATAGGTGAAAAGGGCTAATTCCCATCCAAAACTGTGCCACAAGAAAACATCATAAGTTTGAAGAGAAAATATGCTGACTCCAAAGACAAAGGACGCTTTCTCTTCCTTAGAGTTCACTTCTGTGTTGAAGTGTTAGAAGAACATGTTGCTCTTTAAAAAGCACACACAGCTCATAGATGTATTACTGGCTGTGGAATTACTGCTTATTAGTGACTGGTGTAGTTATGTTAAATCCGCTCTGAAAATAACTCAAAATGAAATTTGGAGAGGTTAAAAACTGTGTGGTGTGTTTTACTGGTGTTTTATGTGTTATACTGTATTTTAACTCAGAAAGTGGGATTTCTGAGTTTCCAGTGGAAAAATCCAGCTAAAACTAAACTGTTGTATATTCATCATATGTGTGAGCTTTATTTTGTGTTTCATGATTGAGTTGTTCGCTTCTTGCTTCTCTTGCTAGTGCTGGGGTTCTAGTCTCACCCCTTGCTGCAAGAGCAAGCATTGGGTCATGTAACATGCTACTTCTTCAGAGAGGATTTATCTTTTTTTTTAACATTTTTGCATAGTTTGTTTTTTTTTGTTATTGTTGTTTTCAAATCTAAACACTTGATTGTATTAATTATAATGTCAAGTTTAATTAATATGTTGATGAATGCAATGAATTTTTTTTCTGTTGCAAGAAATTGTTTTTTGTTTAATCAGGCCCGGCGCTCTTTGTTTTGTCAGTCAAAACTCTAAACAGGCAGGACCAAAAGGTTTCAATGAACACACTGCTATGGTGTTTACATGTGCAAAATAATGCAGAGTTGCTGTTGCTGTGGAGGATAAGCAGTTGTTTTACAATAATAGGGTTGCTGATTTGATCCAAACCCTTGTCAAAGTGCATGAAACTGAAAATTATTATACCCCCAGTAGGTTTCTAATATGTAAATAGCTTTTAGTAAAAGAAAAAGTTTGCTGTAATGAAATAGTCTGGTCAGTGTCCCACAACAACCAGCATAGCCGGTTCTGACTTGAGTCAGATTTGACCTCATTACTAATTCTCTAGTTCCAGCTTGTGAAACTAACTGAAGCAAACATTTATTTATTCCCTTTTGTTGTAGCAAAGTTGCAGTGAAATTGCGCTCTACAGTATTATAAAGCGTTCATATTGTTCATTGTACTTCTTTTACGATTATATTACATTAACTGAATGAAAATGGAGGTGAAAAAACTGTCAACATGCAGCTTGAAATTTTAAGTCGAGAAAATTTCAAACATGCATGATGTGAAGATATAGTGCAGGTCCTTGAAAATAATTAAAACTTTTCAGAAAAGTTGATAAATTCATGAGTGATGCCCTGCTTGTTATCAACAACAGCAACCTGTGTGAAAATCAGGTTACATCTTTATGGGCACGCACAGTTGGGATGCGACATCAGATCACAAGAGGTCACTGGAGACTTGTTGAGATGAACGTTCCTAGTGTCATGAAGCAGCGATGAGGACCTAAAAGCAGACCAGGAGCCAGGATACAGAGCAGAGTTGTTTAATATAAACAGCAGAGGCCACAAACAATAAACTGGCAAGTGAAAACTGAAACCAAGTCGTATATATAAACACAGAAAACACAAGAAGACCCAGGTGGAATGGATAAGCTAAATGAACTCAAGTGAACTAATGAAGAGGAAACAAGACTAGACCGAAAATACAAAGAAACTACAAAATAAAACAGGAAACCAGAACTAAGTAGCATAGAACTTTTGTGATAAGAGGTGTCCATTTGTTATTAGATAAGATTTAGCTTCATAGCTGGGTCAAACCTGGTTTGGTCTAATAAAGTTTAGTTAAGTAACCCATCTTTACAGCTTAATTAGGCAGAATTACAATCTTAAGCATTTCGTGCTTTATCAAATCATTGATAAAAGGTAAAAGCAGCCTGAAAGGATTATAAAGAGGCAGACAAACATTTCAAAACATGATTATCTACTTTTAAAAGTTTTCTTGTGTGTGTGATTACTTTCGGGCAATCTCTTAAATACCCACAAACTATGTTTATTACAGGTGCTAATGGAAACTTTCCATTTTTAGATTACATAAGTTAAGTAACCCATGTCATGTTGGCAAGACAGAAGGATAAATGTTAAATAGAGACTGCAGGAGCTAAAAGCGGTCCGACAGATGAGAAGACAGGAGCATAATAAGCGGATGTTGGCAGACAGATACAGATGCACTATAAATATAGCAGCAGTTTGGTGTTACATAATTTTAGACTCACACTTATGTGCTCACATCCGGGATGTGTGCCTGGATTATAGGGACCTGATGTTATGCCTCATCATGCAGCAGCATCGCATAGACGTGTTGTGGTCCAACGTTTGGTAGAAAGACCTCCAGGGGTGCTATAGGGAGAAGTGCATATCAGCCATTAACCTCTGTGTAGATATCATGACGACTACAGAAGTCACTGCAGGGAGTCAAAGCCTATAAATTCCATGTAGACGGAGGGGCTGCTTGCAAAACACAATGTCAGCCGTCGGTGGCGTATATATTAAAACATAGGAAGTGCAGGAAGATAATCACATCAGATGCAGGACTTTGTTTAAAGGGCTTACGAGCGGATCATCATGTGCTTGTGCCAGCGGTGCTCCCCATGTCATACGCTGACGGTGAACCACGCTTCTACGTCACCGCCGTCATTATGACGCAGCGTGTTGCACACACTTGAGAAAAATGGTTCAGGGAAGCTGATTTATCCAGCTATGTTTCTTTTTTTTTTTTCTTTTTTTTAATCTAAAATCTCATTAAGATAATATATTCATTATAATTAGTTTAATAGATTCTATATGCGAGATTATGTAATTGTGCTGCTTTTTCATTTTTAAAATCTAACTTTTATTTTTATTTTTTTAAATTGTTTTGGTGTTGCCTATTTAGTTTACATACATGTCCACGGTTAAAACCACATTTTCTTTTTTAGTGATTTTTTTTTTAAAGTTTGTTATTAGTAAAGTTTATTTTAAATAACATTTACTAACTAATCCTGAGTGTGTGAAGCCAGCCCACCCGGCAGAGACCACTCCCCGGCTGAACCATCGCTTTCAGTGTGTTCTCTCCGCACAGGACTCGGAGATCTGCGCGCAACAGCAACGCCGCGCCGCGGCCCCGATCAGGAAGTGAATTGGAAGAAAATAAGCGACTGTGGAGGTAGAATGACATAGAGGGGGAGAGGTGGGAGAGAATCAAGCGGAGAAATAAGCGACAATAACGGAAGGAGAGCTCGGCCGTGTTTCTGGAGCTGTCTGGAGCCGTTTTCCCCTCTGGGATAGAGGTCTACTGCACCGCCAAAAAAAAAAAAACAAAAAAAAAAACAAAGAAACAAACAAAAAAATGCTCATAAAAGAATAGTAAGTAGCCGCGAGTGCATGTCTGTGCATGTGTGTGTGTGTGTGACAGAGATGCGTCTGGTTTCGCAGCACTGACATTGTGGCCGGTATCCCGAAAGAGGAATTAAAAAGAGTGTGGGCAAAGTCGTGTCGACATCCCAATGCGTGCCTTCGTGTCCGTGAACATTTTGCTCTCAGTGCCTTGTAGAATCACGCAGTCAATTGAAAGATACATTGTCGGGTGTAGTTGCATCAGCAGCCGGTGCATGGCTGTGCCCTTCACGTCTTCAGCATCACCAGCTCTCCAGTCGGCAAAGTGTCGCTGCGAGAAAATGACGGATGCTGGAGAGGAGCGGTGTGGTGCTGAGGTGGAAATGGCTGGCATAAGCCGCGCCGTGCTCTGCCGTGCCGAGCAAGAGTTCGTCCCTGTGGCCATGTTATTGATGCGCAGTGTTGAAGGTGAAACTACCGATGGAGGGTTCCGCGTTTAGCTCTGGAGGAATGGAGATGTAGGTGCTGAGCGGCCCAGGCTGGGTGGATGGAGGGATGGTCGGAGCAGCTGAGGTGTGGGATGAGCAGGCAGGTAGCCTGTAGGAGGTGGCATAGAGGGCAAATGGGGAGGTTTTTTGAAGAGAGACGCCTGGCTTACGGGAGAATGTGACAAAATTGTATGCTTAGAGGAAGGATTTTTTTTTTTTTAACACCCTGTTCTAAGACGCTGTTCTCTCTCCAGGCCTCTGAGGAGAACTGATTGAGGCCTTCAGATTCAGCTGGTGGTTAGAGGATAAGACAGATGGACAGCAGGTCGATTTGGATCACACTGACAGTCAAATAATGATGTTAGCTTCTTTCTTCATTGGATTGCCCTTACTTGATTTTCATGGTGTCAGAGCTTTGGACTCCTGTTGCCTCAAGGAGAGGTGAAAACCAGTTGTCAATCAGGCATCATTGACATCCTGGTATATTCTGAACCTTTTTTGAATAAATAATCTTTGTCTCCTCATGTTTAATTAAAATGGCTTTTTATACTTTTTCTCTGTCTCTCACAAGGTCAGGGCAAAAAATTGGTGTCAGTGAGGCCCGCAGCAGGTGCTTTTTCAGCTTCTTCAACTCAGATGTTGACAAATATCAGCTGATTTTTACAGGCAAAGATTTGTCAACATGGATTTTTGTCTTGATTTCACATCACGTGTATTTAATCAATAAATGGTTCAGCAAAAAAAAAAAAAAAAAAAAAAAACCCAAAAAAAGGTTCAGGATCAGAGTGATGGCATGGCTGAAGATCTGAAGTGATTAGCGAGAGCCTGGGCTTCAGCAGTCAGCCTGGAAATTAATCGGTCACGATTAAAGGCTGAATGCACTTACGCACTGTCAACACATGGGCACAACAAGACGGCTCCATATAATACACACACACACACACACCAAGAAACCATCAAGGTGATCTGGAGACAAATAATTCATCCACATATTTGCTCTGCACAGCTCTGCTGAACCAGTGACACAAATCACTCCAGGTTTCTTCTGTCTCTTTAGTTTTGATAATTGCAAGACAGCACAAAAATAGACTTTGCACATAACACAATTTTATTCGGTTACACGGAATAGAATCAGAAAGAAGAGACTGAAAAAAGGGATGGAAGGGAAAAGACAAGCAGTACAGGAGGGGTGTTTGTTTTCTGAAGCAAGAGAGACACCTGATCCTCCTTTTAAGACCTTCAGAGCATGGAGAGTTGCAGAGACCGCAAGAAAGACTTCAGTTTTACCTCTTAGAATTGAATTATAACATTTTCGTGTTGTACGTATTTTCAAGGGGTATATAGAATTTGAAAAAGATGAGTAATTTATTCAGTATTTTAACGTGACGGACATCTTTTGAAACTTTTACATTTCCTTATTAATGAAGAACAGAAAGGGGGAAAAAAATTAATCGATATTGTAAATTCAGCCCTATTTTAATCCTGCCATTTGACATTAGTGTGTCTCTGCCTTCCTTGCAGCATCTGGTCTCCCATTCAGGGTCTGCCGGCATGGGACTCAGACCCAGATTACATTCAGTGGCAAGTGAGATGCAGGATTATGGGAATTTGGGCACTCTTCACACACTCACAAAACAATCAACAAAGCCGCATACTGTACATGTGCATTACACAGTATGAGATGCACATGGGTCAAAAGAACGAGGTAGTGCAGCTTGTTTAAGCTGCAGCGACACTAAATGATATAAAAGAGGCCAGATGTGTTTGTGGATGGATTTGCATGCATGTATTTGTGCATATGTCAGTGCTGTTGTGTAGTTAAGGTGCTCTGTCTCAACTATGCAGCTGTTGCTGCTGATCAGTTTTTCAACTAATTATGGATTTGACTAATCATGTTCATCATTGTTCCAAAGTGAATTGCTCACTTTTGTGTTTTGATTTCTTGTCTCACTTGTAATTTGACAGAAAACAAAAAAATGGAATCATGTTAAAGCATCAATGCGGCCACCTGTAGTTTTAAACACTGACCGGACATTATTCAGCATTGCAAGAGCATAACAGTAACCAGAATATGCATCTCAGAGAGATACTGATACAGCTTGTTTGTGCTGCTTGTGAGATACTACACACAAAATGTACATTTTATATTGTGTGATCTGTCAGTGCTTTTCACATGACTTTCATCAGGCCTGTTGCTACTTTGTTAGCAGTGTAAAGAAACTAATTTGTTCATGTCTCATTCTGAGCCAAGAGCAAAATTACTGGAGAGCAATGCCATTCATTTGCTGGTGGTGTGCAACTTATAGGGGCCTCTTGTCAGCCAGCAGCATTTAATACTCTTTTACAGACATCGTAGTAAAACTAAATGAAAATGTATGTGCTTTATAAAGGCAACATGAAAAGAAGAAAAGGAAGACACAAGGGCAGATGAACTGTGAAAGGCATTTGCTAGGATGTACTCACATTTTGAGATGTGAGCTGTTATTTCAGTCGCCACGGCAACATTAGGAATTTTAACTCTAGTCTTTTACTTTTAGTATGTAAATAGTTTATTAATTCTTCTGTTTCCATCCAGTATGTAACTAAATGTGTTTTTCTTTATTGCTGTGACGTGCATGTGCATAATTTTTTTCAGAGAATAAAAATAATTTTGCCATTTAGTTAAAAAAACAAACAAACAAAACAAACTGTTAAAACAATCAACTGTAAATTGCTTATTTCATAGACTAACTGAAGAAAGTTTAGTGGAAATATGTCTCTACACCCCCTGCTGCTGGTTCAGTCCAGCTCAGATGGTGTTTCCAACGAGACAACAGCAGAAGAAATTTGGGGTCTTTGTCTGTGTTTAACAAAGAAGGTAAAGATGTCTCCTCTTGAGTGTCAAGCAGAATGTCTCTGGACTAATCTGGCTTATAGAGAATGGTTTTGACATTGCTACGAAACCAAATAAAACTAAAAAATGTCCTTACATAAATACTCAGAATAAAAAGACAACTAAAACATAATTCAAGGAAAAAAACCAAACATTTTAGTGTCTTTTTTTTCTGTTGTTTTTAGTAACTCTTTACTCTTTCTTCTCTTTCAGTCGAGTGATACTTCCCATCTCAGTGGAAGAGGTGAGTTTATCTCATTACAGTGTGTCTGTGTTGGTGTTTAATATAGCACAAGACTCATTTTACGAACTGTTTATATTTTCATGTAAAACAGAAAATGACGAATCCAATTTAAACATTGGTCAGTTTGAGAAAATTCAATATTTTACAGCAGCAGTGAAGAACCTTTTCCTCCAGATCGACTTGTTGTTGCGTCAACACAGCCAGCAGCATGTTTCACCGTCCCTCATCTCGTTGCCTTTTCGTCATTTCCAGTGCAGTTCGCTCCTCCATTCAGACCTGCATTTCAAATGAGTTACCTGAAACTACTTCCATGACATCACATGTTTCACCTGCCCTGTTACTGCTGCATTATTGGAGGAATAATGTCATCTACCTTTGCGTAGGTTTTTGACACGATAAACACTTAAATGATTTCATATCCTCCCACACTGCAGCTTTAGGCAGCAGAAAGCTGCAATGTGCCACGTCAATGTCAGCTCTCTCACAGGACGCACGGAGGCCAAATCTGAGGCACGAAAACCTCCTCTGATGTTATCCTACATTTATATTCATGCTGCATTAGAGTGCTAAACATTTTCTCTTAACTGTGTTTGGAGTCCTTGGCAACAGATGTCATTTTTTCTTAAACTTGTCATGACATAATAACAAAATATTGATTGAAATGGTAGCAATAACGTCATCATCCCTTTGTTTTACAATGCGGCTAGATGGATCAGTTTGCAGCACAAAGGAGTTATGTCTGTAATTATACAGCTAAACGTGATGTTTTAGTTTGGTGGATTTTTCATAAAAACACTTTTTTTTTATTATGCAAAAAGCAAAAAAAACAAAAAAACCTATATACTAGCTGAGGTATGAGACAAAGAAAATATGCCCTCCTTCAATCTGTTTAGAAGGTTTTATATTTAGGAAAAAGTAAAACATTTACCAGGTCCTTACAAGGTCCTTAAATGAAGTAAAGGCTACAAATAGGAACACATTTAGCTTAAATATTTAACAACTATATCTTGGGCAGCTACAGTCTCCTGCAGTGGTTGTTGTCTGTTTGACATAATCAGTCTCTTGCATCCTTTTTAGGAACTTTAGCTAATTTATTTATTTTTATTTTTTATTTTTTGTATTAGTTCATGGAGGCTTGCAGGTTTTTATTAAATGTACCACTATAGCATTGTAGTCATATTGAGATGCACTTTAACTGGGTGATTGAAACAAATTGATTTTTTTTTCTTTTTCAACCAGTGTTGTATATTTACTGGTGTGTTTGGGATCACTTTCCTGTTGCATGACCCAATTTCAATCAAGCTTCAGCTGTTAGACAGATGGCTTCACATCTGATGCTAGAACTGATGCCAGGTGTTGCGGTCGCAAACCAAGCCCAAATAATCACTCCTCCACCACCATACTTAAGAGTTGGTATGAGGTGTTTTGGCTGTTATGCTGTGTTTTATTTCAGACAAACATGAATTGTGCATTATGGCCAAGCATGTCCATTTTGGTCTTGTCAGACATAATGCTTATTTACATGTAGCCCAACAAACATAAGCTCTCCTTATTTTTTTATTTAAAAAAAAGAAAAAAAAGCATTTTCACATGGCAAGCCGTTCAAACGAGCTGTGTTCTAATTTTGCTGTCATAAATGGCAAATTTGACCTGCAGAAACTTAGATGTAGCTCTTTTTTTTTCTCTATTTCTGCCATTTCTCTAAGCTCCACAAAGTCCGACCTTGAAATAAACTTGCTGGAAGTTCTGCTCCTGGTAAAACTAACCACTCTCTTGAATGTTTTCCTCTTGCTGAATAATCTTTCTTACTGCAGAATGATTGAACCTGAATTATTAAAAATGGCTTTGTAATTCCTCCCACATTAATGAGCAGCTGCATTTGTTTTATTTAAGATCCCTGCTGATGTCTCCTCTTCTTAGTACCAAACTGACAACATGTCTTTTTATAGAGGTGCTCACTCATACTAATGATCAATCAATAAAGTGCCTTTGATTAGCTGTATCTGGACACTACTTACCCTCTTAATTCCCACTGTAGCAGTAGTGCAGCAGTACCTCCCTTTCAGACCTTGTAAGAACTAGATGACTTTTCAAAAAGGCTCAAAATGTGTGTTATTATATGAAACACTACATTCACCTGCTCTCTTTCTACTCCAGTGCTGACTGCTGTTGAAGTTACTACTGCAAAGAGTGAAAGTCAAACTAAGCTTTTACTGCAGATTACATTCAGTGAAAATGCTGTCCTCATGCTTAAGTCCAAACTCTTGATCCTTTTATGCAGTGAGCTCCTGTAATCTATTAATTATTGCCTCTTCAGTCACACCTCTGAATTATGAGGATGCTTCCTCTCAAATAAGGTAAAAACAAAAGTGTTATCTGTGCTTTATGTGTGGGAGAGCAGGACATTCTGTCTGGCACTGTTGGTCAGACCAACCCCACGAGGCAATCTCAGACTTACCCAGAAGGCTTTGCTGTTCTGGCAGCCCATTAATTTAAAGCATATCTACAGTTTGGGTGTGTGTGGTCTCTCTCTCTCTCTCTCGCTCTCTCTCTCTAAATGCCTCATATTCTCTTTTTTATTGAAGAAATCTTATATTTAAAATATGGCATTCCCTTTTTTTTTTTTTTTTTTTTTTTTTTTTACTTTATATCAATCTGCAGTGTTGGGGTGCATTCTTCTTTTCTATTTCTTGACAGTGTGACTCTGGAAAACAACTCATTTAAGCACAAATTTATGATAGCATACAAAAATAACTGTCTGTATACCTGTATAGACTCCTGTTATAAGCAGTGTGTACTGCAATTTCAGTCTCAAAGTCTTGACTGAATTTTCGCCCTATCAAATCAGTCATGTTAACAGTTTGCTTCTGTTGTGTTGGCAATCCACAATATACAAGTTATTTGACATGAGAAAAGGACTAGCTTTACTGTTTATTCTGCCATTTTATTGTTATATATACAGTTTGCAGACATATGCAAGTATTTCACTCACACATAATGAAGGAGTATCCAACCAACACAGATGAGCTTAAGTTATACTGGTGTACACCTTTCAGACATGGCTCCATGCATATAGCTGAGAAGTTGTTGACAACAAGACATTTAATTTCAAACTATGACAAAGCCGTAAAATGAGAATAAACAACATTAAAAGCGAAAAGTGCAGGTAATACTGTAGTTGCACTGGACAAACTTAACTATTTTACTGCTTAATATGAATCCACCACAAAGCAACTATTTATTCTCTAAGACTTATGTATTTTCCTAAACCTCATTGTTCTGTAAGCACACTTTTCTCGAGTGGCAGGGATGTTTATTTGTTTGTTTCCAAACCTTTCCAAAGCAGTGCAAAGTGCTAAAGCAGAGCACATGCAGAATAATGCCAGAGCCTTGAGGCTTGACTGATTTACCAGCAGTGAAAACACGAAATGATCTCATTATCTTGAAGCATTTACAGTTTTTCCATATTCATTTACCAGGAAAATCTATTAACAATGTAATGAAATGTTTTTGTTTTTTTTTTTCATTTTTGAAAGAAGTATTTGTTATTCTTGTTTTTCCCTCCTAATGCCCCCCAACTACTTTTAAATGTAACCTTTCCAAGTAAAAAATCCATCAAAGTCTTGCTTAAGCACTTGCATTCTTACATTTAAAATGTTGGAGAAAACATTTAATATATCAAAATCTTCAGTTTGAGCTTTTACATCAACAACTGATACCTGGATATATATATTAAAAAGATCTTCTACATAAACAGCACAGTCTACCAAAGATGACACAGTAGCTTTGTTGTACGTGTAAATATGTAATCCATTACACCTTAACAGTCTGATTTCACAGTAAGTTTTTTGGCACTAACAAGTAATGAAATAGAAACAATAATCCTGAGGCTGAACAAAAGGCTCATTCAGACTTCATCGATTTATTCCATCTATGCGGTGTTGTAAGTGTGCTCTGGTTCAGCTTTGTGCAGTGCTTATATGATGGATTAGAGGTGATTAAGAAATGAAAGAAGCCATTGTGCCATGTTTAAACAAACACATGCTCACTGTGGATCAAAAAGATGGGGGATGAGATGAAGATGTGGGATGTAAGAGGAAAAAAATACACTGCTTTTAAGACAACACCAGCTGGGGACAAAAATGTCACTAAATTTATATAGGAATTGGAAAAAATTGCAGAGTACAATACAAAGAATTATACAATAATTAAATGATCTAAGTCACTATGTAAGATTGAAATAGTCAAAAAACATAAAAATATGAGTGTGACTAAAAGGTAAAAAGCTGTGGAAAAGGGGGTATGCATATTATATTATGCATATCAAAATACAATAACATTAAAAAAAATCATCTGGTTCTAATCAGCAAGTGTGAGCATATCTTTATGTGTAGACATTTTGATGGTTCAATGTGCGTTGACACAATGCAGAGCAGGAGGAGAGATATCAGCACAGATCTAATACAAGATACTGTTTCTGTCCATTAATCAGGGATAGGTTGTAAAGTTATTTCCAAACAAGTTGGAGTCATTCATACTTTAATAAGAACAATTAGTTACTAACAGGAAACATTCAAAGCGTAACTTCCTTTGTATGGATATTCCAGCTAGCTCACCTCAAAGCTAACCCTGCAATGTAAAAAAAAACCAAAAAAGGTACTGTTAAAAAAAGAAAGAAAAGTAGAAAAAACCCACAATTACTGCATCTGACATGTAACTGTGTAAAACAGGTGGTATATCTTATTAGTTTCCCCAGAAAAAGATTCCCTTTGCTAAAAAAGAACATGGCAGCTTTTTTAGGTTTAGATTGGCAAAGCTGTAGCCAAACAAAGCACATGTTGTCTAGAAAAAATTAGATGACACCTAAAGTTGAGATGTAATGTCATAATGCACGGTGTTCATATCTGGTGAAATCCAAAAATAGCATGTCGGCACAAACACTTCGTACCAATTGTCAAGCACGATGGTGGAAGGGTGATGATTTGGGCTTGTTTGCATTCACAGAACCTGGATGCCTTGCAGTATCTGAGTGAACCATTTCCTCTGTAGTGCAAAGTATTCTTAAATAAAAAATGTGGCCCATCTGTCCGACAGCTAAGGTTTAGCTGAAATGAAGACATTCAGCAGGACGATGATTCCAAGCGGCACCATCATAACATTTGAGAGAATGAAAAAGTCCTGAAGAAAATTACATGAATGACTTCAAGCTATTAGTACTGAAGGTTGCAAGAAGCTTGAAACAAGTGTTTCTTATTTCTTTCCTTCAGTACATTCTGAACTATACTTTAACCTGCTGTTTTGTTTTTCAGTACCAGGTTGGCCAGCTGTACTCCGTGGCCGAAGCCAGTAAGAATGAGACGGGTGGAGGTGAAGGAGTGGAGGTTCTAAAAAATGAACCTTATGAGAAAGATGGAGAGAAAGGACAGTACACACACAAAATTTACCATTTGCAGAGGTAAGCATTTGTACAGCGGATTATAAATGACCAAGGATATAGAAGAGGTTCATAGAAAGTTCACTTAAAAAAAAATCATCTATTTATCCCTTGAGGCATCTCTCTCTCTCTCTCTCTCCCGCTCGCTCGGTCTGTCTCACTATTTCTTGCTTTATATGCATTCATACAATATTACATCACTTTCAGGTCTTTTTGGTTCACTTGTTTAGTTAAGTCAGCTGAAACCAACTTTCAGATCTGTAGAAGGAGGTAAACATTATAGTAAATATGCTTATTTCTTACCAACTAGGATTGGACCTAGTTGGACAAGATTGGACCGAGGGGGAGACCAAACTAACTAGAACCACTAGTTGGCATTGTCATTTTTTAGCCAAAAATTTTGGTCTTTATTTTGGAATTAGAAGCTCTAATATAAAAATTATCCCTACCTTCCCGTAGATAAGAATCCCTCCTAATCACTTGTTCTTTATTTTATTTTTGAATGATCTGAAATTTTAATCAAAATATGTCCTTAACTTTTGGAGTTTTGAGTTGCTAACAGACAGACAGACAAACCAATGTCAGTGAATACATGACCTTTTCACCAAAACCAAAACTCCATGAAATTGTAACGGTGCGTTACTGCTTTCAGCTAAATGTTACAATTAGCATGTGGAAATGATCCCAGTGACATGGTGACCTTAAGCAGGTATTTATGTTTCTCACAGCTTTTACTGCTCTTAATACATCAGCTCATCTCTTTATAAGTATGTGTTTATGCAAAGCATCCTCATGAGGTGAAACTGATCTTTTCTGTAAATCTGATTGTGACAATAATGTAGGGAGTTTTACATACATGTTGGACTCTGGTCTTCCCCTCTTTTATGTCCCTGGAAACATTTTGGTTGTGTGTGTAATTTAAATCTCAGGTCTTTATTTGCATTTGTGAATATCTGCTCATTATGATGGAGATGTTCTCTCAGTGTAAGTTTGCATAAACCCTGTTTCTGTGTGTCTGTATGAAATTAATATTTTAAACAAAAAACAGAATATGAACATACAGATATTAGCATCCATTTATATTGTTGATTGGATTGGAGATTAATATGTGCAGAATATAACAAAATAGCATTATTTTATTCTTCTGATAGCAGTTAATATAATATTATATTATTATCATTTTTAATAATACATATTTTTTCTCAATAAATAATCATGCAAAGTACTTTATTGGAAAAATTATTAGATGATTGGTTCAAGAGAAAAACTTGAGCATTATGACTCAATTAGTTTTTGTTTGCTGTGATGGACAGGCAACCTGTCCAGGGTGTACCCTGTCTCACGCCCAGTGATTGATGGGATATTCTCCAGCTTCCCCATGAGCCTGAATTTGGACTAAGTGGTTAGGAAAATGGATGGATGGATTGTTTTTGTTTGTGTTTTTTTAGACACAGAAATGGGCTGAGGTGAAGCAATTTCTGTGTAAATTAATCGCTCACACCTAAAATTAAATTTGTGTTATCTCTGATAAGTTGTTGGTAAAAAAAAAAAAAAGTATATGAATAAAAATATTCAAAATGAATATTACATGTTTGTTAAATCTTCACTTTTGTCTCCTGAAGTAAAGTGCCGTCATTCGTCAGAATGCTGGCTCCCGCTTCAGCTCTCAACATTCACGAGAAAGCCTGGAATGCATACCCTTACTGTCGCACAGGTATACACATCCACACACTCACACACACATATATACACCTTGCTATAGAACAAATTTAAGTTATAAAAATTATGCAATTACTCTAATTCAAGTTTAAATCTGATTAACAGCAATTGCATATTTAATGTGTTCACATGAAAAGTAACTTTCTTTTGATATTATTGAGGATACTATAGTACAGTGAAAATGGTGTTCATCATCGGGATACTCACAGTTTCCACTGTTTGCTATTCCAGTTATATCTTTATATCTTACCAATTCTAGCATAATGTGCTTTTAAACAGATGTTCAATGTTCAACAACTTGGATAGGGTGTTGAAATGCATAACAATCCCTGTTTTTATCAGTATGCTCAAGCTTACATATCTATGAAAAAGAACTAATTCTTGGTTCCTTTAAACCGGAATATTTACATGCTTAGCAACAACCAGGACACACAAATATAAACATACTCATTATAGCGCTTTGCTAACCATAGGAAATATTGGTGCTCAGCATCATCCAAATTTTCTTCCTTGAAAAGTGTGAATAAAAAAACACCCAAATGACTCCAGACCAAAAATGCTGTCATGGATACCTCTCTCTCCCTCTATCTTCTCTCTGTGTGCCTCTGTGTCTCTGTCACCTTGAAGGAGTAGTTGAATAATTTACTATGTGTCCAGTGAGAAGGGCCGTGCAATCACTCGAGCCTTGTGGCTGAGATCACACACACGCTACCAGCCATCAGACAGCCATCTGTCACACTAACACAGTCAAAGGCCCAACCTGAGTCTTTATACAGAAGTTTCACTGACCCCAGTTTTTCTTTAAATGATGAAAATAACAAAAACTGGGCCGCTAAGTTTTCAGAAATGTTCCATATTTCCATTCATTTTGTGTTTCTCTGTTTTCTCCTACACTTTTCTACATCTGGCTCTGCAGTTATCACTGTGAGTATTTTCTTTAGTTTGTTTATGCTTATAAGAATACAGAAACACGCACATAGAGGGGGCAAGTTAATCTGAAAGCTGAGAGAGAAATGTGATCGTTTTCAGTGACACAGCAGAAGGGAGAGTTAGACGCCATGACTCTGTGGATGCATGTGTGTATTGGTGTGTGAATAGGACAGGACGCTGACCCCCATCAACTAAACTTTTTATGGCTTTTTAGAAATGATTTTGTAGAACAACACTTTTCTCATCATTTAGGATCACTTCTCTTTTGTCTGCAGAACGAGTATATGAAAGATAACTTCCTGATCAAGATTGAAACATGGCACAAACCTGACCTGGGACACCAGGAAAATGTTAGTCTTTTTTAATTGTCATTTCACACATTTAATAGTTGTAGCTCTGCAAATATAGAAACAATCCTCTTGTTTTTTTATTTGATCAATTACAGAAATAAGAGGATTGTTTTTGTATTTTATCAAACCATTTGTGGAATACAAAAACTATCCTCTTGTTCATTTTCGTAACTACAAAAATATCTGAAAATCATTCTGAATTATGCTTGTTAAATCAAAAATGTATCCTGTAAATAATTTTTACTTGGAATTATCGTGGTTGTGTTCCAGGTACATGGCTTGGATGCAGAAACCTGGAAAAAGGTGGATGTAGTCTATATTGATATTGCAGACAGAAGCCAAGTGGAGCCAAAGGTGGATATGCATGTGCAAAATCTATGTTGAGATGATGACAGCAGCTCTGATACTTCATAGGTCACCATTCAGTTTTTTTTTCTGATTTCTTATCTCAGGACTACAAGCCAGAGGAAGATCCTTGCAAGTACAAGTCAGCAAAGACAGGACGAGGGCCTCTAGGTCCAGACTGGAAGGTGCAGTGTTTTGTCTTTTTCTTTTAGTGGAGGAAATTAAACTGGTATTACTGCTGTACAAGTGTTGTTTTTACAGCAGGAAAGAAAAACTGCATCAAAGCGTTCAGCTTTCAGTATCTGAGTGTTTGTCTCTAGATTACGTTTCATAGACATTTAGGCTGTTACACCACTGATAAGGGAGGGATTTAGAGTTACGAAACTTCTCCAACAGTGGACTTATTGACTCCTTTTATTACAAACTAAGTATCCCAGAACCTTAATTGGCTTTAATTGTTTTGACATGTTTTTGAGGCTGCAAATTTGAAAGGTCTGAATGCATGTGTATAGGAGTATAATATGTGCCTCGGAATTTACAAGATTGCAGTCGAAGCATCTTCACATAATATTTCTAACAACGTTTTGCTGTTTCACACACTATTAATACTATTTATTAGGATTATTTCTGATGTTTTGCTCAAGGTGGATGTATCTGTTGTAGAGGTTTTATTGTAGACTAGTGAAAGAAGTAGAAAGTGCATTAAAATACAAGTTGTTTGGCATTTATTTAAGATCTACTTCAATGTGGATCAGATACACGGAAACAGAGGAAAGCTGAAAAATGCTTCTGTTTTATTCTCTGCTGGCGTGCAACATTGCATGTGTCACAGGGAATGAGATGCTACTTTCAGTAATCATTATGTAACTTTGGTTCAGACTTGATACATTATTACATTTTAACTCATTTAAATCTGCTGCACAAACAACCCTTAAAACCTCTGTTAGTTTGCTAAATTAAAAAGAAAAAAATCAATTAGAAAAACAAAACACGTAGATACATGTTGCTTAGCAACTATGATGTTAAGCTATTTCTCTGAACAAACATTTTGCCATAATAAAGTCAAAACCACCACTCCATTCAGGGACTCTAAGACAGTGCTGCTTATCATTTCCCAGATATTTAGTTTTATTAATGTGATTAAATGGTTTTCTATATATAGATCTGGAAAATCAGAAAAGCTTTAAAAACATTTTGCCAGTATGCTGATGTTAATGGGCTCGAGAGTTAGAGGTTTACTAAACTTCCTGATACTGCATCAAACATCATTAGAAATATGAACTGAAAATGTAAATATGTTAATGTGTGTATATGTGTTTACACACAGAAAGAGCTCCCTAACAAGAAAGACTGCCCACACATGTGTGCCTACAAACTGGTCACCGTCAAATTCAAGTGGTGGGGTCTGCAAAATAAAGTGGAGAACTTCATTCAAAAGGTTTGTTGTCCGTGAATTTATCACTTAGTCATCGTAGCTTCCAGGAAGGCATGGGTCAAGCTCAGTTACTTCTGGACATATCGCAGATCAAGTCAGGAAATATTTGTTCTTTTCCTGAATTTCAAAAGCACATAACATACGGTACATCCTCACAATTTTAGTTATTGGTGGAAAAGTACAACACTTTATTATGTTGCTCCTTTTTTCTTACACCAGGCCTAGTCAATGACCAGGATAGAGAAAGGTGGAACTTAACATCTGATATAAGAAAAAAAAAAAAGCCACATTGCAACTTTTTTGTTGTCTTTTGTTTCCAAACAGCAAGAAAAGCGCTTGTTCACTAATTTCCATCGTCAGCTGTTCTGCTGGATTGACAAGTGGATTGAACTGAACATGGAGGACATTCGTCGCATGGAGGAAGAGACACGCAAGGAGCTTGATGAGGTAAACAAAAAATCAAAGCACAGATTGCTGAAGATCATATGTTGCACCCTTTATTTAGTAAAATGCATCTTTTTAATAACAGGCTTAAGTAAAACCAGATAATGCAGTCTTAACATGCCACCACACAGGCTGAAGTCATGCACTCAGCTTATAAATGTTGATGTGGACACTTTCTGTTCTCGTGTGTGTCAGATGAGAGTGAAGGACCCAGTGAAAGGGATGGTTGCTCTAGAGGACTGAGGTTATGTTGGACTGTGAATGCTGCTGCTCATCGGGTGAGTAGAAGGGAGCTGTAACCTCACGTGTCTTTGTTGGTTAATCACTGGAAATCAACAATCTAAAATGTGAATTTAACGTTATTTGAGGCAACAAAAGTAACTGTAGAAACAGAGCTACACAACAATTCAAGCATGAAAAATATGTAAAGAACTATGTTATGAAATTGTATTTTATACAGCCGCAACTCTCCTTTCTGTTCAGCACTGATCCCATTAAGCAGAGATGTAGATGAATTTTCAGTTTGCAATTGTTGGAGATATCATGAGCAAACCACAAGTTAATTTCCATGTATTATGTTGTTTTTTTTTATAGATCTGATACATTTATAAATCACAGTTTTTAATGTGAAGCTTTGTCAATTATGTACACAACTATTGTTTTGCCAACAAGGCTTATCCAACAGGTAAAGCTCTTAATCCACAGTTCTTCAATAACGCAGTATAAAACAGTACAAGGTGACATTTACTGTCAACTATTCAGAGACCAAATTTAAGACTCCAAGTTTTATTTCTTTTTATTTTTGTTGACCATTTACTTTCCTTCACCTTTGTTCTTTGTTTTTTTTTGTTTTTTTTGTTATTCTGTCTAATTGACAGGAGATATGAGCATTTCCTTTACAGGACACAAAAGAAAAAAAGTCTTGCCAATCTGAACAGTTTTTCTTTAATATTTGAATGTATTTGTTAAGACATGTTAAGCAAATACAGTTGGTAATAATTTGACTCTCCACATCAATTACCAGTTTCATTATCATCACCATCGTCTCTGTTTTTACCTTTAGTCTATTGCTTGTTCATTATGTGTGTTACATAGGCAGTTCTGTGGTCTTAAGTCCTCAGAAAAATATGTCAATTTCTCATGTTTGGCTACATAATCTTTAGTTTGTTATGCCAGAGTTTTACAGAAACATCTGCGTATCTTTACATGGTCCAATGGAAAAGTGTTTAATTTCAGACAAGTTTTAGATTTTCCTGCTCCAGCGCCGCCTTATTGGCATTATATCTATAAACTTCTTACCAGTTGCTGACTTTATGTATCAGTTCTTCTGGCATGAGACAAGTTGTATAATGATAAAAACTACCAGCTTATCAGACAAGGATAGTGCCTTGTTTCACTTTATCTCTTTCTCTCTCTTATCTTTCAGACCAGAAAACCCAGACACCAGCGAATTCACGTCCTCCTTTTTCTCTAAACTGATACGTCTGATCGGCTGCCCAAATCCCTCCTTCTGCAGTATAGTCTGGTTTTCAGGGACCTGGACCCAGTACACTCCCAGTTTTCAGCTGATCTTCTCCAGTCCATCATTCCTCCCTTGATCCCCATTTGTTCTATGTTTATTTTATCCATCTAATGTCCTCATCTGATAAAATACTCGGAGGCCTCCAGTAGCAAAATTGTAGATCTTGTCAGTCAGTCCTCTCTTTCTCTCTTAAGAATTTATGAAAACTCCAGAGAATAGAGTTTATCTCTGCAGTTTAGGATTTATTTCTACTTGAGATATCACAAAGGTGTATATAAACAGTATACAGTATAACAGGGGAGGTAAATAGTTGTATTGAAGTATATAAATATATATTAACAGGGTTTTTAAATTAAGTTTGTCTGTAAGTTTGTCTGTGAATGTTTATTTTTTTCCAGATCAATCTGTGTTTGCTCGGTGTTGCTTTTAGGATCCTGTTGTTAAATTCATTTTGTCTTTTTTTTTTTTTTTTTTTTTTTTTGCTCCTGGTACCCCAGGTACCAGGTATCCCCCTCCCCCCGCTTTCTAGTTGCTTTATGCAGTATTTCCTTTTGTTGTTGAAGTCTAGAAATCCCAACTGAAAGGTTGGGATTGTGTTCAGAGTGTTGCATTGCCTCTGCTATCAACTTCCAGACCAACCAGAAAATCTTTTTCTTTCCCTTTTCCCAGTACCTGCCTTCATCTGCTGAGGCATTTGTTGGCTTCTCCGCAACGTTGTGCATTTGTGAGCGTGTGCACGCTTCTGTTTGTGTGCTTGTGTGCGTTTCTGTAGCATCGTTAGGTCAATAGTTCCAGTTATATTTTCCTTTCAACAAGTCATTTCTAGCTCTTCAATGACACCAGGCTGCCCAGGCTGCTTGAACACAAAGTAGTTATGCTGCAATGCAAAAAGACTTAGAGACAGATAGTTTACAAGGATGCACAGAAGGTGTAAACCACTCTGCAATGGGAACTTATAACAGACAACTAGAGCAGCCATGAATGAGTTTTTCTGTGACAGTGACATGTGCTTCACGTGCTGTCATATTGTGTCATCTCCAGTGGATAAATGTTTTTATCCAGGTACAGCAATAACTACCATGACACATTGGTCTCTCTTTTCTCATTGCAAATCTATTCTGTTTAATCCCAGCTTGAGGACCGTTCTAGCTAAAGAGAGCCCGAGCTGAATGTCAAGAGCGGATAAGCTGTTGATAAATAACTTATTAAATGCTGGTTTTAAATGTGTCAGTGTTTAAATGAGGTGCTTTTTCTCCTGCTGGTATCTGAAGCTTGTTCTTTGTATTTGTGTGTTTTATTGTTTTTGGTATATGCATGGGTGTGAATGAGTGTATATGACGGATATACAGCGGCAGAAAGCTGATGCTAGCTAGGTAAAGAAGCGTGAAACAGCAGACACTATCCTCCCTCTTGTCCATGTCTGTTGACCTCCTTTGTCTTGAATTACTGTTGTTGTTTTATTCTCCATCTTCTGTTTACCTCACATCCAGCACATAATTCAACTGCGTGGAAACCTTAAAGAGTGAGCAACAGATAATAACAAAACGCTAAAAATGTAACACTGAATTTCCTTTTCCCCCAACTGATATATATTTATATATATTTGGATTTTATTTCGATAAAGAATCATCTTAAAAATTAGCTACATTTCTACATTTTATATGAAAGATATTAAAGCAGATGTTTTGCCCAAAATTACTAATATAAATTCATTTATTTTTTTCACATAGCCTGTATATAAAATTAAATACTATGTTCATTTTAAGTGACAAAATCTTTTAAGTCTACTTTTTTTATGTTGGGAAATGTATGCACAGCAATTTCTATGACAAAAAAAATATCCCTCCACACTTGTGTGGAGTTTAACTAAACGTAAAAAATTTAAAAAAAAACAAAAAACCACTGTTTGTTTATAGGGAAAATTATGAGATTTAAACTCAAATGTTATTAGTTACAACTCTCAATTTACATATATTAGGTCTACGATCTATATTTAATCAGTATATTTAGGCATTTTAAGGTTTTTATTTATGTGTGCAACTGTACAGTTCTTGCACTACAAGGACTGCCTGCAGCTGCATATTTCCCACAGCCCCTGAAATAGGATGAGTCATCACTATTTTGCTAAAAAATTGACACAAATTCCTAAAATACAAATGTGCTTCAGCACATTTCCTATAATTGTAACCATACTATTCTTATCTTAACTTCATATATACTTCGTGTGTGTATATATATATATATATATATATATATATATATATATATATATATATATATATATATATATATATATATATATATATATATATGTGTGTGTGTATATATACATATATGTATATATGACACATTTTCTGTTGCCTCCTCTTTGAAAATACCACTGGCCCTGGATGCCCACCTTGTCCACCTCTGTGTTCATCAAGCATCTCACTCTGTGTCTGTGGGGTTCCCAACTGAATCATGGAGATATGTGGATGTACTGTATGTACTGACCTTGTAAATATTAAATAAATTAATGTAGATGAACACATATATATAGATGAGACTGTCCTGCCAAACCTGCAGCACCCATCCCCCCAAACATGATCCACTTATTCCATTGCTAAATGTTAAGCAGTAGACAAACCACAATGACTTCCATGTCAGTATCACAGAGATGAAGACTTCTCATGAAGTCACAGTTGCTAAAATTAAGTGCTGATAAGAAATTTGGAGATTTAACATCAGCTGTAGTTAAAGAAGCATTCTTACATATTGCTATGAGCAGATCGGATTGTAGGAGTTGAATTCTGGGATTGGTTATTAGGAGAAGGAAGTTAAAGCAAAGGAAAACCATGTCCACTATTATGTCGCCCCACTGAACCCTCACATGGACCATGTCTCATTGGCAGGGCAGTGTATAAATATATATATTTTTGTTCTGAATGTTGTTGTACCTCTGTTGTCAGTCTCTGAACTACACTCCCTTCTCTCACGGAAAGGAACATGTAACGGCAGTTTGCATCAGATCCATATTATTGGCTGATGGTAGTCGGCTCAAAGCAGAGCCTCGGTAAACCCTGGACTCTTCCTTTCTGTTGTTAGCGATGGGGACTGAGGGGTTATTCTACATGTCAGAGCTGTTCCAGCTTCTAGAGTGTTAAAGTTTATAGCTACACTGAATAAAATAATTTAAGACAATTGAACGTAGTTGTTTCCTAAAATACACTGACAGTAGGTCCATTTTAAAAGCCTAAATATCCTGACGTGTGAGAGTAAATGTTTTAACAGAGACAATCTCATAGATACCTGTTGTTGGATTCCTTGATTTATAATCAAAGAATGAGGAAACCAAATGAATCCAAAATCCCAAACTGTTTTTAAATCTATCTCTCTGTTTTGCTCTCACTCCTGTTAACTTGTCTCCTATTTTCTTTCTTTTCTTGTGAATTTGTGCCTTTTGGTCATCTTATTCTCAAATTACACTACTGTACATTGGAGACATAAAGAAATGAATAAAAAGAAGCAAAGCAACTGTACAAGCTTTAAGTGTGATGTGACTTATTTCTTTTTCCATGCACACGTTCTGAGATATCCTGAAATAGTATTGGCAATTTATGAAACTATTTTATTGCCTCGCACCGCCTTTCAGGGTGTCAAACCTGCACAGTTTATGTAAGACAAGTAAATGATGTCCAGATATTTAAAAGTAGAAATGTTAATAATGAAACATTTGATGGATTTAGGAGAAAATTGTAGAAATTACTGCAGTTTCTGTCGCTGAGCCCCAACCAGGACTCGCTTTCTTTTATCACTTTTATTGTTCACTTTTTGTTTTCTTACTTGGAACTTTTGAAGTAAAGCATGTATAACATACTATAACTAATTCTGATTAATGAACTGGAAGGTGACATCTGCCAATATATTTTTCACTTTTTTAGTTAAGTTCCCCCTAAATACTGGACCAGTACAGGATTAAAATATTTTTTGTTTCTGTTGATTTTTCAAAACAAAGCAGATGGCGTGAAATAAAGCTAAGGTTAAAAAATAATAACACAATCTTTTACCTCAAAAATCTTTTCCACTTTTTGGTAACTTTATAGAAATAGCTTTTATGTTACAAAACAACCCTAAAATGCCTTACAACAAAATTGTTGGACTCATGTTTGTTTGAAACAACTATGTCATCACAGCCTTTTGTGTCAAAGTATTAACTACTCCAGGGATGCTGTTATTGTTCTTGATATTTATTACAAGTTCTGCTGAAGCAAAATAAATGTAATCAAAAGTAAATCAGAGCAGCTTCCATACAAATTCCATACTGTTGGAAAAGTTGAGGATTATATACGTACAATTAAATCTTTACTGCAATGAATAACATGCGTCAGTGTGACTCTACACAAACAGAACTGTGTATTCACGAATGCTTTCTCACTGGGTTGTTAACCAACCTGGGATAATAGCTTGATCCGATGTTACGCTTTAAGTCTGGTGTGGGTTGTGTGAGGAGAAACTTGTGCACAGAAGGGGAGCAGCTCAAATCCAGGTTACGCCACTGGAACAGAATAAAAAAGACAAACAAGAGGGCTCCCGGAGAGTAAATCAAGCTCTCCATATACTCCTTCAGAGGACTTTGCCATCTGAACAATTCAACACAAGAGCAACAGACAAACAAAGGTAAACCTTAATTGTTTTCCCCCAACTTTCAGCTTCATTTGCTTTAACTTTAGGTACTTTAAAAAGAAAAAAAAAAAATTTAATAAAACACTAAAGCTTCTCATAAGTTATAATAACCATAATCTGAAGTAAATTTTTGAATCTAGCTCTTTTTTTGTTTGTTTTTTTCCTACATCTTTTAACAGATTTAAGTAAGTCAATTATTTGGTCAATGTCAAAAATTTCCTTTTTTTTTGCTACTCAGAGCACTGACAGTACTCAAGAGTCACAAACCAAAGAGAACAGTAATAACACCTGGACATTTAAGATTTAGCCTTTAATAATCTTTGCAATCAGACCCTGGGGAACAGCGATATAGGGTTATTTTAATACATTTTTTATCTTTCATTTTGTTCTCGTGGCTGTTTTTAGCACATTTTGTTGCCGTACAGTCATTTTGCATCCAACCTGTTCACTGAAACACAGAGGTCATGTGGGCTCTAACCCCGTGGGTCCTTCGTCCTGAAACTTTGATCCTGGTTTGAACTAAATGCAGCTGTAATTATAATGAAACCCTTACTGAAAAATCCATATGTATATATATATATATATATATATGTATATATATATATATATATATATATATATATATATATATATATATATATATATATATATATATATATATATATATATATATATATATATATATGTATCCATCCAGCAGGGAGAAAGCAACTGTAATGTTATTAATAAGTCTGTTTCTAGCATTAAAGCTCATAAAAGTCTTGTATTTAGCCATCTATATATATGAACTTATGGCCACAGGCATCCACAATCTTGAATTGTACCTGTGTGCAGTGTGCGTTTCAAGTTTATTGAATTGTTTATATTCCCTAAATAAAATGAATGTGAAATTACTGTTTGCGATACTTCCTCAATAACAAATACTTGTCATGTAGCAGCAACGTTTGATCATGCTTTATTATATAAAACATGAAAATGCCTCAAGTGTCTTTGTTTTTTTGTTTTTTTTTATGTGTGATCTTCAGAGCACTGTCACTTTAATACAGTGAAGCTGACCGTGATCTGAGGTGATTACAAAGCCATTTTAGAAATTAGTTTCAGGAATCCCTGTCATGTCTGGCTTTGGTTATTTCTGTGACATTTTTATGATGTCCATTCTGCACTCCTTTTCAGTTGACTGTAAAAGGGGATAGTGTTTGTACTTTATAAGTTCTTTCTTTTTTTTTTTCTTTTTTTTTTTTTTTTAATTACAATTTGCCTTTAGAAAAGTGTTTGTGTGTTTATATGTGCCTGCAGACAGGACAATGAACACTGGAAGTTTTCAAAGTGGTGGGAGAGACAAGTACCGGTAAGAGCAGCAGTTTTTCTTGTTGTTATTATTGTTATTAGGATTATTTTTTGCTCACTGGTATTTAAGAGGAAAAACCAGAAAGTAAAGAAAGAGATTGGGGTAACAAGAAGAAATACACGATGAAAAGGATGAATGCAGAGTCCAGAAAATGAATTACCTAATCATCAAAAATAGCTAGTGGCTGTGTTGGCCTTGTCTTCGCAAGACTCTGAGATAAAACTTAAATAATCTCCCATTCAGCCTTTTAAACAGCTCTCCCCACAACACTTGCTCAAAATTGCAACCTGAGACACTGCAAGTTACCCACTATTAGACTGCAACCTCTGCTTTATAAAAAAAAATATTGTTCATTCCATGTTATCCAACCACAGTTATCTAAATGTAATACCTTCTCTGTGTAATGATTTGTGAGTATACCAGGTTCTTTAGCTTTTGCTCTTTAGAATAACTTACATAACGCCAAACATAATGTAATCTGATTCATTTGTACTGTACACGTTTATTTAAATCAAGGGTAGGTAAGTTCAGGCCTTGAGCGTTGAAGCCCTGCAAGTTTTAGATGTTTCCCTGTTTCACCAGCCAAGATTCAAATGAATGAATCAATTAGCAGAACATGATAAAGTGTTGGATAAAGTGTGTTAGATCAAGAAAACACCTAAAAACTGCAGGACTGCAGTTCTCTAGGACATAACTTGCCTACATCTGACTTTAACCATAATCAGCCTATTTAGTCATTTGAATGTTGAGCGTCTATCAGTCGTCATTGCTTTTATATAATTTTGTCCAGAGTTTAAAATCCAAGAAAAACATTTGTAATAATGCTCTGTTCTCCAAACAACACCAGCAATTCAGGAAAACAGCTAAAAACTTGAGTAACCAGTTATTCAACCGGTTTAGTTATTTTTAAATCATTTTTGCCTACTTAATTCTGCATCTCCCAAAGCTGCAGATGCAATCTCACAGTATTTGTGGTTTTGAAATGTTTAAACCATTAATTTTCCGTCACCACATTTCCTCATTGCTTCATGTGGCGCCAAATCTCTTATGTAAAACAACCGCTACAAAATGTTTTGCAACATTAGTCAATTACAAGTATTTGGGCTTTTGGTATAAAAATAAAACGTTTTAATGCTTCATGTAAAACTGTGTTTAATCTCCATCTTCACAAAGATGACCTCTCACCCACATAAGGAATGGCTGGATTGAGGCCAAAAGAAGCTAATGACATTGTGAGCTGCAGTTCCCCTCACTAATGCATGAGTGTAATTGTTGGATTTCATGAAATGTTGTGTGTGCTCAGCCGAAAGAGAGAGTGCTAGTGGTAAACCTCTTAGGGATCCAAAGGGTTACCTAGGTCTTGCAACAATACTCACAGTGATGGGGGATCAAGCTCCACTTCTCCTCTTCTATCCTCAACAATACACACTCACAGGAAAACTCGTGCACATTCACATGCCTGTCTCCTGCCTGCGATTAGCCCCAAATCTCAGTCGATCTTGCCAACATTCCTGAACTGACCCCACTGCTTTGTCAGACGTTGCTTCATCACAGCATGACCACAAAGGAGTTGACCAGAGGAGAGACTGCACCAACACGGATTCCCTTCGCCCACTGCAGCCAAGAGGTTTTCATCCTGCCTAATGCACATGGGGAAAGATTTTAATTAACAAGGAACAGGTTAGTGTCACTTCCAGTGGCCTGGGCAGATAGGAAGTGAAAGCGTCACATCAAGTGACTGCAAGGAGTCCGTGAGAAGGAGTGAAGAGAAACAAAACCAAAGGCTTTTCTTTCACTGGATTTTACTCATTTGGGGGATTGCATCTGTTTTTGGTTTTTTTTTTTAACCTGTATCATCAATACCCTTTGTGTGCTGATAACTCATCTTTTAGTATACAAGAATAAGGAATAAAACAACCACTAGGAAGACCCTTTTTTCATCTTTTGAACATGGACCCTTTACCAGACAGTCCACGTGTGCGCTCAGACAGCACAAGCAGCTCAACATCTCAGAGCTCCAGGTCAAAAACACTTCTCCGCCAGCGCCTGTCCCAGCTGATGACCTGCATAGAAGACTTAAGCTCCGATGATGAGGCTGGCGAAGAAGTGTCCCGCACACTGGACGAAGCATTTCAGCTATGTGGACGCTTCATTCCCACAGATGCATTCAGGTGGACAAGTTCACATGCTCATTCAGTCAATATTATATATGGACAGGATGTCAAATTGAAATTTATTGTGGTAATTACTTGTCCATGATGCAAGACAACTCAATGTTCCCAGTTAATCTTTCAAATGAATGCATATCCTGGTTGACAAAGTGTGAATTTAGCCTTATCCTTCTTTTGAGTGAATAGGTAGAAACTAAAATAGAAAATAATATACAACCAAAGTTGCGCAATTTTCATAAAAAATTTAAATTTTTGTCATTGCTACAACTATGACAGACTGCACGTGGTGACCTGGAATGTGGCAACAGCAGAGCCTCCTGAAGATGTCACCGCTTTGCTGCAGCTAGATGTCCAGCCACCCACAGACCTCTATGTAATCGGGTGAGAAATATGCAATGTAGACTTTTTAGTTTTGCAAAGATTTGATCAAAAATAACATTAGATTTTAAAAGGTTCAGAGCTGGTGATAGTGCAGGTTTGGGTTTGTCACAACAGTCCAAAGCAGCAAAATAAAAGATTTCTGATTGTCACTGTTTGCTTTTTTTTTGTGTTGCTGCGGGTCAGTCTGCAGGAAGTGAGTGCTGCTCCTGTGAAGTTCATCTCAGACCTGATAGTGGAGGATTCCTGGAGCCACCTTTTCATGGACACACTGGCACCTCTGGGCTTTGTAAAGGTAAGAAAAGAGGCAACTGGTGTTGAGAGGGAATAACCTCGCTGTTTGAAGACGTGCACATTAATCTAGACTTTCATCCTTGCTTATTTTATACGGCATAAGGTTTCTTTCACTGATGAAGATATACGTACTACAAAAGAACAATATTTCACTTCTATGTGATTTCACTTAAAACCAAAATGTTTATGTAATGAAATGCAAAGAAAAAATATTTAATAAACTCCCTCTCTCTCTGTATATCTGTGTTTAGGTCACATCTGTGAGGATGCAGGGTTTGCTGCTACTGATTTTTGCCAAACAAATGCATCTCCCCTACATCAGAAACATCCAGACTACCTACACTCGTACTGGCATCTTTGGCTACTGGGTAGGAGATATGGATGAGAGCAGTGGTTTGCCTTGAACCTTGTAGAGAACAACATTATTAAGCCCAGGAATCCCACTGGCATCAGATGCTGTACGCTTTAAACACATTATGAAAGGTCTATTGTGTTTGTGAAGCAGAATGTGCAACAGTGTTGGCAGAACAAACTCCCAAAACAAAGAACGCTAATATTTGTGCAGTAAAACTGGGACATACACTTGATAGAAAAATTATGTAAGTCACAGTTTAAATCCAGAAAGAGATCAGATAAAACTTGTTTCTATTTACAATATTGAAAATAGAATAAATCAAATAAAACAAAAGAAGGAGAGGAAAAGAAAAGAAAACTAATCTTTACTTTAACTCATATTAGACTAGGTTTAAATCTAATTTATGCTGTTTTTCCCCCCCTCTGTGCTTCTCTGTCAGGGTAATAAGGGAGGAGTGTCTGTGCGATTTTCCTTCTACGGCCACATGGTGTGCTTCCTCAACTGCCACCTCGCAGCTCACATGCACAATGCCCTGCAGCGTGTTGATGAATTTGAGTACATCTTGGAGGAACAAGACTTTGACATCTTTGACACCCCTCACATCTTGGACCGCAAGTCAGTGCACCTATACAGTTATCATAAGAAATAAAATAAAATAAAATAAAATAAAATAAAATAAAATAAAATAAAATAAAATAAAATAAAATAAAATAAAATAAAATAAAATATATGCTGGGGCTGCACTGTGGTATAGTGGTTAACACTGTGAATCACAGCAAGAAGGTCGCTGATTCAATCCTCAGCTGGGGCGAGGTTGGGACAGTGGCCTTTCTGTGTGGAGTTTGCATGTTCTCCCCGTGTATGTGTGGGTTCTCTCTGGACAAGACGTGCATGTTAGGTTGATTGGTTACTCTAAATTGCCCTTAGGAATGAGTGTGAGTGGTTATTTGTCTCTGTGTGGCCCTGCTGGCGAGCTGTCCAGGGTGTACCCTGCCTTTCGCCCAAAAGACAGCTGGACTCCAGCTTCCCTGCAACCCTTCATTGGATCCAGCGGTTAGGATAATGAATGAATGAATGGAAATGTATACTGAGGCTCCACCATTGTCTCACAGAGTGGTGTTCTGCTTTGGGGATCTAAACTTCCGCATTGAAGACCATGGCTTGCACTTTATCCGCTCGTCCATCAACAGCGGGCGCCTCAATCTGCTGTGGAGCAAGGATCAGGTATCGTGTCAAAGTGCACACATGCACACACCCACACACAGTGAAGTGCATATTCTGATTCACCTCATGTTTCTGCAGCTCACCATGATGAAGAAGAAGGAACCCTTCTTGCAGGAATTTGAGGAAGGGCCATTAAACTTTAAACCCACCTATAAGTTTGACCGTAAATCTGACACCTACGATACCAGGTAACACTTCAAGGCAAACAAATATAGAATGAAGTCGAGATCCTTTGGTGGCTGTGGTTGCAACCACTGCTAAGAATGGCTGCAGTCACTCTCAGAGTGGTTGTGGCCACTGTCAGTAGCAGTGGCCTGGGCGTAGTCGCATGCTTCTATACCACTTTCAGAATGGTTAACAAATGTTGCAACCGTTTGGAGAGTGATGGATACACGATGCTGCATCATTCAGGATGGTTTATAAAATATGCTGCCATGTCCAGATGTTCACAGCCACTTTGTAGTTGGAGGAATCTGATGGACTGGTTGTGGCCACTCTGTTTTTGCAACTGCTGTTCATTTCCACAGCCAGAGCAGTTGTACACTGGCTAGTAGCGCATTGAGAATCGTTTATATATCATGCTATCACATTCAGAGTGTTCAGAACCATTTGGAAGTTGGAAGATCCAGCTTTTGGCTGGTGACAAGCTGGTCGTGTCCACTGTTCAGTTTCACAACCAACCTTTATTGGCTATTTTGAGAGCCGTGGCTTCTGGTGTGCAACTATTCTAACAGTGGCTGCCAACATTCAGTGATTGCAGCCACTCTAGCCATTCATAAGAGTGGTTGCAACCATAGTCATGTTAAGATCTCTGCACTGCTGCAAATGTATTACTCACAATACGTAGCAAATTTTTCAGTTCATGTGATCTTTTTTGTTTGTTTGAATTTCATACAGCGCTCCAAAGACATGGTTGGGCTTTAAGTAAGATACTTGTTTCTGTGTTGCATGTCCCACATTCTTAGCTATTGATCACTGCACCATTATTCTTTTTTTTAACTTAAAGCTATTGTTACCACATCTTTAGTGGAGGCAAAGCATGTAACAATCCCAAGTCACGTTTATTAGAAATCCAAAGCTACTGCAGCTGTCCTCCCAGATGTATGAGTGAATTTGGGAGCAGCTCTTCGTTGAGTCCTCACTCGAGCACAATGTATGTGTCTGTCATAGAAAGAGCACTGTGGCGCTGCCCCTTACCATGTACAGACCCAGACCCCTGCAGCGCTGCAGCACCACCCTCCTCTTCCTCCTCACCTCCCTCACCTGGGGGCTGCTCTGTTTCTGGTTGGGGGCCTGGTATAGACAGCTAGACCCACCAAGGTGGGTGTCTCCATAGATTTGCCATGTAGAAATGAGAGAAGGACTTGCATTATAATATATGCACCCCGAAGGTGAAACAGCCCAGCTCAAAATTACTGGCACCCTAATTGTATGCACAAAATCTACATATATGACATATTTTTATGACCAGATTTTTTCAAAATGTCTAAAGTTGCTGATCCACATTAAAATTGAAAAAGGCTATGTACTAAAAACACTGAATATATTTATTGTTACCCTTTACTGAAGTAGTTTTGCACTGCTCCAAAACCCCATTCACAACTGACTTTTGAGAGTATTTGGGAAACATTTGGTCAGTATTTAGTCTGGTGACAAATAATTTTTAATAATGTAGTTATGTGTATGTATCAGCTCCAGCTCTGATCAGCACTGATAGGACATGCTGTAACTCCTTAGGTGCACATAATTGTCAGCTGTCTGAGCTCAGGTCTGCAAGTGTATGTACAGATCAGCCCATTGGCTCTGAGACTGACAGCACCAACTCTCAGACAAAAAAAAAAAAAAAAAGATCAAGAATGAAAATTTTCTAAAAAAAAAAAAAAAAAGTGACAGCTTTGTCTCAGTGCCACTGTGTGGGTTCCAGATATAATTAAAATAATGAACCTGTCACATTAGCTAAAAAAATGTCAACTGTGTACAAACTGCATATAACTGTGGTCCAGCATACACAGTGTATATCAAAGCCTTCCTTCCTCATATCAAAGCCTTCCTGTTAGCTTAAAAGATGGCCTGCTGGTAGGCAGTGGCAGGCTTTCATTACTCCAGTTTCAGTTACATTGAAGCCTTTCAGAGTTCAGATGAGATCAATTTACCACCAGCAATAGAAAAAGACTTAATCAGTTGTTTTTGTTTTAACAACAAAAACAAAAACTTGAAGCATGCTACTTTGTAAAAAAAAAAAAAAAAAGGTCTAATCTTTACTTTTAGAAGCTTTATTGAGCCTCTAAGTATGTGTTGTAGCTGCATATAAAGATGCTTCTTTCAGCTGTACGTTGGTAGGTTCTCTCACTCTTCCACTGTCCTGCACTTAGGGTTGGTTTTTGTTTTATTACAGCATGAGACTTCAGATGCAGATGCTATTCCTTAATTCAACATTTTCTTTAAATATTCAGATGCTACATTTTGGTTATTTTTATTCAAATATAAATCCACACTTAATTATTCTCATACATTGATGGGGTGACAATAATTCTGACCAGCACAATACGTTAACCCAGTGGTTTTCAAACTAAGAGCCCCAACCCCAAAGTGGTTCCAAGATCATTTCAGCAGGTCGCCAATCATTAAGAAAAAACATGGCCTAAATTTGTCAAATAAAATCTGGATGTTTTTTTGATTGTCAAAATGAATGTGTTGCAAATGGTCAAATCTGTGACATTAGCATGTTAACACTTTAAAGGTGGAGTATGTAACTATCTAATTATGATTGTAGTTATTTTTTTAGTTCATTTATTTTGAAAATATTGAAACTCTTACATACTCCACCTTTAATGCATAAACAACAATGTTATTGCATATCAAAAATCTGAATTTGGCATTGTTTGATGAGACTGAAACTATTTAAAAATTCACTTTATACTACTTATTTATGAAGATTCTGATAGGTTTTTAGTCTTACAAGTGCTCTTTTAAAAATCTGAATTTGGCATTATTATAGTGAGAAAAGCTAAATTTCAGAATTGTGGGTGCTTTGTAAACATAATCCATGAAAAACCTCTTTATCCTCCTGGTGAAGATTCTGATAGTTTCCAGCTTTAGGATGACCCACCGGCAAACAATGTAGCTTGGTCATCTTGGGTGTAGTGGCACAGAAAGTTCGAGAAGCACTGCTTTAACCTACAGCGACAACGTATATGGAGACATTAGCTTAGATGACGTGATTCAAATGGATAAAAAAAAAAGAATATATAAAATAAATGAATTGCATATGTCATCTGCAATTCATGAGACTTGAAGTCTTTCATGCAACCAGCATCCTGCTGTTTATTGCTTCATAAGGCATGTGTGGCTTCTTATAGAGAATGGATGCATACGGTAAGCTGAATTACCATGTCATATGGTACTGTCCACATGGAGCATCCCATAGTTCTCCTTTGCATGCTAGACTGCATGGTTCTACAGTGCATGTGTGTGTGAATGTTTCTCTGACTTGGATGGTTTAACAGCACCTATTTTTCAAAGTTTTAATCCAAAATGGAATATTTTGTTAACTTGGATAGGCATGAATGGAAATGTGAAGTTAAGGTAAGCATTAGAAAAGCAATAATAACATATTTCAACTCAATTTCAAACTCAAAATGTGTAATTAACACTCAAAATAACTGATAATTCAGTGGGAAGAAGAGGAAGCCAGCCTGGACAGATCGAATCCTGTGGCGTATCAAACCAAAAAGCTTGCCATTGGAGGAGGAGAATGATGATGATGATGATGATGAGAAAGCATCGACATCTGCAGACAGTGGACAAGATGAGTATCCAATCCTTGTCACTCAAAACCAGTATACAAGTGACATGAGATATGGAGTCAGTGACCACAAGCCTGTTACTGCAAACTTCACCCTGGAGGTGAGAACAGACACATTGTTCAACATCAGGCATCCTTTGAGTCTGTTTTATCTTCTTAAAAGGAACAATCATTGCATGAGCCCTTTCTATAATTTTCAAGCCTTTCCTCTTGTCTTAATTGTAGCTGAGAAAATACTTTGACACACCACTGGTGCATGTAGCTCCTGTGGGTGTATGGAGCGCTGACGACAATGCTCTTCTGACCTATGTCATCCAAGAGGACTTCATGTCTTCCACATGGGACTGGATTGGCTTGTATAAGGTACTTTGTCAGATTTAGAGGGGAAAAAAATCACTACAATCGTACAACATTAAATGGATTTGAAATAACTAGTTTGCTGACCTGCAGGTTGGATTTAAGAGTCCCTCTGACTATGAAACCTTTGTGTGGGTCAGAGAGAATGAGCTGCCAGAAATGAATGAAGTCATACAGGTAAAGTGAAAGTAAGCCATTTTGGGGTATTTTTCTTTTTACAGATAAGGATATCTTTTTTTATTAACTTGTACATGTATGTGTTCTGGCTTCAGAAATCTGTGGACAAGGATGAGATCCCCCTCCTCGGGGGAGAATATGTTTTGGGTTACTACAGTACAAACATGCAATCCATCATTGGTTTGAGTGCTAACTTCCAGGTAGGTGAAGTATAAGAACTATGCCCAAAGTCTCTAGGCATTTATTTGTGTTTCAAAGCTGATAGACATGGTCAATTTGTCCACATATTTACTTAGCACTTAGAGCTAATTGTACTATTGAATTGTGTTTATTACTATTAGAGAAACTGATCTGGATGAAGCAAACTATGCCAGTTTTGCACCTGCACTATCTTATTCTGAGAACATATGTTTTTTGTTGTTTTTTTTTTTTTTATAAACACACAATATCAAAGAGCTTGGCTTAACATTGTCCTATAAAATCAGTACAAATACTTAAATACTATAATGTATGTTTAATGGACAATCAAAGCAAAGATGCAATCCAAAGGCTCTTTTTAATCATCTCAAAGATTTAAAAAAAAAAAATCAAAACTACAGTGGAATTGAGAAAACCAAAAGAACTTGTGTAATGATAATAATAATAATAATTTTTTTTCCTATTTCTTCAGAATATTACCAATATGCTTGGATTTTTGGACAGTTTGCCTCCAATTAAATATATCAATTGATTTACACGAGTCCAGCATAAAATAAATGTTGTAAATCATGCAGGACTATCATTTCTTGTTCTGCAGAACATCATTATACAAATTCAACCTCTTTTAAAGATTTACTACGGAACCTTGCAGATAATCTCAATGAAGTGCCCCCTATCAAGAGCTAACTTGGCATCTGTTTTAAATCCTATCTGTACTGTGGATTCTCTCCAGTCAGTAAAAAGAAAGTCTTATTTTGACTATTGTCTTGTCTCTTGCTTTTTCTTGTTCTTACATTCTTTTCCTCTCTTCCTTCAATAATGTCTTCTTGCATTTCTTTGCTGAATCAGCCACAGTGCACATTCAAAATACAATCAAAACATTTTCATGTGATCTCTAAGGGTTTATTTGAAGCTGTTGAAAAAGCATGTAGTGATACCATGCCAACACAATACAATGCCTTTTTTCTTTTGATCTTACAGATCCTGGAGTCAAAGCGTGCTGTCATGGAAGGCCTCGTTCCTGAAGACATTAACGGGATCAACAAATAGGAGAAGTTTCTCTGTTATTCAGACTTCAAATTATCCCCTCAATGGAAAAGATGACTCAGTCACCTGCTGTCACTGCATGGATTAAAAAAGCTTCAACTTTTTATGTCCTATTTTGCCTGTCAGTTTTGCTCCTGCTGGAATGGGGGAAAAAAATCACTTAAGAAGTTGCCAACCACTTTGTCTGCCAACCCAAAAAATACAAGAATTAAAATACCAAACAAGAGAGCTGTGTTTTGTAACCAGTAGATAGTTGGTCACATTACAATTAATTAAATATTTTCATGTTTTTGTTAGGCTTCCATAAGCATGATAAAATCTGCCATATGATATAATTCCATGGGAGCTTTTTTGATGCAGGCTGTTTTGCTTAATGTATGCTGAATGAAAAAGTGTCCTCTTCCAAATTATGGTTCTGAAGTTCTTGTTGTGGATTATTTACACTTAGTACGATTAAAATACTTAACAAGGAACAAAATACAAACCGGTTATATGGTCAAGCAACAATTTATATAAATTATATAAATTATAAACCTAGTTGGTATGAGTCCTGTGTTACTTTGTAACAGTATTTATGAGACAGTATGAATTTAATATGCATTATGGTAGTGAGCAGAATCAAAATAATGTTTCAATTCCTTTTGTGGATTTAAAGATTTTAACTAACTTTGTTTTAAATTGTCGTTCCTCATACATGTGGAATACAGGCTGTCTTTTATATTCAAATGCAACATTATGATTTTTGTCCAAAAACATAGCCTGCATCAATGCTAAAAGTGTGAGTATTTGTGGTTATTTGAGGTTATTACCGCCCCCGCCCTCCCAAACCCCTGACATAAAAAAAAAAGAAATCTGATACATATATATATATATATATCTATATATATCTATATATGTATATATATATATATATATATATATATATATATATATATATATATATGTATATATATATATATATATATATATATATATATATATGTATATAAATTAATATGTAAGTATGTATGTATTAGGGGTGTGCTTTTGTCTCGCTTCAATTCGATTGTGATTTTTTTGGGTGCCGATTCGATTTAAATTGCGATTCTCAAAATTCTTCAATATTGCTGATTTTTGTAGATTAAAAACAGAAACAACTG
Source organism: Telmatherina bonti (assembly GCF_933228915.1). Lineage (NCBI taxonomy): Eukaryota > Metazoa > Chordata > Actinopteri > Atheriniformes > Telmatherinidae > Telmatherina > Telmatherina bonti. The sequence continues at coordinate 21,487,521 of NC_136628.1, read as the reverse complement.
TATAAAACCAGACCATCATTCTGCTGCTAATATGCCCAAGAAGACAAGTAAAAAGATCAATAAAAAACAATAAAAATGACAAAAAATCTATAGTGCATTCATTTTATTTATTTGAAACAAAAAAACAAAAAAAAAAATCGACTTTAAAATTGTGAAGAAAAAAATCCAGATTTCCGATTCGATTTTCCCACCCCTAGTATGTATGTATGTATAATGATTATGATGATGATGATGATGATTTAATCAGTATTAGCAGTAGCCTCTACATTCGAGAAGCGAATACCATTTTTAAAAAGCGAAGAAGAACTTCCAGAAACCCTACCAATGTAAAGATTACACTTTAAATGAAAAATAAACATGAAAATCCTCCCATAACGCCTTGCGCGAGTCCGTTCAGGGACTTTGCCATTTTTATTTGTTGGTATATCTTTCATTGAAAGGCTCTTTGTTGGTATACACGTGTGGCGTTTTAACGGGACCATTCGCCAAAGGTAAATGTTTATCTGTTGCCATTAAGCTGCTGTTTAAAACTAATAATATATTTGTAGACAAATGACAATTACTTTTGTGTTTTGAAGCCAGTACTAAAACCATTTAAACGTTAAAATCGCTAGCTAACAGCGGGACAGCTAAGTTAGCTTGAGTGGCTTGCTAGCTTAAAATAAACTGTTTACCTCAAGTTTAGCACATGATTGTCTTCGGTCTTTGGTGTTTTCCACAACCATTTTCATGAATTCACTTAAGGAAATTGCTTGTAAGCATCGCATATTTTAGTTAGTAGTAAAACTGAATGTGATATAAAGTTGAGAGTTGACAGTACCTGAAGGTAAACCACAAGTTTTCAAATATAAGCCCGGCAGTAAGGTTAGTAAATGTGTTATGTTGTATTTTACGTCTTAAAGGTGTAATAATAACAGAAGATGACGACTGAAGACGTGGAGAGACTGTTGATCCAGTTTCAAGATGAAGATGGGGAGGTTCTGGGTTCACCTTTTGATGTGCCTCTGGACATAAACCCAGAAAAGCTACAGCTCGTCTGCAATGCGTTGCTGCAGAAGGTAACTTGGCTTAATGCGCAGTGAGGTTTTAATTCGGCTGGATGTAGTGTCACATTAAGAGCTGTTGGTGCTATTACAAAATTTAGGGAAGGCACATGCAATATCTAAACTAATAATAATTATAAGGACTCACTATGATTTTATTTTTATTTTCATTTAAATGTAAAATTAGTACATTTGAATATATGTTTTAAAGCAAAAACCCGTTTCATTAAAATGAATATGCTTTTTTCCCCTACACAGCTAAGAAAACCTGTAATTATTTAATAAAAATGAAGTAGTTAATTTGAGTGATTTGAGTTGAAGATCAATGGCTCAGAGCGGGGGTCCAGTATGTTTGTAGTAATCTTGGTAAGGACTACTACAGTAAAGCACAGAGGTTAAAAGTATTATTTTATGGACGCTGCATGTCCTTGACTGGAGATTTATCTAAATTTTGTCAAACTTAAATCCAGTACATTACTTGGGGTATGATATGGAAAGTGTTAAGCACCACTGATAATGTTTCTGTACAGTGGTTTGTGCAATACATGGTAACATGTCAATACCATGGTTTAAATAGGTTTAGTTGTTTTATTGAGTTGATTTTTCCTCTATAAAAGGACGCTGTAGCGTTACAATCACTTCTCTGTAGGTCTTATTAAAAGTGGTTATTTAAAGATAAGTGGAGGTGAAATTTAAAGCCTCATGAATGTGTTCTGTTTGTTGTTATCGGCTGCAGGAAGAACCAGTGCCTCTGGCTTTTTTTGTGCGTGGAGAGACAGAAGTGATCTCCAGTCTTGGTGATTGTGTTAAGGCTCTTGGAGTGGAAACAGAGCAAGTTGTGCCAGTAGTATACCAGCCTCAGGCTGTGTTCAGGGTTCGTGCAGTTGCCCGCTGTACCAGCACACTACAGGGACACACAGAAGCTGTGATCTCTACTTCTTTCAGCCCAACTGGCAAGTGAGTAGCTTTGATACAAGACAAACAGCTTTTTTTTCTCCATTTACTTGTATTGATTGTCAGCCGTCCTAATCTGAAAATACACTGAGGGACTGATTAAAAATTTTGTTCTGTATAACACACGTGGGAAGATTCACGCAGCTGCTAGTTCATGTCTCATTGTTTGTTGCAGATATCTGGCCAGTGGTTCAGGTGACACCACAGTACGCTTTTGGGATTTGACAACTGAGACACCCCATCACACTGCCAGAGGTATAAACTACCTTCTGTAAGTTACAAGTGATCAACTGATGACTTTAGACACTTCTGAACTATATTTTGCTTTACTGAAGGACACACACACTGGGTGCTGAGCATTGCCTGGTCTCCTGATGGCAAGAAGTTGGCTTCGGGGTGCAAGAACAGCCAGGTGTGTTTCCAATAAAGAAGTGCACTTATGCCATTAACATGTATGTGTTTCACAAACATCTCAATGGTTTGTTTGTTTTTTTGTAGATCTGTTTGTGGGATCCAGTTACAGGCACTCAGTTAGGGAAGACTTTGAAAGGACACACCAAATGGATTACTTGGCTCTCCTGGGAACCCCTCCACCTGTTAGTACTTTTTTTTTTTTTGCTTTTTCATCCATATTATTCTACCACAGAATTTGAATCCCTCTCAGACGTAGCTTTGATAAATGTGAGTTCTTAAAGCTGTAGATGTGTAGCTTAGTTATGCTTTGAGAAATGTTTAAAAATTCAGCTATCTTTATGTTTACTTCCTGTCTCATTCAGGAACCCAGAGTGTCGCTATTTAGCCAGTAGCTCTAAGGATGGCTCACTACGGATCTGGGACACTGTGTTAGGACACTGTGAGAAGATCCTGACTGGACACACTCAATCTGTCACCTGTGTAAAGTGGGGAGGAGATGGACTTCTTTACACATCTTCCCAAGACAGGACAGTCAAAGTGTGGAGAGCGAAAGATGTAAGAGTGTGTTTTATGTTTAAAGAATGAAATTAAATAAAATGAGCCAAAGGTGACCTTTTTTTTTTTTCTGTGTTGCTTTCAGGGTGTTCAGTGCAGGACTCTGCAGGGTCACGCCCACTGGGTGAACACCCTGGCTCTTAGCACAGATTACGTCCTGCGTACTGGAGCATTTGAACCTGCATCTGCCACTATCAACCCCCAGGATCTCACTGGATCATGTAATGCTTGAAATTTTTTAGCAGATATTAGTTTGGATGTTTTACATGACGATTCCTTTTCACTTTACAAAGTTCTGTTTTCCCCCCTCAGTGGATGAATTGAAGGAGAGGGCCTTGCAGAGATACAACAAAGTTAGAGTGAGTTCCTCTTATGGTGATTTGCAAGAGTTTGTCCACGTTTCAGTGCCCTGACTCCCATCTTATGCTGCAGGGTTCAGCTCCAGAGCGCTTAGTGTCTGGCTCAGATGACTTCACTATGTTCCTGTGGAACCCTGCTGAAGGCAAGAAGCCTTTGGCCAGGATGACAGGGCACAGCGCTCTGGTCAACGAAGTGCTCTTCTCCCCTGACACCAGGCTCCTTGCCTCTGCTTCATTTGATAAGTCCATTAAAATCTGGGATGGACGCACTGGAAAGTAAGAAAATCTGTTAACTACCAAGAGAGGAATGGCTAATATCTTTTTGTATAATAAGATATTGTATGTTAACACTTGTCATACCGCAGTTGTCCACATGGTGGTGCTATAAAGCAAAGATGTGTGAAAAAGTCTTGCTTGCTTGCTCCTAGGTATTTGATGTCGCTACGTGGTCATGTGGGATCTGTGTATCAGGTGGCATGGTCAGCAGACAGCAGGCTGCTGGTCAGCGGTAGCAGTGACAGCACCCTGAAAGTGTGGGATGTTAAGACAGGGAAACTCAACATGGACCTTCCCGGCCATGCTGACGAGGTGAAGAAAGGGAACATTATCCCACAATTCCTGAATGTCTTTCCCTGATAGTTGTTAATTGTGTTGTTTTTGTTCTTGTGTGGACAGGTTTATGCAGTGGACTGGAGTCCTGATGGACAGAGAGTGGCCAGTGGTGGGAAAGACAAATGTCTCAGAATGTGAGTGCGACATCAGAAAGTTTCCAGATTGTTAAAACAATCCCTTTACATCTAAGCTTTTGGCCCTGTGTCTTATGATTGCAGATGGAGAAGATAGCCACACATGTTCTCTAGCCTAACTTTGGAGCGAGGCGTCACATCTTCAGCTGTCGAGATGTCTGACAGATGGAGCAAAGGATGTCCAGATTGTATCTAATCCACCATTTGTCTTTAATACATCTGTCAGCAATTATATTGGGCTGAGAATCTTGAGTCTCCTTACAACATAAATGCCAAGTTTTGTATTGAAGCCTATGTGGAACTACACCTGATGTTTGGCTGAAAAGGAATTTAAAATGTATAACATTTGTCTACTGAGGTTATTGCAATCAGAATGTAATAACAAAAGATGCATTTTGGCATAAATATCTAACTTAAAAGAGGAATCAGATTCTGATCTGAGCACATCAAGAACCTGCCTGCAAATTCTTTAGAATCTTTACTTTGTTGCCATGCAGATCCTGTATTTAATAAACCAGAACCTAAAGCAGGACCTATATGTTTATATCTATGAGTCCAAATGAATTGTTTCAAAAGAACGTTGACAGAACATCAGGATAACTGTTTTTTTCTCAGCAGCGCGTTTGTCCTTTATTCCTCTGAATCCTCACAAGAGATAAATGGTAAGGTGACAGGTGGACCAGCAGGGCAGGTGGTGGGAGTCTTAATGCCTTCCTCTGTGATGTTAATTCCAATGGTGCTTGCCCTGTTTCTTCAGCCTTTAATCTCCCCTGTCCTGCAGTCAGCAAAGCCCGAGCCTTCTGCGTTTTTCTTCCTGTGTGGTGAAGCTGCAGATGTAGGACAGTAGAGTAGTCCTGGTTGCATCTTATTATCTAATTTGTGTGAATGTAAATATGAATAAATATGCCTGACACATCTTTCCTGACTGTAATTCACACTTCAGGTAGTTTTGAGCTAAGAAGGGGGCAGAATTGTGTTTCATTAAGGGTTAGAAGAGCTTGACACATCAATGACAAACACAGCTGCAGTGATACAGGCAGCATGTGGTAACGTATTTGCCACAGATATGTCGGAGATCCAATGTTCTGTTGGCCAATATAAAATGTCCCAAGTTCCAGAAATGCTAATAATTTATCACTGGGATTATAATTAAAATGAATGAGATTCCAGTGTATAACTATTGGGAAACATGTTTCTGTTGTGGTTAAAACATTAAGTTTCCAGAAGGCTTTGGCTTTATGAAGCTTCTTTCAGAGTGAGAGAATAATAATTGCATCCTACCGTTTATATTTTACCATTCTAACATCTTGACACAGTCGCACAGATTTGGTTACTAAACAAGTTTATTATCATATTACATCAAACTAACATGGTTTTCAACAGTATTTCTGTCATGTGCGTCTTATATTGACATATTTTGGTTTTTATTCCACACTAAAACCTTCACTCCACCCAACAGGATCTACTACAAAGTGAATGATCACACCAAATCTGAAGGTGGACATCACTGTTGGTCAGTTTATAAAAAAGCAGCAAAGCATGTCTCAGATGTGCAATAAGAATATTCTAAAGTTTATAAAAACAAAATGCTAGAAGATTATGAAATATCATTTGGTTTTGGTATGGATACTTATGATCTTCTGCCATGGAGACGCATAAAACAGGATTTTAATCAAGTGGTTTTGGCAAAGAGGACTAAAAGGCTTCTGTGCAAGGCTGTGTGGTGCCACAAATGCGGTCACCAATGAGCCTTTACTTACAGTATAAATGTGTCAAATTAATTGAACCTTCGACGTACACAGTTTAAACATCAGTGCTATAAACAAAAAAAATCCTATGTCAATGTTTTTAAAAAAAAAAGTCCTCGTGGCTAGTTACCACCTTACCAGTAAGTACACAAAAAGTTAAATAGCAGGTCAGACTGATGGAAACAAAGAATATTAAAAAATGTCTGATTAGAGGACAGCTGACTGAAATAAGACACCAAAGTCTCGGGAAGATTTACCTCATATGGCTCACAAAGTATGTTAAGATGCCTTCTCTGGTGGTGTAGAAATTATTTAACTTTTAGGCTGAACACCAGCAGCTGTTTGAACATGGCATTGAGGGTTCGAATGAAACAAAAAATTTCAAGATGAGGCTTTAGCAGGCAATAATATCATTTTTCTTGAATGGCAACCATGACCTAACTGATTTCCATTCAGAAACTGACTTCTATCTCCTGCTATGAAGGATTAAGACTGTGTGTTAAATCCGCATCCTTTGATATGCGATTAATAATTACTTGTCAGATTAACACCGTGACGCAATCTGCTGGAGAGTTACTGACTCCAGACCAGTCTGCAACCCCAACAGGTCTGTGAGCTAGATTCCAGATTCCACACCAACATTCATGCAGCAATGCACTGCTGTCAGCAGCCGAGGTAAAATCCTTGTTACCAGCACACAGCAGAAAAATAATTACTGATACCCAGTGTCATGATGACACAAGCACTGCTATGCAAGCAATTACAGGGTGTGTTACAGAGCTGCAAAAAGTCTGTCTGCATTCAGTAGGATCTTTGTTCTTTGCTCATTATAGTTAAGAACTTAAGTGAATCAAGACACATTTATGGTTTCAGCAGTGTTCATCCTGCAGCATTGACGGTAGCAACAACTCGTTTTCTCATTAGTTGATCTGTAACCTTGTTTTCTCGACTTGCACTGCGAAATTGAGACAACATATTCTTTCATCCCTTCATTTGACTGTGCCTCTTCCTGCTTTTTAACAAAAAAATAAAGTTCTATGTCCTGAATTCTGACAAAAAAATAAGAGGAGCAACCCGACACTGAACCCTCGGCTTCTTATCGTTATGTTTGGATCGTTAATTGTTCAACGTAGATGTTATGTAACAGTGTGAACGCCGGTCAGGATGACATCTGCTAAGAGCAATGAAGACATCTAGTATGATCGAGGTGTTGAGTTGTGCGTAGCATGAGGCACTGGTCCGTGCTCCCCCCGTGGACTTCTGTCACATTCAGGCCGTTCTACTGCGTCTTCCACACATTGTTGAGTAGTTTGACCACCTCCTCGTAAATAACAAAGACTATAGCTACATCCAAACACACACGGCCAAGCCGGGGAACTGTGCCTTTGTAGAACCTGCAGAAAGAGCAAAATGTCATTAGATGGCTTGTCTGCAAGAAGGTAAGTGGAGCGGGTTGTGGGTGACTCACGCTTGTGGTCCTTCATGCTTCAAGATCTGGAAGGCACAGTCCATTGTGTTTTTATAGCGATGGGCCTCCAAACCCTGCAAAAAAATATTTAAATAAATAAATAATTAACAAATAAAAACATAGCAGAGCGCCGCAGTCTTAAAGTCAACATGTGGCGCTACTCACCTGCATCCGAGTCTTGACCACGTCTAGAGGTGTATTTCCAAAAACACTGGCTGCTCCTGCTGTTGCTCCAAACATAGCTGTGACAATTGGGTGCATCTCTTGCCGGGTATCATCACCTTAAGAGGTAAAAAAAAACAAAAAAAAACAAAAACAAACAAAAAGGTTGCAGAAAAGAAAAATCAATCATCTGGTCAGAGAAGAAACAGAAAAAGATTTGTTTTACAGAGAAATGTTTCTACCTTTGTACCAATTCCGCAATGCATTCATAACGTAGAATCGGATGGCCTGATTGGTTCCTTGCTTAAGCACAGTCGCTGTCAGACCTTGGTATGTCCCCCTCACACCTATGTGAGCAAAGCATTTCTTAATCATATGCAAAGGTACATCAGCCCTTACACATGCATTGTGTCAATATTATGCAAAATAGTGAGAGGGGGGTCAGAGAAAGAGCATTCATACAAAGAAACACTTCAGTTCATCCTGTTATCTTACCCTGTTCTCTGATAATCTCACTGACACCATGAAAGAAACCTCTGTAGCGAGGACGCAGCGAACACTGGTCATGGATCAGCTTCACCTGAGAGGCGTGAGAACACCCATATCAGTGTCTAACTGAGGGACCTGGAGAAAAGCTTGTAAGAACAAAAAAAATATGCAAGGCACAAACCTTTAGTGTTTCCATGGGACAGACTACCAAAATGGCCTCTGCTATCCCAGCTCCTAAACCACACAGGAGGCTCCGCGTGTTATCGAGCCGACCTGTGGCATCTCGCATTGGATTGCTGAGCATCTCAAATGTACCAAACCTGAAAGCATTGATTGATCAAAGATATGAAAAGATTGAAGATTAAATGGAAAGAATGTTTTAAAATGCAAACTTGACTAAATTGTTCTTTTAAGTAAATCCATTGTTTACATATTCTATATTATTAATTTCTTTTTACAGATGTCCTGAGGTACAAAATGCAACATGACTGAAAACAGTAAAAACAAAATAATAATAATAATAATAATAATGATAATAATTTAACCTAACCACAACATTTCAGATTTAAAAAAAGAAAGAAAACGCAACAATAATGTGACATTTCTGGAGCACAAGCTACAAGGCCAGTTCAGTATTGAAAATAACCAGATTACTGTGTGATTTTCTGGCTTAAGAAAATCAATTTAAACAGCACGAGATCAGGAAACAATATATAAATATTATTCCTAAATGTTGCACTGGTGTTATGCCTAGCACTATATATACAAATAGTAAATCTCAGCCCATGCATGCCACTTACTTGCAGGATATGCTCAGAAGCAGAACTTCCTCTAAGTGAGATACTGCTCTCCTTAACAACACCTATGATTATTTGGGTGACTACAATTTTATAAATGACGATTTCTTATTACAAACTAGCATAATTGCCATGATGATGTACTCTGAAGTGAAAAATCTGTGCCACTGACATCTAACATTTGAACCAGAGGTTATCTCAATAAGCCATACATCCTGGTTCTTAGGAGCCCCAGAAAACATCATGTACAAAACACAAAAATAACACTAACCTGTTTTTAAAGTGTGTTTGTAGTATTATCTGTCTGGTCAAATGTTTTTTTTTTTTTATATTAACTTTGCATCTCAGTGACATTTAAAACAGAACTGAGTATTTAAAAGTCTGATGCTCCCCTACACATTGTCATTTTAATAACAAAAAATGCTGAGTCACTGTTCTGACATCAGTCTGCTGTTTAAAAATAAAAGTTGTTTTGCTATTGTAGTTCCCAAGCAATGTAGAGTCCTAAAAAGAAGAAAGAAAAAAGGCTACTCTGTGTAACGGGGTGCATCTTCACCTGACTGCAGACTTAGGTATTGACCCGTAGAGCAAGGAGCTGAGACCTCGGTACAACCCCCTGAGCCCATGATCTTGCACAGTCAGCTTTACACAGTCACCTGCACACACACACACAGAGCAGGCATGAGTGAGTAACCCATTGCAACACTAACAAAACCCCAATTGGCTCCATGTAACATCCAGGATGCCCTGATCACCTACCAATGCCTCTGTAACGGGGTGGATTGGCTCTCTCATCAAGCTGCAGCTGAGTTTTCACATACTCTGTAGGAAAAGTGATGCAGATCTCTATTCCTCCTGCTATTCCACCTGAGAGAGAGAGAGAGAGAGAGAGAGAGAGAGAGAGAGACAAGAATCACTGCTGTCACAATTTGTTGACTCACTGTGCAGAATTGCTTCTGAATGCCTTGTTGGCAGAAGGAACTTTCCAGCACTGCTACTTCAGGAAAATAATAGCAAATTCAGCAGTTTGATTTCACCATTTCATATTTATTTTCTACACTATTTCCCAGGAATAACACAGTTTGCATGATAAAATAATCCAGAGGCATAGATGGATGTAGTTGCATCGTGTAGTAGCTGTAGCATCATGATGGCTGAGAGCGTTTTGACCCAGTTTTGCGTGGACAGCCTTAACAGGCGACAGATTGAGATTAGGCTGCGCTGTCTGCAGCGAACAGTGAGCAACTATGAGGAGAAAAAAAAATCTGCACGCTGAATATCAGCGTTATAAATTCAACCTGCAAGGATGGCCTTTCCAGGATGGGTGATTTTCCTTCCTCCAATCGCAGCCGCTGCCAGGTTCCTCCTGTGGTGTGCCGGCAGAGGTCTCAACCCCGCGGAGGCGGCGGCCAGACTCCGGGATGATGGAGGCTGCTGATGGAGAGGCGAGTTTGGACATCCTCTCCGAGCTGCGCTGCTTTCGCAGGGACCCTCACACACCGAAAACGGCTTCAGCAGTGAGGACATGTCGATGGTCTGGGTTGATTCTACGAGGCTCCGTGGTGATTATGGTCCCACGCAGACAATGTGGGATAACAACAACTCAGGGAGGAAGGCGGGGCACCAATGTGGCGGCTGGTCGGAGGGAGGGGAGGAGGGGCGGGGGGACAACAGCATTCAAGTAGCGATCAGGTGATGGAGCACGCCATTGGCTAAGCCTGCTGCCTGATGTAATCATTCCGTCACGTGATCAAGCATGACTTTTGCAGCCAATAACACGAAGGTTGATGCTCTGTGATCAGGCGACTGTCACAATTCCCTCTTCAGCTGGGTTTTGTTTGTTTGGTTGGTTTTCTTGCTATCAGTATTTTGATCATATCTGTTCATACCTTACTTCTATTCTAATCTGAATCATCTAATTTTATGACTACCAGTCAGATTAAAAATGGTTAAATGACCTTTACATGAGTAGCTACTGGTATTTCTACAAATATGTCTCAGGGAAAACTAAAGTTAAACCTGAAATGACCATGTCCTTGGAAAAGGTTGATTTTGGGGATGTGATTAGTGTGTTTGTTATGGGTGAAAAGGGATTAAATGTGTAAAAACTATAAGATTTTGTTTCTGAGAAGCAAAAAACAAAATTAAATGGTTTTTTTCCTTTATTTCCTTTAGTTTTTGTCAGTTTTTACAGCAAACTTCTAAAATATCTTTATGTTCGATTAATTTTCATTAGAGCAGAGATTTTAAAAGCATCCCAAAAAAGTGATCAGAACAAAAAAGGAGGCGTGTAAAGTAAAAATCAAGAAAAAATAAGAAATACATTAAGACAGACTATGTATCTACTCAGTGTCTATATTTAGTTTCTATATGGAACGTGATCAATATTTGATGGAGACATCCAATATTATTGACATATAGATGTTATCAGCTGATATTGACATTAATATGCAACATCTTCAATTATTGATATTGGTTTTTCCTTTTTTATTAAATGACATCAGTTTTAAACAACATGCACACATTATATTATATAAAAATGTGCTCTTGTCACACACAGATCTAACTTAATAAATGGTGTTTTTTGTATAAACAGCAAGTATGTCTACCCCAAAGGGGAAAACAATGTTATAAGAGAGAAATGATCAAGTCCATTGAAACAAAATAGAACTTATGAAGCATGTCCATGTCAAAAGAAGAAATCTTGGCAGTAGCACAGGAGACAGGTTTAGCAGTGTGCTGTATTGGTTATAAAGAGATGCAACTGGATTTTTCCCCCAATATTATTTATTCCAGTATGTACAAAATGCAGTTAGTGAGTTTTGTTCTGCAGCAATCAGTTATAATTATTTGAGATTTGCACTAATTTACATGGTCATAGCTTATCAATATTTTATTTACACAAAATCAACTAAAGGGTAAGTTCCCCCTGCTTCCTATTATTAATCATACACACAACAGTTTACTATTTTGCTTCTGGCTCATAATCTCTGTCCCTTAAAATAGAGCTGTCACTATGCAAGGGCACATATGCACTCCAACACACACATTGCTTTCTTGATCACCCTCTACACTGAAACTAGGTCAGTGTTTCAATGCACACCCACAATCCACCCATTGCCTTGAGAAAAACAGAGAGCTAGTCAGAAATATCCACACTAGGATAACCAGTTGTTTTAATGCTTAATTTCTTTTTATTTATTTATTTTATTTGTAGGTATGCCAGCTTCAGTTTATCTTCAGGAGGCTTTGAATGTCATATAAATGGGTAGATTTCTGCAAAAAAATTCAGTTCAGGGGGGAAATGTTGCCGGTAGGGCAAAAGCACTTCTTCCAGCTGGTCTTGCTGCTCTTCCTTTTCAGTCATTGAGTAGATTCTCACCTGCAATTGTGAAGGGCATTATTAGGTATGTGTAATACCACAGTTTCAAATGTTATTGCTTTTTTATGTCCTTACTTTGATCTTGTTTAGTAACCGCCTTTTAGTAAGTCTGATCTGTAGTAGCCTCCCCAGAGTTAAGATTTCCAAGAAAGCCCAGACTCTCAGATCCACCAGATGCTCACACACGTTAACCAACTCCAGCAGCTCTTCATCCACCGATTCGTTGCGGTTGCTCAAGTCCAGGGTCAGAAACTGGACACAGATGAGAAAGTGACTGTGTGTGTTGTGGAGATGCCGTAACTAGATTCAAACTGATTATTCACCACTATTATATGCCATTGTCTGTTCTTGTCTTTATTGCATATACATCAGACTCATGAGCTGAGACTTTAAAGTCATGATGCCTTTTATCAAAAGCAAACAAAAACAGAGATATTTCCTTAAATAAAAATACCCCACCCCCGTTTTGACAAAGGATTGCGACCACTTTAGTAATAAGCATGTTCAAGTAGCATGAAAATAATTATCAGTGCGCTCCTGCGTGCATTGTGTCTGTGTCTGCAAAGCCCATTACACATTTGCCTTTGTGTGATGTAGGATCTGTGGATGGATTTGAATTGTATGAGTTGTAGGGTTGCGTTTATTGTCATCAGGTATGCAAACGTTTACATATCAGTTTTCTGAAAATTCTAATTTTAATGAATTATTCACTTTATTTATTTGAGGCCTAGTAGAGAGGTTTCAGATGTGTCCTATGTTGATCGGATTAATGCTTTTAATTGTTGAAAATGGGGGAGATGAGTGATGGCCTTGCAGAAAAGTTCTGTATGATATTTATCATGAGTATTTTATTGGAAAGAGCAGTAAACATTTTTACCCACATTTTTATCAAATTGTTATTTATACATTGGAATCAAAAGTATTTTTTCAGCATGTTTTTTGAATCCATCCATCCATCCATTCATTCATTCATTCATTCATATTCAATACCACTAAGTCCAGTTCAGAGTCACAAGAAAGCTGAGCCTATGTACACCCTGGGCTGGTCCACAGTCCATCATTTTCTTTTTTTTTTTTTTTTTTAAAAATGCTAAAATCACGAAGCATGCTTACATGATGTACAATGTATGTACTAATGTCTACAAATCCCACCTAAATCCTACATGTCTGAAACTGCTGCACTTTAGCCATTGCATGTATTGTGGGTTATTTAACTGAACATCTCTCTGGATGTGCCTGCTCAGCATCCTGACCTGAAGACTGTGTCTATACAGAGGCAGCATGAAACAGAGGAGAGGCTTGGGACTCCAAATGTCATTCGAGGCGTAGAGAGCTGTCATGTTGAACTCTGTCAGGGGAATCCCAGGCACCAGCATCCTTGCCAAGCAGTCACCGTTTATGACTTGGTCCACTGTGAGCTTGACTTTCAGGTCAGGGCAGTTTATTCTCAAACTTTCCCAAGAGCTGCTGTGCACCAACTTGACAGGGAAAATGAATTACAAGCATTTTCAGAAACATACATTTCCTTTTTTTTTTTTTTTATCTACACTTATTTGCTATTTTTGTTGTTGCTAACAGCAAGGACTTCAACACATTCCCAAAATCACTTGCACTCTTACCCTGCTAGTCAGCAGTGATACTCCATCGTACCATTCTGTTGTAATCAAAATGAATAATTAAACAAGACCAGTTTCTTAGCTCTCTACATACCTGGTGATGGGACTCATTCTGAATGCAGTGCAGTGACAACTTTTGCAGGATATTTCTGCCAAATTTCCCTCTACTCTCACAGTGTCTGTGCTGGAGAGCCATCAGCAGTTCATCTGACAGACAGGAGTAACTCAGGCCCAGGTCAGTGAGGCCTGGCAGCTGCTGCAGGAAGTGGAGTATGCTGTGGTTGGCGTGAACAGACACAGCAGTGGAAAAGAATCCCCTCAAGTCCAAAGAAGAAATATGCCAGCGGGGAGACATGCACATCTGCATTTCTGAGAGTGCAGAAAGTAACTTCAAACCCTGGACGTGAAATGATCATTAAAAGAAAAGGAAGAAAAATGAAATGTTTTGTTTACAATTGGAATCACATAGTTATGACTCATCACAAATGTGAGCTGGTGAATGAATAAGCATTATATTCACATGTGTAAAAATGAAATAAGATCAAACAATTTGATTTGAATCAGTAAACTTTTTAGAATTTAGTTTAATTTTATAATCAACTGTCTTGTTTGAACTTTGTTTTTGTTTTTTTCTCCCACCCAACAATTATATCACACCACACAATGACTTCTAAGGTTTAAATTTGTTTTCCTAAAAAAAAAAAAAAAAAAAGGCAATTTGTTATCTTTTTCATGTAAAAGACAATCATCGTGTTTAGGGCTTCAGAGTATTGCAGGTGGTGCAGGAGCGGGTGTTTAGCACTGGGATACACAAGATCCGATGTGAATGCTGTATTTTTGTGCATCTTAATATTTAATCAATGCTCAGATCACTTTCAGTACGATCCATCACTTGAGGTCTCATTCGCTACAATTGTAAGCTTGTAAATAGCAAAAAAACTGGTATGCCTTTACTATTTAATGTGAGTTTATCTTTATTGGATTCAGTGTTAAAGATTTACCAGTGTACATAAAACGTCTCATTGTTCTTTTCAGCCTATTTCTGACCATTTCGGGGGAGGTACCACTGATAGGCAGTCCATGTTAACAGTATCTTTGCATTGATATTGCTTTCACCTGTTGCATGTCATTTCTGATCCCATTCAGGCAAATAGATCGGAGCTTCAAATTCCCATTTCTGAGGAAATAAATCAAGGAGTCCACCAAAGAGTTTCTGTGCCCTGAATCCCAGGAGGTTCGGTCCAGCTTCAGGCGTACAAGGGAGAAGGAGTGCAATGGAGCTTTTACTCTGTGGAGAAAAAAAATTAAGTTTTCTAAGAGAGTTCCCAGGATTTGGGTTTTTTTTTTTAATGGTTCTTCAGGAAACAACCTGCTTTACCTGACAAGCTCGGAAAGCAGCCCAGAAATATTTTGCACCAGTCGGTGGGCTACGACATTTGTTCTTGGAGGACACACACACACATCCAGCTTTTCCAGATAGACTCCCAGACTGTGGACATAGCCCACAGTTGACTTGTATTCAGATGTCCCGTATCTAAAAAGCTGCCCGCTGAAATTGAAGAAGCGGGTGCGCCAGAGACAGGGTGTGCGCATGACCTTGTGCCAGTGATGACAAACCAAAGATGCCATGCAGCGATCTTCATCATGAAGAAACCTGAACACATGTTGCAAGCACACATCAGGCAGTATCTCCCAACCACGAACATCCTCAGCAGCAAGGCTGCCTTGTCTGAATCTTGCTGCATCACTTTCCTCAGCTGTGAAGACACAGTCTTCCTCCCATATGTCTTCTAGGTTCTGCATGGTTTCCAGGAGCTTGTGCTACCACAGCGTTTGGCAGTAAATACAGTTTGATGAGGAGATATTGTGGTTAGAAGAGAATGGAACATTAAGATCCTGCAAAGCTTTAGAGATTCAAGTGACATCACAAGAAGTAAAGTCTAGGTTTAGTTCCACATTCTAATTACCAGGAAATTCATTTGGTTGTTCCTAAAATTACTTAACACACCCAGATACACACACAAATAATACCTTTCTTATGACACACCCCATTTATGAGATTTATAAGGTAACTTTATTATGATTATTGCCTGAATGCAGTATCAGATCAAGCAGTGTAAACTGTACACCAACTTCATTTTCATTGAATGCAGCACTAGATATCAGCATCTCTCAAAGGATGAATCATAAAGTCATTGAAAAACAGTGTACTGGACATTATCATTATTTAAGTTCAGTTCAACTTTAATTTTACAGCTAATCATACTAAATCAAATCCCAAATAATTTTAATCTACATTCACTGAAGAGGTTTTATTCTGTTTCACTCTGAAGACACAAACATATTTCTGATCTTCAGCTAAAAATATCTTTGTTAAGGTTTTTTTTGTACTTCAGCTTAAAAGACTAATTTCAAATTGTCTGAACAGAATTATCATCTGTTGTCAGCATGATGTCAAGCAGAACAAAATTAGTAATAAATAATGGATACTTCAACATCAGAACAAATGCAACTTGATTTAACTTCTGAGTTTCAGCAATAACATCACAGGCAAAAAAAAAGAACTATTTGCATTGTTACCATGACAACCTATGTTGGCGAACAAGTCTGCTCTAGAACAAGCAAACTCTTTTGCTTTGTTTACTGTTGTTTCAACGTCTTGTTGAAACAGGCTCCAAAAAGAGCATAGCATCAGATTATTAAATACAGTGGCACTACTCATGTCATGTTATAAAATATAAAACATAATATATAACATGGTAGAGTATCACATCAATGCTAAAACATACTCAATTAGTTGTGAGGACAGGGAACTTACATACGTCAAGATTTACTGAACTAACTGCTGAATGTCTGAGGTCGAAGATGTAAAAATTGTGGAATTTTAAATAATGCTGATGAAAGAAAACATTAAATGTCTAATTATTAAAAAAATGAAAATAAAAATAAAAAGCCAATGGAAACAGAATAATCATTGTTTTGTTTTTATTAAATTTGTGGTTCAATATGTTCTGCTTAATATATATAAGCAGTTTTTGTTCATTTATCCTAAATTATAAACACAAAATTACAGTAAATACATTTTTAATCATAAAAAATGTCATTAGGTTATGATCAAAATTTAGTTGAACAAAACTAAAAATACAGAAAACATTACTTTCTGCCAATGAATTAGAAGTGTTAAAATCAAATTCATCCCAGTTTCTAAACAATCAGGTGGTAAGAAGGTAAAAAAAAAAAAAAAAAAAATCAATTTTTGAATTACAGAAGATTATAAAACAAACATTTTTTACGAATCAAATTACATGTTCACATTGAAGCCTCTCTAATGTATCACCTTAAAAAACTCTCACATCCATTGAACGTTTAAATCCGTGGATCATTTCGGCCTGTATGTGATTTGAGGAGACGATCATAGTTACATTTTAAAGGTTTAGTGTCATCCACACTCATAGAGCTACCTTTGAAGAGTGAAAGAGATTCTAAACAGGATTGAGGGCAAGCTATGATGGTCATGGTGACTGTAGGTAGATTTGTTCTGCAATAACAGAAAAGGGGGGGACACTGTACAAAGCAAAAGTTAACCAGGACAAAAACAGAACAAAGCAAAGTGCACTAACATGAGTATTCATGTTAAGAAGGTGGCAAAACCATGAGCTTTTCTTACTCTATAACCAAAGCAGCCGAAGATTCATGGATACTTAGAAATTGCATATATGTTGCAGAAGTATTTTGATATCCTCCGGCACCATAAAGCCCCTTTTATATCAGATATGCATTTGGACCAAGCCTTCTCTCCATTTAGGTGTGTATTTTGGTCCGCTTTCAGAAAGCTTTCAGATGTGTTTCCAGCCACAGCAAATAGAACAGTACCACTGGAACCAGTGGGAGCAGTATAGTTTATGTGTTCAGCAAAAGAAACAAAGAAACAGTTACAATGCATTTAATGGTCATTAAATAGAGCTACACACTATCATGATTTTGTCCACCGTCACCCTGTTTGCTTTTTAAATTGAAACTGGAACTTGGAAATAAATTCTGAACTCGGTACAGAGCCCCAGTGGATGTTTTACCACACAACTGTGTCAACAAAAACAACATGGGAGTATTATGGGCAGTAATTTAGGACAAGGTTTGAAACAAATATACCAATTCATCTACATACAGTGAGCATGAGTGAAGCTTACAGGGTCCTACCATCTAACTCACTATTATTCCAGTTCAAAACATTACTCCACCACTCCTTTGCTGATGTTGCAGTCTTTGTCAGACCCGTGGCCATCCTCCAACCATCTTGCACTCCATCCATCATGATTATCAAGTGTTTGACAATTAGTCTTTGTGTATTTCTGAGCCCAGTGCAAACATTGCTCTTTGTCAGCCTTAGGCCCAACTTCAAGCCTCTGGAGAAGCCTGCATCGAGAGGTTCTTGGGATCCCATAGGCACCAGCAGCTTCAAAAACCTGCTTGCTGCTCATCATTGGCTTTTTAGCAGCTGTTCTCTTGATACGACGCATTTGTCTGATGGAGATTGTCCTCGATATGCCTTTATCTGAACGAACCCGTTTACTCTCTGAGTCACAGACAAATTTTTTAACAGTACGATGATCTCGATTGAGTTTTCGTGAAATGTCCAACGTTGTCATTCCTTTCGCAAGGCATTGCAATATCTCATGCTTTTCATTGTCAGAAAGATCCTTTTTCTTCCCCATGCTGCATAGAAACTGGGACTTGCTTATTAGTGTAAAACAACCGCCATATATAATTTCCCTTTGACTAAACTAGTCTGAGAAACTAATCAAAGATGTCTAAGATTGTCTTCAGTGATTTAAACAGGTAATAGAACAGAAGTATAAATAAATATAATAGAAGTAAAATTTCCCATAGAAAAACCAAAACCCTAATGTTTGATGACCTGAAATCTTACATGTAGAGTGATTGTGAACACTGTATGTAATATGGGGGAACATTTAGCAGACAGAAGTTTCAACAGGTAAACTGGAAGTGATATTAGAGTTGATTAAGCTCTGATAAAAGAAGATACTTTAGCAGCTTCTACTACAACAAGACACTTGCGTGGCTTTGGTACAAACCCTCAGATCAGAAATGACCTGAGAGCATCAGTTCACAGAATGAAGGGAATGACAGCTTCCTGGAGCAAAGATAATCCTCAAATCTTTGCTGGTAGTCTCTGCAAACCACACAATGAGCACACAGTGAACTCTTGAACCTGAATATTTGGGTTTTCCAAAGATGTCAGACAAAGACAGGAAATTGCTAAAACTAACTTAGTCTGGTTATATCAGTAACAAAAAATATCTGAAATAAGTGCATTAAAATGTAAAAAGATAAAACAAAAAATGGCATTCTAGTTTTGTTTTACATTTTATCAGAATTTTAGAAGAAAGAAAAATGTGCATGTGGTGACCAGAAATGACCAGAGTTTGAGGGTTGTAAAGGACCTGTGATGCTGGTAAGTCAGAAAAAGCCAAGACAAAAGTTGGAAAGACTGCACCGCAACCACTCTGATCTCCCCACAGACGATGGCACCGCAGACCAACTCAAACAGTCCACCTGAAAAACAGAGGTGGAGCTTAACCAACAGGTTCATGCAAAACTGCTAAACAGGCTGAAAAATCAGAATCTGTGTGGCTTCCTCAGGTTGTGAAGGATGTTGTCGCTATGGATGCTGATGGTGAGACCAGCCACAAAGACCACAAAACCTTCACAACACAAACAGAAATATGAGACAGAATTATTTGCTTTGTGTTCATCAGGTCTCACCTCAAGTCTAAGCTTAGGTCTAATGTCAGGCGTTTCGTCACGTCTGCCATGATGTGTACCGTCAGATCAGACATCAGGTCTAACATCTAGCATCTCTGAAACACAAAGCGATAACAAACATTTCAACATGAAAACAGTCTGTTTTACTCACTAACTCAGAAAATGTGACAACTTCCTCAACATAAAATCAGCCTTGAACACATAACTGTGACATGTGTAAAATGAAAGATGTATGTTGTTCCTGGGTGATAAAAAAAAAAAAAAAGGACACCAAGTTGCAAAGGTGTAATTATCACACTGAACAACTAGGTTTCCTCCCTATAGTCTGTTATTTTGATACTTTATTTGATTGGAAAAATGCTGCAAAATATCACCCACCATCCCTGGGTAGTGTTCTCAGATCCTGGATTAGAGAAGCAGCAGCAGAAAAACATTTCACTAGCTGCTCTGCCCATGTGGTGGTGAGAACTTTTCTGTTAATAAGTGCAAGGTTTGGAAATATCACAAAGAATGCAATCCTGGTGAAAAAAGACAAAAATCATTTGACTCACCAGAACCAACTAAATATCCGCCTGCATATTTAATCTCTGTAATTTCTACCTGCAAAGCTGTGTTTTTGTAGGAGAATCGCCCAGTGGCGAGCACTTATTTCTAACTATGCGACGTTACCCAGGCAGTTTGGTTTGACTAGAATTACCCATAAGTGCAGTTTGAACACAAACCAAAGGAATGTGTGAATTCATTTGGAAATCTCTGATGGGGTCCCCCCAGACTACCCAGGTGTAAATGCCTCCTAAGTGTCCGTCAGTGGCATCAAACTCCGTTTGAGATTTAACAAAGCTGCAGCTTCCCATCACTGAATTCTTCTAGAACAGTCCCTCATTAACAACAGCTAACTTTCAACTTCTCTTCACACTGAGAAAGGGCAAGTTTATCTGTCCTATCGCCTCAAACTTTGTCCAAACTGAGAAAAGAGGGATACACATGCTTTAGTATTTTAATGCAGGAGGAACTTGATTTGTCCAGACGTCTCAAACTTTTTCTTATGAGACTTTGTTTTCATCCACCATCATGTCTCAGGTCCTGGATTTCCTTGTATGATCAGAATTTCCAGACAGTGCAAACCATGCAGTGTGTGTTTTGTCCCCTGTAAGCATAAAAAAAGTTTTTCTTTCCAATCTGACAGCATAGCCTTCCGACTTGTCTCAACAACACTACTCCAAAACTCATTCTGTAAAAAAGTGGAATGGGTTTGTAAAATCTTTCACAACATGGGGAAAGGAAAATGATAGGTTACAAATACTGTTTTATAGAGAATGCTCTGTGATTCAAACTTATTCCCAGTAAAATGCATAATTTAAATAAATGCTACTATAATTGCATTTGACTGTCAATAACTACATTTTAAACTTCAATCTTTTTTATCCTCTTTTGGACAATATTCCTTCTTCCTGAGGATGCTCAGGATCAACAACCATCAGGAAAAGCTGCTTGTGTCATTCTGTCGCTGCTGTGTTGAGTGTGCCAACATGCCGTACTTCTTACATGGTATGGTAGCAGCTGCAGAAGAAAGCTCTTCAGAGCATCATCAACACAGCATGGAAAATCATTACTCACTACCTACTCTGGAGGACAAATTCCAAAAGTGCCATCTTAGTGGAGCAGAAATCTTCATGAACGACCGCACCTAAAACCTTCTCCAGCTGTTGACTTCTGCGGGATGCTACAGGTCCATAGCATCACAAAATAAAAGACTGGATAACGTTTTTCTTTTCTTTTCTTCTGGTGACCATGTAAAAACTGAACAGTGAAAAAGAAACAGTAGAAACCTTCCTTATTTTACTATTTGTACAATATTCTATCCAAGCTGTTTACCTCACTTGTTTCTATCACACCTTTGACAAGTTGCACAGGTACACATTTTTGGATTTTATATTGTATATGTACATATTTTACTATGTGAAATAATAAAAAAATAATAATAATAATTGTAATTACTTTTAATGTCACCTTGCGTATATTTCCTTCTGTATTTTGAAATGATAAGATTGCATCTAATTTCCTTTTTATTATCTACAGTGACAAAGATGTCTATCAAGTTTTTCATTCATTTTTCATTAGTGTGCAAAGCCAACAATGGCTGTTTTGGGCCATACGGTATATTTTAATGACGAATTGCTCATATAATCTACTTTTTTCCTTTATTCTATTTAGCATGCAACCTTATCTGAATAAATCCGACTGAAGTTCAGAGAGATTATCACAGGGATGAGGGGAAAGGCCTCTGACTATAGCAAGTTTTTACGGATATTTCGCACATACTGAGGAATAGATTAACTGAGAAGCTGGCAAAAGCTGCTAAAAGACGCCAGCTGGGACTCAGCAGCAGCCAGCAGTCGCTTTCCAGGCCGGAGCAGGCTAGCTGCTGAGAAAGTGGCGGCTTTCCGCCTTTCACCTGGACAGGACAGAGGGAGCAAGCGACAAGCAGACAGTTGTGTTCAGGCTGATTCCAAACTTAAACATCAGCCGCTCCACTTTGCTGTTAGACAACACCAAGCGCTACAGCGCACGCTACTTAGCCATTACCCACCATTCACCTTGACAAAGTGGAGGTAGAAACAAAAGGAGACTGTAAAAATACTATTAAAAAGGTGGGGCTTCCTGTTGATGCAGAGGCAACCGTTATGGCTCACCTGCGGCCAGACAGGCCTTCGTCCACCAGGTGTTCTCCAAGTGGATGCTGTACAGCAGGTGTGCTTCTGCGGAGGAGGACGGTGCGCAGTATAGTGTCCGTCACAAACTACCCTGCTCTCAGAACCGACTCTTTCAAGAGAAGAATTGGGTCGAACAGGGAATTCAGCCTGACTGAGAGTAGAGGTCGGTGTTCTATCAGTTTAGCATACCCATCAGAATAGCATACTTTGACTTAATGCGCACGCGTACCATAATCGAATGTTTCATGTTTCGCTACGTTTAATCGTACGCATGCGCATTAAGCAAAGGTATGCTACTTTGATGGGTATGCCAAACTGTTACAACACCTGTGTTGTAGTACCTGATAGGAAATATAAACGCTGTAATCGGCAACGCGCACTTGTTTTGTACCATTTAAGCGTTTAGACCTTATGCTGTATTTCACCATGTAAAAAAGGTAAATTCAAGGTTCTCATCAAGAATTTTCGAAGGCTGTTATCCAAAAAGCTTGTCATGAATGCTATATTTTATTGTGAGTATAAGTTTGATTTTATTTTGAGCAATACAATAACTATTAAACTTATTGTATTTAATACGATGTCCACATTTCCATGGCAAATGACAATCTATATCTGGATGCTTCCAAAACTTTATATTTATGCTATTTTTTAATATATCATCAATATGTATGTCCTCATACTGTACATAGAGTTTATAAGATCCTCTTTCTTTCAGTTTTTTTTTTTTTTTTTTTTTTTTTTTTTTTTGAGCTTAGACCAAAACTTAATTACTAAATACAGGAAAGTTTACTTTTTTCTTTTTTCTTTTTTTCTTTCTTTTTTTCTTTTTTTTAGAAGCAGAAGCAGACTATTTTTTAGCCTATCTGAATCTTTTAGATCAGTAAAGGCTAAAGGTCAAAACTAGGTGGTCACAATCTCTGGAGGCACTGCATTAAAACAGACATGATCTCTACTGGAAATGACTACATATGGGCTCATGACCATTTCCAGGCATCCTTGTCTGTGAACACAGTTCACAATCCAGGCCACAAACGCAGAGAACGCTCTGTCATGTAGGGCAAAGTAATTCCTTTGCATAGCAAATCTAACTTACAAGATGATTCAAAGTGCTTCATATAAAAATCTTTACAGATGGTGCAAAGAAAGCATAAATAAGTAGTAAAACTCAGCAATTAAGTGCAACAATCACAATATCATAAATTAAAATTATCCAAAGCAAGATATGATTAAGTTACTCTGTAGATTTTATGCATAAGTGCATGAGAAAAGAAATGTTTTTAACCTGGATTTAGAGGTGTCTACAACTCGGGGGAAAGTTTAATTTCGAATGGCAGTTTTATTCACTTGTTTGCAGCATAAAAACTAAATGCAGAGTCTTCACGTTTACTCTGGATTTTAGTCAGGTCTAGTTGACCTGCAGTATTTGAAGCTCTGCTAGGTTTATATTTTCAAACATTATACATGTTTATTCTGGACCTAAACCATTATGGACTTTATAAACAATCAATAGGGTTTTAAAATCTATCCTGAGACTAACTGTGGCTAATGTTTCAGATTTAACCAAGACTTAAAAGCCCAAATTGGGATTTTCCTTAAGTACTGAGATAGTGTAATGACAGTGAAAGAACATTACCAAGCTTTATAGTTGTTTATTAGAACAAACATAAACTACATACAATTTTAAGATGCAAAGAATTTCCTAAAATGCAGGAAGCAGACATTTATTTTATTTTTTAAAAAAAGAAGAAAAAAAAGACCAGAGCAGTATTTTTCTTTGATGAAAACCAGTTTCATTTCTTTACACTCCTCATCCCATCAAACAGCAGACACTTTGCCTGTAAAGAAAGACAGAAAGCATTCAGAAGCTCTCACAGTGGCAAATGGTTGCTGAAGAGCAAGCATCTCTGTTTAAAGCTTTGTGTTTACAAGACTCTTTGCCAACCTCATGCCAGCGCAGTGTGTCCAGGGGCAAGCCCAGATGGCAGTGAGGACAGGTGTCTGTCTGATCAGGCATTTCCTGGTTCCTCTGTCCCCAGCAGGGTCCCTCGCTGCCCCACAGAGGGCGACACGTGGAGCGGGAGGAACAAGCTACACCAAAGTGAGGTCGAGGGTCTGTCTGGTAGCTCACTTTCTGTCCACTAGAAGCCAATGCTGACGCAGGATCTGAGTCTTCCTGCCCCACAGTGACAACAGAAATTTCACCAGAAATCCTGTGCCGTGGAACAGTTATTTTTTAATAGTAGCTTCTGCAGGAAATATATCAGTGCAGCTTTTGGTGATCTGAATTGAAATAAACTGTTTATAGAGACATTAAGTAGCAGTTATTGCTGCACACCTAGAAAAGTTTCACTTAGTTTTGCCACTCATGTGTACAGATGGATGATATACTTATTTGAATAAAAACAAATGAAAAGAAATTAAAACCAACCAGCCCTCTGAAGTGTTTCCCTTCAGTGTGTCTGGTTCACCACAATTAAATAATTTGTTCAGTCACAAATGTTACAACCTGTTTAGCCTCTTCAGGACGATACTCTGAGTCCAGAGACCTCAGGCAGTACCAGCAGGGTTCAGACAGGTGATCTGTGAAAACAGACCGTACACTTACCTAACAATAAGTATTACACACTTTTTAAAATGTTAAATAGCCTCAGGTGGTCACAAATACCAGAAGGCCCCACAGGTTTGTTTATATCAATCAGTGGTGAGTGTGTGTCTTACTCTGTGTGTTGGCAGGATGAAATGACGCAGAAGGGGGGCTCATCTCTTCTTCTGTTGGCAGTAGGGACAGTGGGACAAAGTCATCATCACCGTGTGTGTTTGTGGCTGTCAGAGTCTCCTGTGGCAACGTCTCTGCACCACTGATACATAGATCCTCTTCATTCTTCATTATCATCAATCACACCAACCAAGTGACAGATAAGATAGCAAAAGCATTAAATCTCATGGATGTAAATTAACCACACTATCCTAAACGTTTGTTTTACTATTAGTGACCCTGATGGGTTCTACCTCTCCATCACAGGTTTCATTGTTAGCCTGGCCATCTTTCTCTGGTTTCTGCATATTTTCACGCTCGTCGCAGTTCTCACTGCAACTTTGAGTCATTGTTTCAGCCTGGATAGAAGTCGTCCCGCTGAGGTTTCAGAAAAAAAGCAGTAGAGTTAGAAACATGCCCTCCTAACCAACTAACTGCTGGGTTATCAGCTGATCAATCATTGGCTTCTTACATCAGTTCTACTGTTACTGTCATGGCCAGTGCCTGGTTAGTTGTAAACATTCACCCACTCCTCTGCTTACCTTTCGTTGCTCTCTCCCTCCATCCTCCC